>NC_056619.1:3206616-3516616 GCF_018340385.1 Cyprinus carpio
CACGATAAATACCAGAATATGCCTATTAAGAAATAAAAATAAAGCAATACAACATAAATCTAAAACAGCGGCATACGAGATGAAAATATAGACTAGAAAACTGATTTAGGCCTACACTTGGTCTGTCCGCCGTCCATGGGACACTGACTCACTGGGGAGCTGCCAGTTTTAATCTGAACAGCTCTTAACGCTGAGTGGATGGCAGATGGGCTAGTATTAAAAAAATAATATATTTTTATATTAAAACTTGTTTTGAACAATTTCTTTGTCATTTGAATATTGATTTTAAGTAGGGAGGCAAAAAAAAAAAAAATCGATTTAAATTGTAAATCGGATTTTTTTGTGTGAAAAAAAAAACGGGATTTTTTTAGGCCATATGCCTATCGCCCAGCCCTAATGCAACAGTTTTTTTTTTTTTTAAGTTAAGGCAACTTCCTCTGAAATTAAGTTATAATAACTAATAAACTTTATTGCGCTTTATAAACCGTAGACCAAGTAGTCAAAACATTTGAAGTGATCAAACCTTTCTTTAAAGTTGTCCTAAAACCGTTCTGCAAGTTTGAAACCCTCATAAGACTGTCCATATGAAAGAGCAAGAAATTCACACCTTTATCTCGACCCCCACAAGCTATATAGCAGAACTACCCCAAACACCCCTCCAGGCTGAACTGACCTCGGTCTGTTTTTTGGCTGTGTTAACGGTGGTTGTCATGTTACTGGGTGGAAACATGCCTGCACTCACAGCAGCCCTTCTCTTTTTATTCATTATTTTCCCGCAGCCCATATTATTATTTTCACTAGACCAAAATAATAACAAATTATCAATTGATAATTAATCATTATTTTTGCCAAAATCATTGTTATTTGTGAACGTAGGCGTTTGCGGAAGGCTTTAGGACCAGGCGGAATCCTCCGTAAGCTGCTCCCGCTTCACAGCGCGCGGGACTCGCGCAAACTGACCCAACATTTTTTATGACATTATTTATTTTTATTTTTAGAATAGGCTAATTGTAGCCTACATAAATGGATGAATCAAAACAAATATAACTTTTTAACTGCAGGCAGATATAGGCCTATATTATTGTACATTACAAATATTTGGATCCCTTATTTTATTAAAGAATAAATACTTATTTTCTTCAAGAATAAACATTACAAATAAATAATTAAAGAAAAAACCTCTATTAGCCCTTATTTGTAGGTTGTAGGAGATATGCGAGCGATTCATAGATTTAAAAAAGAAAAAAGTGGGGTGCTTGGTTTCAGAAAACGAATACACCTCGTAAAAAATGCTATGATGAAAAAGTCATGCTAACTTATTAATTCATAGAAATAATTTAATTAAAAATTTTTCTTTTCGAGATTCAACTTGAATTTCAATACTATTAAACTGACTTTAAAATCTCAACGAGTTTATAAGTTGAAACGGTAAAATGTCACAGTGCATGCTAGCCTAAATGAACATCCAAATCCTATAGTATCCGAAGACTTGAGTGCATGTTAGCATAAAACTAACAATATAATTTGATTTTTTTTTTTTTAAATAACCAATTCCTGTATAAAATGTGACAGCAACCTTTATATCAAACATTTTGAAATCGTCCACAGCTGAACATCCCACAAGGCAGATCTGAAGTTATATTTGTTTGTTCAGGAAGTGAACGTGATGCACAAAGTCATTTTTAGATGCAATGGAAAAATAAAGCTGGATAAAAAACATACATGAAAACCCGCTAAAAAATAAATTACATTTGTGAGGGTTGCAAACAATAAAATTCAAAAACAATAAACTCAACAACAAATAATTCAAAATGCTAATGTACCAACAGGACATTTTTAGTTCCCTTCACTTTACAACAAATCCTTTAAATTTAAAACAATTATCAGAACAGAACAAGAATTACAAATATATAATTCTAATGGATAAATATAATTGCAGCAGGCTATATAATAATATACACTCTAAAAAATGCTGGGTTATTTCAACCCAACTTTGGGTCAAATTTGGATTAACCCAACTTTTGGGTTAAAAATAGAATGTAAAAATTTAACCTAATGGTTGGGTTAGTCCATATTTGACCCAAAGTTGGGTTGAAACAACCCAGCATTTTTTAGAGTGTAGGCTTATAAACAACAACAAAAATAATAATAATTAAAAATAATATAAAGCGATACATTATGTTGGGCTTATCTCTCTTATTCGGGACAAATCCAAACATGTTGCCCATTTGAAGCTAAACTCTTATTCATTAGGTAAAATAGGCTTTGGATTTCACACGTGTTTCAGTATCGACGAAAAAAAAAAAAAAATAATAATTAGCAAAATTATGCCAAAGTGGCCCGCTGCTCGCGCCGCATGGCTCGGTGAACAACTGCTGTTTCCAATGAATATGTGCGCGTGAGGCACCAGCGCGATCAAAGTCACAATTCACAATTATTGGTCACACAGTAAAGGCATAATTCAAAAATGCAAAGTGTTAGCAGTTTAAAAAATCAAGAATAATAACAGATTTAATAAGAATTATTTGTAAATGCTGGACCGTTCTCATTTCACTCTGCAAATGGAACCTGAAGATTATTATTATTATTATTATTTGTAAACCAAGAATGAATCGAAATGAAAACATTTTAATCCGTATATACGGATTAAAATGTTTTCATTTCGGTTCATTCTTGGTATAATATATATATAATATATATATATATATATATATATATATATATATAATTATTACTGTTTAAAAACAATAGCATGCATAAGAGCCTTTGTGTAAAAGGTTTATTTTTTATTTTTTTGATGAGTAGCCTGTAGACTAAGACTATCCTATTTTTAATGGCTTTTAAGGATGTTATAATGTATATTATAATGTTATTGTTGTTTAACGTCTTCCTTTCATTTTACAATTACATTCAGTTCGCAACCCGTCCCTTTGCGCGCCCCTGCCGGTAGTTTCGCGAATGATTTTAACACGCGACTGATTTGCAGTTAACGCCGCGGCCCTGCGGCGGTGGTACGCGTGGCGGCATTACCCATTTTGGTTGTCTACCATCTGTATTGTCCAGCCCTAATTCAAACTTATAGCAAAATTTGGTAGTTCTGTATGTTATTTCAGGGTTAGCATCATCTGAGGTCCTCTGAGGGGTTGGCATCATCTCTTCTCAGGTGTTCTGGATCCAGAATGGAGCTTGTGTAAATCCCGTGGCAAAACAGAGAAAAAAATAGAGACATAATTAGTGTAGCCGTTGTTCCAACCAAGTAAAATTAATTAGTTTAACCCAAGCTAAAGAATAATAATGCGCATTTGATCAGATATAACTGCACTACAAGATTATGAGATCCATTATTTGAATGCTTGGCTGAAGAGATGTGTCTTTAATCTAGATTTAAACAGAGAGAGTGTCTGAACTTTATCAGGAAGGCTATTCCAGAGTTTGGGAGCCAAATGCAAAAAAACTCTACCTCCTTTAGTTGACTTTAGGGCCTTTCGCACCGCTTTAGTTCCAGAACTAAATGTACAGTGCTACAGTACTGGGATGATTTTGTACAAACTATTTCCCAGTACAATGTAAAGGATTGCATTCGCATCTCTTTGGAGCACGCTGTGATCGGAGCTGTGTTTTTGTTGTGTCTCGTGGGTTTTACAATAATGGACATGGAATGTTGACGTATAAGTAAAGCAATTGAAAGAATGGAAAGGAGGACTAACAATCTCCAATAACAACTGGCAGTGCTACATTTGCTACAAGTGCCTGCAAGTGTATGTAAATATGATTTTTAGTTAAGTTTTATTGTAGTAATTTTGGTATGATTTACTGATTGATGGTTGTAATGGAGAATGATGGTTGAATGAATGATTTTAATAGTTGTATTTGAGTGACTAATTACATTTTATATTGTATATTTTGTATTGTAATTCACCTGCTCGGGGACTGCAGATGGAAACTAGCTTGAGCTAAATCTGGTGCAAAACATCTTTAATTAATGTTTTTGCACATTGTCCCTATTGAAATAAATAAACAAACAAACAAACAAACAAACTTCAGCGTCTGTCCATCTATCGCTGTTCTCCATACTTGTGAAATAAAGTTAACACAATGTTTACAGTATGTTTACACAGCATTTTAAATCATTTCGGGTGAGGGCTATTTCGTATGCGTTTGGCCAGTCAATGTCTACTTGCGTCACAGGTAGTACCAGTTCTGCTGGTTAGACCCTGCTCCAGAGTAGGAGCTTATTTTGTTCTCAAAAAAGACAGTCAAGTAGTAAAATCGCACCCAGTTCTGGCCTGTTCGAAAACGCCAAAAAGTGGGTAGTTCCACAATTAGTTCTGGTACTATGAAAAGGTTCCCGCGGTGCGAAAGGCCCATTTGCTATCCTAGGAACTACCAGGAGTCCAGAGTTTTGCGACCTTAGGGAGCGGGATGGATTGTAGCGTGATAGAAGACTAGTTAGGTACCTGTAGCTTGTTTATTGAAGATGCAGGACAACCACCTAGCAGTGCATTACGATAGTTCTGTCTAGAGGTCATGAATTCATGAACTTGCTTTTCTGCATCAGAAACAGGTAGAATATTCTGTAACTTGGCAATGTTTCTAAGATGGAAGAATGCCTACACTAAGGTCAAGTAAAACCAGCAGTGAGATGCAGCCTTGGTCTGAAGGTCATTTTTCTAGTCGTGACATTTGTCAAGTATGGTAACCCATACTCGAAATTGGTGCTCTGCTTTTAACCCATCCAAGTGCACACACACAGCAGTGAGAAGTGAACACACCGTGAACACACACCCGGAGCAGTGGGCAGCTATATCCAGCACCCGGGGAGCAACTAGGGGTTCAGTGCCTTGCTCAAGGGCACTTCAGCCATGGGTATTGAGGGTGGAAGAGAGCGCTGTTCATTCACCTACAACTCCTGCCAGCATCGAGACTCAAACCTGCGACCTTCTGGTTACAAGTCCAATTCGTAACTTTAACAAGTGCAGTTTCTGTGCTATGATGGGGCCTGAAACCTGACTGAAATTCTTCGTAGATATCATTTTTGCTGGAAGGAGCACAATTACGCAGACACAACTTTTTCTAAAATTTTAGACCTAAACGGAAGATTTGAAATGGGTCTGTTATTTGCCAGTTCACTAGGATCTAGTTGTGGTTTCTTAATAAGAGGCTTAATAACCACCAGCTTAAATGGTTTTGAGACGTGACCTAGAGATAACGACGAATTAATAATATTGTGTAGCTCCGGCAGAAAGTGCTTATGTGCATCCCATGCGCAGAATGATGTGATTGAAACAACTCGGAGTCACAGAGCGCAGGCTGTGCAGCCCTCCGAGTCTACATAAAAAAAAAGTTAGTACAAAGGGAAGAGATATTGATATGTAGTGTTTTAGATACATGCGTTAGTTTGAGCCTTTTCTTTTAACACTTTTAAACCTCATTTTCTGTGCGCTCTTGAAGAGAGTTTCATCGCTTTGACTAGTACCCGAACGCAACACGCAGTTGATTGCTGAATGGAGGATGACAGATGGCTGCAGTGGAAAGAAGAGTTTATGTGAACTTGAATTTAATGACTTAAATATTAATCTGTACTTCACATTGAACTATGGAACAGCTTCAGAACACTTAAAATAGTGCACAAAAACTTTTTGGTGCTTTATCATGTTTTTGTGCCTTTTGTGGGGCTCAACAATAACACAATAGTATAACACACAATATCGGATTTGGATTTGTCTCATCTGACCGATACCCTACCCGGCAGAAAATGCCAGTATCGGAGCCGATACCGATCCTGATGCATCCCTGATTTTGAATGAGTTAAACCTGTATGACAGGGCTCATGCTTATAACAGTAGCGGTTGGTGGTGTAGACTCATTTAGACCAATATAATCATTTGGTTTTAGCCAGGTTTCAGTCAAGCAGAGTGCATCAAAACTATTATCTGTGATCATTTAATTGACAATAACTGCTTTGGGTGTGATCTAATGGTTATGAGGCCAAACTTTGGGTCATGTTTTAGTTTATTTATTTTTTTATTATTTATTTACTTTTTCGCTATTTATCATCTGTAATACCATTGTATAACCACTAGATGGCAGTTTAGCTCTATACATATAAACATGGCTGCATTCCCTAGGGGCTGGGAACATTGGATTCCCACATAATTAGTTACTTGAATTTTGATATATATTAAGACATCATTTAAAGACATTTTTATCAAAGTAGATTTTTTTTATGTTGATTTGAAGTGTAAGTTTTGGCATCATTCAAATCTAGACACAAAGAAAGCATTTTGTTGCTCATACTTGCTTTATATAATAGCTTGATCAGTCTCATGAAAGTAATCAGAATCAATACCGAAATTTCAAAATATACAATTGATTGTTAAATACCGTAAACAGACACATGGTCTGAAAAATTCAGATTTATGTAGCTTTATTGGTAACGTAAAAAGGTTTTACAAAGTATAGCACTCTGATACTGTAGTGCTGAGCATTGTCATGTAACATCATTTTGATTGTAATGTTTAACATCAGCTCAATAGTGTATGCAGATTATATGATATATGAAATTTCAATGTAAAGCCAAACCAATCTAATAATGTTAACACCAACTCACAATTCAGTATGAACACATGGGAGTCTAACCTAATGGTACACAACTAGGGCTGTGAATCATTGGGTAGACAGCAATTCGCTTCGCTTCGATTCACGATTCATAGATTTTTTATTTGATTCAAGAACGATTTTTGCTAATTTAAAACGATTCAATTCTATTCGATTCACAATTGTTTGATTCGATTATAACGATTCGATTCTGCATTCTTTAACTGCATTCACAGGATTATTTAAATGCTTCCCCTAAATTCTTTACTTGGGTCATATGATGTGATTTCAATTTTTCCTTTCTTTTTGGAGTGTTACAAGCTCTTGGTGCATAAAGAAGATCTGTTAAGTTGCAAAGACTAAAGTCTCAAATCCAAAGAGATATTCTTTATAAAAGTTAAAACTTGTCCATGCCCCCCTAAAACACCTTGTTTAAACACGCCCCCACATGTCTACGTCACTATGTGGGAAGATTTGTATAACACCACCCAAATGTTCACGCAAAGAAAGAAGGTGTAACTTTTATTCTCGCTGTAGTATTGTTGTTGCCGCCATGTTGTTGAGACGCTTTGTTTCGTTGTGAAAGCGAAACTACTTTGTTTGGCCTTCCAAAAGTGGACGATATCTGCTTTGTCATGCTTAGAGCTGATCCGTGCTGGTCGCTAAGGAAATACATCAACTTCGCGCTGTGGATCGCCAGATCGGCTTTCACCGTGGACGAAGAGGAGTCCAGCCCGGGGTCGTCACATGTTCTTCATCGAATCCACCGGCCGTGCCGTTCTCTAACTACTGTTCCTCACTCAAGCCCGCAGTGTGTGACGCTGTGTGACGCATTTTATGGAGGACTAATTCTTGAACCTGCAGACTAGCCTACAATGGGTCTGTGCTCAAAGGCTGTTCTGTAAAGTGAGGTTAGGGAAAAAAAATAAAAAAATTCCATTGTTAGATGCTAGTTTGATGATGCTATGGCATGACATGGCATATGTAAAAATTTATGTAAGTCAAGATTTTAAAAAAGAGCTTTAAATGTATTATGCATAGGCTAACATTTTCTCACACCAGGGGTGTAGCCACCATTTCAGAATTGACAGAAATGTCAAATACAATAATTTTCTGTATGTATTATTATAATTATTATTATTATTATTATTTATTTATTTATTTTTTTTACAAGGAATTCTTTTTTGTTATCTATTACTTTAAATTTGCTATAAGAAATAAAATACACTGATGGACAATAATCAGTCATTTGTAATCTATATTTTTTTCCCAACGGCAATTTTATGATTCTTTTATATACTACAAACAATTATTACAATTTTCTGCACAGAATAAGGTAGAAAATATACTTTATAGTTTCTGTACTGTAATAAATGATATGGCAATTAGCACTGCATCATTCATAAATTTTATTTATTGTGTTTTTGTCTTAACGTTTACTTAGCTGCAAATATAGCCTGTCACGTCTTAAGTTCTATGAGCGCGAGATTACTTCTCTTTCAGTGCAAAAACTACTTTATCTCATTTTCATAAAATAAAATGCTATAGTATTTAACTTTTCCTCTCCATCGGCGAATGATGATTCTGAAAGAAGATGTGCCCGATGTCTGTTTGCTAAAGCCACAAACACTACTTTCATGCATCTGATTATCAGATAAACCTTGCGCTCTCATTTCAAGGTTGTTGTTAATGCTGTGGTTATTTTTCTTCATACATTCGGTTCAACAATATTGTTAAAACACATTTATCATTCAATGGAACTGTGTGTATGCTTTAGACACTTACATTTCTGCTCCATCCTTGCAATAAATACGCAGCTTTCGACTGCTCAGGTAACACCGTCGCTAAGAAGCCGAGAGCCATTGAAAAACTTAAAAAAAAAAAAAACTAACTCAATCAATAATTACCACCAACCATAACTAAAGATAAAACACAAACCAGCTGTTTAAAAAATGAGTCAGTGAGACAAACGGAGCGCGAGCGCAATCCTGTGACAGTCACAGGCGGTAAACAGTGGAGTGTGTGAAGGAGAGATGCGAGGGCACGAACACTGTGTTCAAGGTCTCCATTAATTCATGCTTGTAGTAATTTAATGTGTATATATTTTGAAAGCATTGAATCGCTATAGAAATCGCAATTCATTAGATTCTTAGCTTTTTAAATCGATTACTGTCCGAGATCAGCGATTCATGATTCAAAAATCATGTTTCAAGATCGATGCATATGCATCGTCAGGGTTTGTAATCGATGCATTGATAAAACGAGTGAATTGTTACACCGCTATACACAACTTAAAAGTATAATGTTTTAATTAAGTTGTTATTTATTTATTTTTTAATGTATGTGTATGTTAAAAGTACCTTTCTGGCAGCGAGAACGATCCTGAACTAAATGAAAAATAATTTTTTTGTAATGTGTTAATTGAACAAAACACAAAACAGAAAATAGAAAATCAACAATAACCTAAATCCTCATTTAATTGGCTACAAGAAGGTGGTGGACACACCCTCCCTTAACGCTTGCAAAACTCAGTGAGTGAGAGAATCGTGCCAAAATTGTAAGCGCAGAGGAAAGAAAGATGGAGCTGTACATATCGGTTTATTTTGGAAAATTTTTGCCCCACATGCACAAGTAATTTAGACAATTGCAACAGTTTGTTTTTTTACACATTTTGGATCTATGCAAGTCAATCCATTTTGCAGTTATTTAAACTTGTTTTCACAGGCTTGCTGTACCTTTTGATCATATTTTAGTGAAAACAACATGCCAAAAGTGTAAGCGTGGAAAAATGGAAGTCAGAAGAATGCAGATCATATTTACTTTGCGTTATTATGAAGCTGCAGTTTCACAATACATGAATTACAATTACGAGTAAGTAACAGTAAAATGCTGCAAATAATTTTTTTTTTCATATGCTTGAAACGTGATTTATACCATTACAAAGCTTCCCTTGTGCATGCAAATTTAACGCTTAACTTTGCAAATCTTTTAGGCATTATTTTACCTTCATATAGATTAATTTAAAACCAACTGTTCTAATCTGAATTAGCATGACAGAGGTTGCCTATAAAACTTGAAATGAACAAAGAAAAGCTTAAAATTGAATGGAACTGAGCAGCAAATCCAAAGAAAACAATAGCAGTGGCAAAAAGACTGCAATCAAAAAACAAACAAACAAAAATGTTACTAAAGAAGATTACTTTTTTTATGACCTTGCTGTGCTTCTGTTGTGGGCGGTCTCCTTTCAAAATCTGATAAACATTGCTCTACACCAGGTGTCCAATAAAGTCAAGTCACCTTTATTTATATAGCGCTTTCAACAATACAGATTGTGTCAAAGCAATTTTACAGTATTAAATAGGACAATAGTGTGTCAATAATGCAAAATAACAATAGTAAACACTCAATTTTCAGCTAAAGGCAGTTCATCATTGAATTCAGAGATGTCATCATCCAGCTCAGTTCAGTTTAAATAGTGTCTGTGCAATCAAGTTGAAGATATCGCAGGATATTAAGTGTCCCCAACTAAGCAAGCCAGAGGCGACAGCTTCAAGTAACCAGAACTCCATCGGTGACAGAATGGAGAAAAAACCTTGGGAGAAACCAGGCTCAGTCAGGGGGCCAGTTCTCCTCTGGCCAGACGAAACCAGCAGTTCAATTCCAGGCTGCAGCAAAGTCAGATTGTGCAGAGGACTTCACTGGTTCCTGTGGTCTTGTCCCAGTGGCCATCTAAGAGACAAGGTCTTCACTGTGGATCTGTCTCTGGGGCTCATCTAGTTGTCCTGGTCTCCGCTGACATTCAGGGCTGTAGAAGTCATCTCTAGGTGCTGATCCACCATCTGATCTGGATACAAACTGGATCTGGTGGCTACGGTGACCACGGAATAAGAAAGAAACAGACTAATATGAGCGTAGATGCCATTCTTCTATCGATGTAATGAGTACTTCAGGTGTTATGGGAAGTGTTCCTGGTTCCAGTTGTCCTAATTGATGCAGCCTAAAAATCCTTTAACAGATTTGAATATTAGAAATGTGTTAGTGTGTTATTTGTAAGCCAGGTTAAAGAGATGGGTATTTAATCTCGATTTAAACTGACAACGTGTGTCTGTCTCCCGATCAATGTTAGGTAAGTTATTCCAGAGTTTGGGCGCTAAATAGGAGAAGGATCTGCCGCCCGCAGTTGACTTTGATATTCTAGGCATTTTCATATTGTCTGAGTTTTGAGAATGCAGTGGACGTGGATGACTATAATGCAATAAGATCTCGTTCAAATATTGAGTTGCTAAACCACTCAGGGCTTTATAAGCAATAAGCAAGATTTTGAAATCTATACAATATTTAATAGGGAGCCAGTGCAGCGATGACAGAACTGGGCTTATATGGTCATACTTCCTGGTTCTAATAAGAACTCTAGCTGATGCATTTTGGACCATCTGGAGTTTGTTTATTAAGCGTGCAGAACAACCACCCAATAAAGGATTACAATAATCTAACCTTGAAGACATGAACGCATGAATTAACGTTTGTGCATTTGACATTGAGAGCATAGGTCGTAATTTAGATACATTTTTGAGATGGAAAAATGCAGTTTTAAAAATGCTAGAAATATGGCTTTCAAAGGAAAGATTGCTGTCAAATAGCACACCTAGGTTCCTTACTGCTGACGAAGAATTGACAGAGCAGCTATCGAATCTTAGTCAGCGTTCTAGGTTATTAAATGCAGAGGTTTAAGCAGTAGCAGTATGATTAACCCTTCATAAGGCCATCACTCTGTGTTCTATTTATATACTTCCTGATGTACCAGTGATGCTTCAAGATTTAAATAAGCTTTCTGACCAACTACCAACTCCCTTCATAATTATGGGAGATATTAATGGTCACAGCCCGCTATGGGGTGGAAAATATACTAATGCAAAAGGGGAAAAAAAATGAAGATTTTATTAATAACAAGGATTTGTGTCTTCTTAATGACGGCTCAAATACATATTTGCATCCAGGACATGGAACATATTTTGCAATTGATATAACAATATGTGTACCTGAACTTTTACTTGATTTCTCATGGCAAAAATGGGATGATTTATGTGGAAGTGATCACTTCCCCCTCATCATTACCCCCATAAGATCAGACTTTCAAAAATGTATACAACACTTCGTGAATGTCAAGATCCTATTAGTAGTTTTACAGATATACTTATGGAAATAGCAAATGAAACTGTACCAAAGACATCATCAAAGCCAAGCTGTAGGATTAATCCATGGTTTGATGACAACTGTAAAAAGGCTATTAAAGATCGGAAAAAAGCTGAGAGGATCTTCAACAATCATCCAACAAAGGAAAATTTTATCAAGTTTAAAATATGTTGAGCTCAAGCACGTAGAGTTTTAAATGATACAAAGAGACAGAGCTGGAAAAGATTTGTATCAAATTTAACAACTAATACTCCTACAAAAAAAATCTGGGATTTAATTCGAAAGATGAAAAACAAAGGAGAAGGTCCTCAAGTACAGCATATTAAACATCAGGACTCCCTTTTAACCACAAGCCATGAAATAGCAAATGTTCTAGCAATGTCATTTGAAAAGAACTGAAAAAACTGTCGACCTGAATTTAACAGAATACGTACTCAGCAGGAGCAGAAACCCATAAATTTTTATTCAAATAACACTGAACCATATAATAAGCCTTTTACTATACAGGAGCTCTCTAGTGCTCTTAAACGATCTCATAATACTGCTGTTGGACCTGACAAAATTCATTATGAGTTTTTGAAGCATCTGCCTCATACAGTATTATAAATTCTTCTGGAAATTTTTAATACCATATGGAGAACAGGAGACATACCATCATCTTGGAAGGAAGCAAATAATTATCGGCCAATAGCTCTGACCTGTTGTGTCTGTAAAACCATGGAAAGAATGGTAAATGACCGTTTGGTGATGGAGTTTTGGTTCCTTGCCGCTGTCGCCTTTGGCTTGCTTAGTTGGGGACACTTCATTTACAGCGATATCGTTGACTTGATTGCAAATTATTGCACAGATACCATTTAAACTGAACTGAGCTGCATGGTGACATCACTTGAATTCAATGATGAACTGCCTTTAACTGTCATTTTGTATTATTGACACACTGTTTTCCTAATTAATGTTGTTCAGTTGCTTTGACGCAATCTTTTTTGTTTAAAGCGCTATATAAATAAAGATGACTTGACACTGGAGTCAAGGCGCAAGATCAGTGATTATCAGTGTGGTTTTAGACGTGGAAAAAGTACTTTAGACCATCTTATCAGACTGGAATCATTTGTTCGGGACAGTTTTATTAGAAAAGAACATGCAGTAGCTGTATTCTTTGATCTAGAAAAGGCCTATGATACCACCTGGAAATATGATATTCTTAAAGATCTACATGAAATCGTTTTTAGAGGCAACCTACCTATTTTCATCTCAAACTTCCTTTCTAATAGAATTTTTCGTGTTCAAATAGGAACCACTTTATCACATGAACATATACAAGAACGAGGTGTTCCACAAGGAAGCATTCTTTCGGTTACACTTTTCAGTGTCAAAATCAACCTGCGACTCTCTGTCGCACAGTAGAGAAATTACCGTATGGACAGTAGGAGAAGCTCGCAGGCAATCTTTTACTGTCTATGAGGCTATCGGAGGGACGTGGAGGCATGAAGTCAAGGGAGAAGCCCATAGAGAGTCCATAAAAGCAACAGGACAAAATTATTCAACAACGTCTGCAAGATTTGGTGGGTGATTCAGATTTCTCTTGGCACAGCTATTAGAAGACTTACAATTGTCAGACATGTTTGCTCACATGACATTTACGTCATCAAGCTGAGTCTGAGTCTGCGCAGTACGCTCGACCCCCAGGAAGTTCATGCTTCTAATTGACTTCACTTGTCTCCGTAGAATCCAACGGGGTCGCTGTGTCCATTTCTTTTACTGTCTATGATTTTTTCAGCTGAGGCCCGAGCATTACTTCTTGTTCTAGAAAATATTGAGAAGGGTCAAGAACGGGACTTTTTAATTGCCTCTGACTCAAGATCATGTCTTCAAGCACCTGAATCTCTAAAAACTGATCATCCCATAATTGTTGAAATCTTAACCAAATTCGATCTTTTAAAGAAAGATAACTTTAATATTATTTTTTGCTGGGTTCCAAGTCACATTGGACTTACTGGAATTGAGAGAGCGGACACTGCTGCCAGGGATGCACTTGACCTGGAAATATCTTACTGTCAAATACCACCTTCTGATTTTAAACCAGTAATTAATTTATATATAACTAATAAGTGGCAGAAAGAATGGGATGGAAATAAAAATAATAAGCTGTATGAAATAAACCCTAGTATAAAAAGAAGTAGCTTCTATAATTTTAAATCAAGACATGATCAAGTTGTGTTTACTAGGTGTAGACTGGGGCATACAAGACTTACCCAATGGTTTTTATTAATAGGCGAATTTCTCCTTTATGTCTTTCATGTGAAGTTCCTTTGACTATTAAGCATATTTTGTTGAATTGTAATTTTTATGATGCTGCTATGCTTGCATGGAATATTTGAAAATGTACCACCTAAATGTATTTTAGATTTTCTATCTTATGTTAAGTTGAAATGTTTTATATAATGTAAATCTTATGGATGATACTGAACTTTTTTGCCATGTAAATAGCCATGATGCTAACATGGCGTAAAAAACATAAACATAAACAAACAAACAAACAAACAAACATGCAGAGGTTTTAGGTCCTATAAATAACACCTCTGTTTTTTTTTTTTCAGAATTTAGCAGTAAGAATTTACTCGTCATCCAGTTTTTTATATCGACTATGCATTCCGCTAGTTTTTCAAATTGGTATGTTACGCCAGGCAATAAAGAAATATAGAGCTGAGTATCATCAGCATAACAGTGAAAGCTAAGCCGTGTTTCCTGATGATATCTCCCAAGGGTAACGTGTAATGCGTGAAAAGTAACAACCCTAGTACTGAGCCTTGAGGTACTCCATACTGCACTTGTGATCGATATGATAAATCTTCATTCACTGCTACGAATTGATGGCGGTCAGATAAGTATGATTTGAACCATGCTAATGCACTTTCATTAATGCCAACAAAGATTTCTAGTCTATTCAAAAGAATGTCGTGGTCAATAGTGTTGAATGCAGCACTAAGATCCAGTAGCACTAATAGAGAGATACAACCACGATCAGATGATAAAAGCAGGTCATTTGTAACTCCTATTAGGGCAGTCTCAGTACTATGATACATAGTAAAAATGTACCTCTGTGTCTCTCCCTATCATTAAGTGCTTGGGTATATTTTTAGCAATAGCCAAAAAAAACATGTGTGGGTCAAAATGATCGATTTTTAATTTATGCCAAAAATCATTAGGATATTAAATAAAGATCATGTTCCATGAAGATATTTTATTAATTTTTCTACCGTAAATATATTAAACTTTAATTTTTGATTAGTAATATGCATTGCTAAGGACTTAATTTGGACAACTTTAAAGGTGATTTTCTCAGTATTTTCATATTTTTGCACCCTCTGATTTCAGATTTTCAAATAGCTGTATCTGGGCCAAATATCTTTGTCCTATCCTAACAAACCATACATCAACGAAAAGCTTATTTATTCAGCTTTTGGAAGATGTTTAAATCTCAATTTTAAAAAATTTACCCTTATGACTGGTTTTTTGGTCCATGGTCACATTTATGCTCTATTATGCAGTGTAAGCTGTGTTCGGCTAGGGAGATCAAACAGCTTATAAAATCTTGACCTCAAACCTTCGGAAGCATGTAGAGTCAAGGTAAATACTTGCATCATTGCATTGGTGGTTAAAACGAAGCTTTGACAGTTTAGCAAAAGGTTTAGCACAAATTAGCCAAAAAGACAGTGGTGCAGGGTGTGCAATATTTATCGTCTGGGATAATATCGTAATTGTTGTTTTAACGATGTGCGATTTGACATTATCAGTATTTTGCCAAAAACAGGGTATTGTGAAGTTTAGATGATTAGATTAGTACGCGCACATTTAGAGTGTGATTTTTCATTGTGTAATTCAGTGTTAAAATGCATTTTGAATCATCACAAAAATTTAAGATATAGGGGCATAAAAATGAGAAAATGTATATATTTATATCATTTCATATAAATCAATATCAAACGAAGAGTGACTTTTTTCCCTCCAAAATTCAGCATGAATTTCAGTTTTAATTTCACATTTTAAGTATCTTTTTTTTTTTACACTAAATAAAAAATAAATAATACAAAATAAGTCTTATATATCAACACATTATTTCTGCATTTGTAACCACAGGTTAAATTAATTCATGTCCAGCATTAAACAGTGTGTAAATACATCTAAATACCACTCAAGTTGAAGCTTCTGTGTTTCCTCTGCATTGCAAAGATGAACTTTGTTGATACTGATTTAATTTGCCTGGTAACAGCCCAAATTTCTCATTATTCTAAATAACTGATTCCTTTAATTAAAAACAACTAGTTTGACAACTAGTCAAACTCAGTTCCTGTAGGGCCGCAGCCCTGCAGAGTTTAGTTCCAACCCTGCTCCAACACACATATCATGTAGTTTTCAAAGAAGCCTAAATGATTAGATTAGCTGGATCAGATGTTTAATTAGGGTTATATCTAAAGTTTGACACCCTTGGCCTATCCCATGTTTGCCTCCCTTCCACTGTTAAAATGTAACTAAGTAATTTTTACTATGAGTAAATTTTAAAACAAGCTACTTTTTACTTTTACTTGAGTAGATTTTTAGACTGGTATTTTTACTTGTACTTAAGTAAAATTTAATGAAAGTAATGGTAATTTTGAATAATTTCAGAAGAATATTTTCGTACTCTTTCCACCTCTGGCAATACGTGCACACATACTCTGATTATCTTCACTGTACAGTATGAATAATAAAATGAAATATTACATAAAGCACAACTCTTTAACATTTTAATGAACAATAATTGCCATTATAAAAGTATAAGTATAAAGTATAAGAGACTTATCTAATAGGAAATAAAGACAAAAGCAAACAATTCAGTCAAACGGATGCCACAAAGTCAGTGCTGTACTACGATTAAATTAAATAAATGTATAAATATGAAGCATAACTTTGTGATTATATGACCTGGAACAAATAATAGATTCATGAGACATCAAATCAAAGATTACCTGTTAGATAGACCCAAAATGAAATCTGTTTCATGTTTAACCACTACAGAGACATCAGATCCAGTGGCAAATGTCAGAAGGACAAGCCGAGGTGAGGAATTCTCGGCGGGATACATGAGCAGCACTGATCGCAAGGAGCTCAAGATCTCTGAAATCGGCAAAGAAAAAAAATAATCACACAGGCCCTATCTTTATAAATAAACCACAGATTTGAATTTTAAATAATTACATTCTTGCTTGAAATGCTCTTAAATCTACCTTTAATGGCACAATAAACAGTGATATTTAGAAATTTACGCAGGTTTTCTCCTCTGCCATTAACGCTCGCTGATTGGTGCGAAATTTATTCTGGGATACCTGGCTGCCTCAAGTTTGCACAAGTCATCTCTTGAAGTATCCTTGATAAAAGGGGCAGAGCAAGAACACAACCACTGCAGTTTTAGATTTAGTTTGTTGTAATAGAAACAATCTTTAGAGCTGTTGAATAATATAGATGGAGCAGCAAATAATAAGGGACACTTTTTTTTTCAACAAAATGTATGTTAGATAATAGTGTAGTTGATCAAACATATTGAATAGTTCTCCTTATAGAAACATGGGGTTTGTGTCATATGTTTTAAAAATGATATTTTGAAGATCAATGTACCTCATTCATTGAAAAGTTTCAGGGATGTATAATTTATGAAATTGCATCAAAAGGAACAAACTTTTCTATAGAAATTGTCTTTATTACACCAAGGTTGACTTTTATGTACTTTCACGTTTCTCTGGGGCTTTTTCTTTTTTTTTTGTTTTTGTTTTTCAAGTTACTGACAAATAAACTGTTTTTGCTCTTATTTTAGATTTTATTGAAGAAAGTGAGGAGAATAAAGAATTGAGTCAAGATGAAGAGAAACATCATGTCAAAACTGGAGAAAAACCTTTGAGTTGCTCTCAAACCAAACAGAATGATTTAAAGAAAAGAAGAGTCAAGAAATCTTTCACCTGCACTCAGTGTGGAAAGAGTTTGACAAGCAAATATGGTCTTGATGTTCACATGAGAGTTCACACTGGAGAGAAACCATTCACTTGTGATCAGTGTGGGAAGAGTTTCACACAATCGTTAAGCCTTAAGGTACACATGAACATCCACACTGGAGTGAAACCTTATAAGTGTTCACACTGTGACAAGAGATTCAGTCGGTCAGGACACCTGAAGAAACACAAGGTAGTCCACACTAGAGAGAAACCGCACACATGTGATCAGTGCGGGACAAGTTTCACACAAAAAGGAAGCCTTATGATACATATGAGAATTCATACAGGAGAGAAACCGTTCACATGTAATCAGTGTGGAAAGAGTTTTGCATACTTAGCAAACCTTAAGGTACACATGAACATCCACACTGGAGAGAAACCTTATAAGTGTTCACACTGTGACAAGAGATTCAGTCAGTCATCACATCTGAAAACACACCAGAGGATCCACACTGGAGAGAAACCGTACACCTGTAATCAGTGCGGGAAGAATTTTGCACGGAAAGGAATCCTTATGACACATATGAAAGTTCATACAGGAGAGAAACTGTACACATGTAATCAATGTGGAAAGAGTTTGAAATGCAAATATAGTCTTGAGCTTCACATGAGAGTTCACACTGGAGAGAAACCGTACACCTGCGATCAGTGTGGGAAGAGTTTCTCACAATCAGCCAGCCTTAAGAAACACATGAACATCCACACTGGAGAAAAACTGTACTCATGCAATCAATGTGATGAAACATTTTTGAGGGCTTCAGTCCTAAAGAAACACTTGAGAGTTCATTCAAATGAGAAGCCACATTCATGTTATTTGTGTGGAAAGAGTTTTTCACGTTTTTCAATTTTGAAAGTGGAAGAGTACATGTGCTTTGATTGTGAAAAGACTTTTACTTCAGCGACCTGTACAAAACTGCATGAGAGGATTCACACTGGAGAGAAACCTTACAAGTGTTTACACTGTGACAAGAGATTCAGTCGGTCATCAAATCTGAAAACACATGAGATGATTCACACTGGAGAAAAACCTTACAAGTGTTCACACTGTGACAAGATATTCAATAGGTCAGGAGACCTGGAAACACATGAAAGGATCCACACTGGAGAGAAACCTTATAAGTGTTCACACTGTGACAAGAGATTCAGTCAGTCAGCACATCTTAAAATACATGAAATGATCCACACTGGAGAGAAACCTTTTAAGTGTTCACACTGTGACAAGAGATTTAGTCATTCATCAAATCTGAAAACACATGAAATGATCCACACTGGAGAGAAACCTTTTAAGTGTTCACACTGTGACAAGAGATTCAGTCAGTCAGCAAACCTGAAGAAACATGAGAGGATCCACACTGGAGAGAAACCTTATAAGTGTTCACACTGTGACAAGATATTCAGTAGGTCAGGAGACCTGGAAACACATGAGAAGGTACACACTGGAGTGAAAGCTTATAAGTGTTCACACTGTGACAAGAGATTCAGTCAGTCAGCACATCTTAAAATACATGAGAGGATCCACAATGGAGTGAAACCTTATACGTGTTCACACTGTGACAAGAGATTTAGTCATTCATCAAATCTGAAAACACATGAAATGATCCACACTGGAGAGAAACCTTTTAAGTGTTCACACTGTGACAAGAGATTCAGTCGGTCAACACTTCTGAAAACACATGAGAGGATCCACACTGGAGAGAAACCTTACAAGTGTTCACACTGTGACAAGATATTCAATAGGTCAGGAGACCTGGAAACACACGAGAAGGCACACACTGGAGTGAAACCTTATAAGTGTTCACACTGTGACAAGATATTCAGTAGGTCAGGAGACCTGGAAACACACGATAGGATCCACACTGGAGAGAAACCGTATCACTGCACTGCATGTGGGAAGCGTTTCAATCGTTCATCTGCTCTACACAGTCATACAAATAACAATCACAGTAAGGCTCCGTACACACAGAGACGCATTTAGCTGTATACATAAACATTTTGTATCATATCGGCATTTCGTCCAGATGGATCCAGTGTTTTGGGAGTTTTTTTAAACTGGGTGGATAAATCTGAAAATGACACTTTTGCACTATGATTTCATCACCCCGCGTCTAGACACTAGTCAGACACCGCTACGTCATGTAACAACAACAAAGGCGGACTACATGCTTGTGTTTATGCAGCAGAAGCTACTGAGCCCATTAGCTTTACTTACTTTACTAGTTTTTCTTGTTATTGTGTTGGGTTTTGTATACAAGGTTTATGCACATGCTCCAAGTCGTCTTCTCCATTTTTAGTGTATCTCTGTGACAGAATTACAGCACCACATACTGGTCTGGCATGAATAATCATTTTGAGTCAGTTTCAGTGGTTAT
The DNA here is from genome assembly GCF_018340385.1 of Cyprinus carpio. Classification (NCBI taxonomy): domain Eukaryota; kingdom Metazoa; phylum Chordata; class Actinopteri; order Cypriniformes; family Cyprinidae; genus Cyprinus; species Cyprinus carpio. The sequence goes on from NC_056619.1 coordinate 3,226,799, forward strand.
GTGTGTATGCAGAAATTTCTTGAGACAACGCCATGTTTACGGAAGAACAAGAAAATAAAAGATTAGATAGGGAAAGCTCTGACTTAGTGTAAATGAGCCCTAAGTGGCAGTAGTGGCTCTAGGATTTTTTTGTTGGGTGTGCTGAGGAGGGGCTTAAAGGGGTCCTATAATGCTTTTTCACTTTTTCAACTTAAGTTAGTCTGTAATGTTGCTGTTTGAGCATAAAAAAGATCTGCAAAGTTGCAAAGCTCAAAGTCCAATTCAAAAGGAGATATTTTATTTAACAAATCATTTTTCAAAAACTACAACGAATGACTTGTTTGGACTACAATGCACAATTTCCGGGATTTGTGATATCACAAATATCAACATTTGGGATGAGACCAGGTTGAGCTGCACTAGAGAAGGCAACGAGTGTTATTATCACTATGTCGGAGACACGCTAGCTTTCTCAAGGCAGACGAGCTTAAGAGTGGTTACAATCATCCGGGTTTAAATCACGCTCAAATTGATTTGATTTTGACACAATATTTACACTGAAGCTCGCAGCAGGTGGCTATGGTTAGAGGCATGACATTTCCCAACCAGGTGCAGAGTGGAGCCAATCAAAGCACACACTGACCCAGCTAACCAATCAAAGCACATTTCGTATTTCAGATGGCAGGCCTTCATTTGATACAGGGACTATTCCAGCCGTTCCAGCTCAGTGTAATGTAAATAACACTGACATAAGAGCAAAAATGGGCTGTGAACATTAAATCTAATTACAATGTACATTAATTATTAAACGTGCATGTCATCCTTTGAGTGCAGTAATTAATTTTATCTTAAAATCTAGCCTCTTATGAAGGCTTCATATGACTCCAGATACAAAATTATGACATTTTCATTGCTTTAAAATGCACACAAAGTTTGCTTAAATGCATATATGGTATTTGTAAATACTATAATTTGTACTAGACTTTAACTGTTCTTTCTGATACCCATTGCTATAAAGACTATTCTGGTTTTGTAACAGAAAAAAAGTGAATTTTCTGTAAAGCTGCACTGAAACAATTTGTTGTGAAATGCGTTATACAAATAAATATGAATTAAACTGAATGAGCCATTGCATTGTTGGTTACTGTACCGTGTTGTCTCCGAGGGTGTGTTGAAAGTTTCACGGGGTGCTTATACCCAGTGTGCTTGTCCATTATAAAAAAATAAATAAATGAAAATAAAATTGCTGCCTTTGAGGGTGTGTTAAACGTTGCACTCGAGCCTTATTCCCAGGGCCCTTGACTGTTACCATGCAAATTTTCAGACAATTATAATTATAAGATATAGCGCCACCAATTGGGTCAATAATGCAATTTCTCCTGTTATTGTATTGTCATAGCAGCCTAATTTATGGGTCCATAACTTCAAAATGCTACAGTAAAAATGTCTAAATATCTGCAAGATTACAGTAAAATGCCTTGGGAATAAGAACACAGTGGAAATTAACGCACCCTCAAAGGCAGCTGAGATATAGTCCCTCCAATTGGGCCAATACTGCAATTTCTCCTGTTATTGTATTGTAATATCAGCCTAATTTATGTGTCAAACTTAAAAATGCTACAGTAACAATGTCTGAAAATTTGCATGGTGACATTCAAGTGCCCTGGGAATGAGACTCTAGAAACATTCAACGCACCCTTAAGGACAGCTGAGATATAGCATGCCCAATAGGGCCATGAAGGCAATAGCTGAAGTCTATATTGTCATATGTCTCATATTTATAGGTCCATAACTTCAAAAAGGTACCGTAAAAATGTCTGATGAATGTCTGATGTCATGATGAACATCAGATGGATGAGATCCTCAACAAATGTATTACAAATGACAGTGCTTTTTCTGAAATCTGAATAAAATGTTATACTTAGTGTATATAACTTAATTCACCTACAATTATTCACTGTTTATATAATTATGTTGTTATATTGTATTTATTTGCAAATGTTTCAACAATGATTTCATTAATAGCATGCATTTTGAAGCAGTTGATTTCAGTGTTGGTTAATTTAATAATTAATTTATATATAACATTTTACTCCTGTGGCAACTTTAATCCTAGAATTTGCACGTCTGAGATAGATGTTGCGTAATTAGGACAAAAGAAATACATCATAACATCATTTCGAGAAATAATGCTGACAAAATACAGTACAGACTTAAAGACATGAAGCTTAATTTCCAAGATGATGCATGGTAAGCCTTGAATTTCAATACAGTATAGAGCAACATAGTAACAGAGGCTTGTATTGTAATATTTATTGTATATTCAAATCCATTTCTGATATTAATCAGATATGTTCATATTTAATATTTCCTGCATAATTGCATAAAGAAATATATTTTGTGTTGGATCAGATAAATGGTTTAGAAGTATTTATATCTATATTGTCTGTGGAAAGCGTAGGACCATAAAATGTTCTACCAATCAGATTATTTGGTCCGAACATTACGATAGAATATCCTGCCTGCCTGTTGAAATATGTATTTGCATACATTTACGCATTTAGCAGACGCTTTTATCCAAAGCGACTTACAGTGTATTCAGGCTAACATTTTTTATCTGACATGTGTTCCCTGGGAATCGATCCCACAACCTTTTATACTGCTAACGCAATGCTCTACCACTGAGCCACAGGAACTTGAGCATACACACCCTGTTCACGCAGACATGATACGCTATCAGCGCATTCATTATACTATCGCAGAACAAGCGAGAATGGAATGCATTATTATTGTTATATTATGTACTGTACTTTGTACTGTAATGTTTTACAGGTGAATGAGACATAAGGTGATCTGACAGCGTTGCATTCAATCCTCATCGTCCTCGTTGTATCGCTGGTTAGCCTCTGGTCTGTCTGTGTGTATTCATGTGTTTTGGAGGAGGCGTGGATTTGCAGAGTGATTAGCAGAAAAGGTGGAATCTTGCTTTCAAAGGTAGCTCGCTATTGCTAGCCTTTCCGAAATCAACCACCCATACATTTAACAGTTAGTACTTATCACATCCCAGATATAAGGTTGTTTTTAAATGTTATTTTATGTATATTATTTCTGTATTTATGATTATAAATGTTTTTCTTACCATTATTTATATTTGGAAGAATTTTCATACTATACTATTTACATAATTTACTTCACAATAGATAAACAGAAAAACATAAATGCTTAAAAGGGTTCCCTTTCGGACGTTCTCTCACTATGTGTATGGGGAAACTCATTTACACTGACATTGAAGCCTAATTTGTTCACGTTTGTGTAGCTGCACAAACCAATTGTGCTCTAGCCCGCCAGAAAGGGCAGAGCTGACCCCTATACAAGTCGGCTCAGAGCGCCATTTCATCAGAATATTCTCCTTCAGCGACGAGGATCATCTCTTCGCTGACTCTGGACGGAAGAAGCCGAAGAAGGAATGAAGTTCTCACTGCCGTCGTAGAAGCCCCGGCAGTGGAAGAAGCAGAACGGACGCCTTCCCCTGCAGCTATCCGGCTGACTAAAAGAGCAAATTTGAGCAAATTTCCAAGTGTGCGTTGCTTAAAATTTTGCACAGCGAGTGTGACTCATGCAAGGATTCCCTGCTTGAGTCTGACCAGCACAGAGAGTTGCCCGTCAGGGCATCGCCCACGCAGAGGCTGCGCTTGCTGGGGGAACATGCTCTCATTGCGAAAGCATGAGCCTCGCCAGTCTTCGCTCGCGGATCGCCTTCTATAATGAAGGTGGTCCTCCCAGCTCTGCTCTCCCCTTTCCTCTTTCCCCAGAGAGAAAGAAACAGCAGTGCAGCGAGGGATGTCATGACGGCTAGGTGCCCCCGTGGCCCGCCCCGCCCATGCCTCACCGAGTCACCGGTGTTCTTCAAGCAGGAAGATCAATGCCCCTCTTCTGCGAGTGGCTTGATTTCCTTCAGCGCCTCAGAGGAAGAGATTGCCGTCAACGACTCTGTAGCTTTGACGGCGTTGAATGCAGAAGAGTGGGAGTGTTCCGGCGAAGATTGTGACACCCCGCCCTCTTCTCACTCCGCACGGCTGAGCGCAGACAGCGAGCTGATCTGCGTTCTTTATAAAGTGGTGGAGGATATCGGCTTGGAGTGGTCAGCCTGGTTGAGCCTGCCCATGGCCTGCTCGACAAGTGGTTCTTGAAAGGAACCCATCAGCGATCTTAATATTTGCCAGTTTTGTACAGTTGCCGTCTTCTGAAGTCTTCACAAGTGAGGCTGGATCCAAACTGGAGCTGGCGTAATCTCTAGTAACCTTGGGATGGGCATCCCAAGTAAAAAAGGAAAACAAAAAGAGAAAGATTAGCATAGCTGCTGTTCACATTATTTCAGACAAAAGATGACTTATTTCATCACATAAAACTGTAGTACAAGGTTGTGTGATGTATTATGTGAATACTTGTCTAAAAATATGTATTTTCTTTAATAGTTTTATTTTCAGATATAATATGTGAAACAAAACATATATTGCATACATAACAAGCATGATTTTTCTTTTACAAAAACAATAACAAAATTATATAGCAAAAAAGAGATAAGGAAATAAAGAAAAAGAAAAAAAAACATGCAACTCAGGAATCATCTATTTAGCTGCAATAATCATTCATATAAAATCTGAAAATAATGTTTGTTATTGCAAATAATTTGCAATAAGAGAAGGTAAATGCTCCAGAAAAGAGCCCCATTTTTTTGGTGATTTCCTAACATGCAACGTCTAATAAAAAGTCTAGTAGTAAGTTTGGCATTGGGCCAAATAAAATTTCACCACTAGATGGCGGGCAAGACCATAGTCAAAGTATAATTAAAGGGGTCATATGATGTTGCTTAAAAGAACATTATTTTGTGTATTTGGTGTAATGCAATGTGTTTGTGCGGTTTAAGTTATAAAAAACATTATTTTCCACATAATGTACATTATTGTTTCTCCTCTATGCCCCGTCTTTCTGAAACTTGTCGATATTTACAAAGCTCATTTGTAAATAAGGCATTTGTTGCATCCAGTGGGGACATAACTGATTATAATGACTTATACTAGCTTTAACACGTTGTGTTGCATATCGTGCTGTGTAAACATAAAACCATGTCTGCATTTGTGATCAGAGAAATTGCAAACAACAAGCGCTACTCTACACTGCTCAAAACTCGCGTTTGAATCATCAGTGGCAAATTCTTTAAATATAAAACATGTACTTGCAGGCTGTGAGTCAAAAGCACTAGACTGTCCTTGAAAAGTTGGAACTGCCTCACTTTATAGAACAACCTTTGAGCACAGACCCATTGTAGGAAACAGTCCTCCATAAAATGTGTCACAGGTTAGAGAACGGTGCGGCCGGTGGATTCGCCGAAGGACACATGTGACGACCCCGGGCTGTACTCCTCTTCGTCCACAGTGAATATCTCTTTGGATTTGAGACTTTAGTCTTTGCAACTTTACAGGTCTTCTTTATGCACCAAGAGCTTGTAACACTCTGAAGAGAAAGGAAAACTTAAAATTGCATCATGTGATCCCTTTATTGTTCCTGTGGCTCAGTGGTAGAGCATTGCCTTAGCAGCGCAAAAGGTTGTGGGTTTGATTACAAGGGAACACGTTAGTTAAAAAAAAAAAAAGAAATGTTAGCCTGAATGCACTGTAAGTCGCTTTGGATAAAAGTGTCTGGTAAATGAATGAATGATACCTTTATAAAAATAAATTATGAAAAATGCAACTAGAATTGCCTGTGACTGTGACAGTGTCTTTTGTAACTGTTAGTGAGATGTCGGTGTTAAATCCTGTAGGAGGACAGTCATTAACAAAAAGCCACATATTAAAGCATCAACAATTAACATCATCTCACCGAACATAAAAAAAAAAAACCTCCCCTCCACTCACTGACAACATAAAAACCACTCTGCTCCTGCTCCACTCCTCGCACACTGAAATCAGAAACACCGCTCCGCCTTCACCCCGCGGCTAAAGTATTTCAGTATGTTTGAAATATCACAGTTCTGTTCATAACATATTAAAAAATAAAATAACAGGACAGTTTGAATGTGGTTATTGGAACACTAGTTTGCAAACTTTTTTCTTACCACATGACAAGCTAATAACATGGTTGTCAGCATTAAAAGGTATAATTGCTGCTTTTTGCGGTGCAAATTTTGTTTGTGATGAAAATAACTATGTTTTCATTAGTTATTTTACCTATAGATCGATGCATTTCTTACAGATTTCTGCTCATTTTAAATCAGATACAAAGAAGAGCACTGTAAGATTACATTTGTTTGAATGCATTATTGAGAGGGCGATTGCGTGTTACTTGTTTAAATCATGCTTTCAGCTGAAAATATTCAGTAGGCTATCTAGAAGGAACAAACAAATTCCTTGAGAACTATAACTTCCTGCTCATGTCCATTAGGGCTGATGGATTAATTGCATTTGCGATAATATCGCAATATGAAAAAACGTGATTTTTCAATCACAGAGGCTGCGATTACACTCGGTCATGTGACACATGAGAGTAAAGAGGTGTGTTTGACTGGACTTGAAGATCAATCGGTGTATGACATCAAAGTACGGCGAGAGAAAGCATAAGGAGATGTCCGCTCTCTTAAAGCTCTCACAGCAGTTTGATGACATGCACCGATCGGTCTAATCAGCGCTGCTTCAGGTCAAACACATCTAAGCAGTCTTCAGAGGAAGCATCAAGTTGCACACTACAGTGTTGCCAAGTCCGCGGTTTGGGGAACCCCTCCATAAAACGTGTATTTTACCGTCTGGAATACCGGACCCCCCTTGAAACGTGATTGGGTTAGTTTTGAGTAGCAATTGGGCGGGTTTTGTTGTGAAAACCTGGCAACCCTGGCACGCTACATGCGGAAATGTTTGAAAGCTTATATAATATGAATGTACTTCAAAACAGCACATTGAAATTACTCAAGCAGTAACCGTGTTATGGTACATTTAATTGCTGAAGACTTCGACTTTAAAATAATATATATAATAAGGTTATATACCATCATGCCAATTTATTGGCCAAATAGCGCTTAGCACCGCCACCCCACACGTACGTAACGTATGCGAATAATCTGTTGCCCGTTGGAAAGCGTTTTCGTCATGTTCTCAGCTATTTCTTCAGAAAAAAAAGAGCAGCTTATTCCTCTCAGCAGACACAATAAGGCATAGGAAGTGCATCGAGCTGTGTGACTGGTTCATCACAGTAGGAGATGAACATGACAGGTGCGTGCTATGCTTGGGCCGTAATCACACTCAAACTGCGCTTAGCAACCTATCCAATTCTCAACTCTGTGTTAGCCTGTGGTTAAAAGTTTTGCGCTCAAGGTTCGCAGCCTTTTAAAAAAACCTTGCATCTAACTTCTGCCAATCCGTTTCTGCAGTTGCCGAGGCGAGTCATAGGCCATGGAAAACAAGTTGACGGAGTATTCTCCTCTCCTCCCGCTCTTGCCCAGCCATGTTCAAGAGCTCCAAGAGCATTATGTCGAGCCGGTTGTCTTCGTCAATGACGATTCGTGGCCCACCCTGGAAGGCCGTAATGCGGTTTCCTTCGGTTGTGAGCTGTATGATGATGATGATGATGATTAAATGGCGGAATCCTGCAGTTCTCTCCCTCCGAGCGGACAGGAGAAACGCAAGCTGTAGCCTAAAGGTTAGAGAATTGGACTTATAACCAGAAGGTCACAGGTTCGAGTCTCGGTGCTGGCAAGAGTTGTAGGTGGGTGGGGAGTCAATGAACAGCGCTCTCTTCCACCCTCAATATCCATGGCTGAAGTGCCCTTGAGCAAGGCACTGAACCCCCAGTTGCTCCCCGGGCGCTGAATATAGCTGCCCACTGCTCCGGGGGTGTGTTCACTTCTCACTGCTGTGTGTGTGCGCTTGGATGGGTTAAATGCAGAGCACCAATTCCGAGTATGGGTTACCATACTTGGCAAATGTCATGACTTTCACTTTCAATTCCCTGTCTTACTATGAGTTGTTAGATGTTGTGATGCGTGCTGTGGACAAGTTGGGATTAGACTGGGACCGTGACCCGACGTAAAACCAGGCCAAATCTAAATTGGATGACTGTTTTTTAACTAGTTGTACTTCATTCCAGCCCCGTAGGCCTCTTCCCTTCTTTCAAGACTTCCACCAAGAGGTTTCGAGGTCTTGGAAGCAGCCTTTTTCCGGTGCGTATTACAAACGCCGCTACTGCTGATTTCGCCACCATGTCTAAAATGGCAGATCACGGTTACGGGGCAATTCCAACTGTTGAAGGGACTCTTACAACACACCTTGTGCCTAATTCAGCTCCATATTGGAAGTCACACCCTACGTTGCCGTCCAAGTCAGGCAGCCTGCGGCCACGCTATATTCTATGGGTGTGCTTCAAGCCTATCAGGCAGAGCTTCTCAAGGAGCTGGATGAAGGGGAAGGCCTCACTCCTAAGGCTGTTAAGGAGCTCAGGAGAGCTGCAGTTTTGGTGCTTAAAGCTACCAAACATACAGCTCGAGCCTCGGGTAGGTCCATGGCAGGTATGGTGTCAGTTGAGTGCCACCTTTGTCTCACTCTCACAGACATCAAAGAAAAGGACACAACTTTTCTTTTGGATGCTCCCATTTCAAAAGACAGCCTTTTTGGAGATTCAGTCACCACCGTGGTGGATAAGTTTTGGGCAGCAAAACAGCAGTCTGCCGCTTTTCGCCAGCTCATTTTGCGTAGGCCTTAGAGCTTAAGGAAAAGCCCAAGGGTCATGCAAGTATGGCCCGTCTATGACGGCCTTTAAAGCCCCCACCCTTGGGGTGCTGGGCTGGCCTGACAGGGCTCTTGGATGTCATCCTGTTATAGAGGTTCCCGACACTCAGTTGCTTTTGGGCCCTATGCGGGAAACTCAGGCGAGACTTTTATCAACCCCGCCCTACTGGCAGTCTTCCTGGCTCTCAGACAGTTCTTACCACAATTGACGGGCTGTCATGTGTTAGTCAGGATGGACAACATGACCGTAGACTCTTACCTGAATCGTCAAAGAGGATTATATTCTCACCCCCTGTACAGGCATGCGAGGAGTGTTCTTCTTTGGGCTCAAACCCAAATTCCTGTCAATCAGAGCAGTCCATGTTTCTCACACATGCAAAGAGAGAGAGCGAGAGTCTTACCACGTTGAATCGACGCACTACATGTAAACTATATTCTTTGTTGTATTTTCCAGTCAGATTAATGAAGTTCATTTAGAATTATTCAGCTTTTTAGAACAAGCAATGGATATGCCGGTTTCTCTGGTAGTGGGTGGAGCTAATGTGCAAATGGCAATTTCATTGGCTGGCGCTCATCTATTACCATCCCTGTTTTGATTTCAGCAAATCAGTTTGACCGAACGCAGAGAACTTGATTAATATTCATGAACTCAGCAGCACATCAATACGTAGTGCATTGTATATTGTTCGTATGGTAGTAGAATTAGTAGTAGTAGTATCTTTTAATAATAATTAATATTATCTATTACTATTACTACTTTTTTTTACAGAAACCGTGAATAACCAACAATATCTTAAGCATCACCACCAGTTATAGTTACATGGTTATAGTATGTTTTAGTTCTAATCACTAAAGTTATATCATTAAATAGTGCTTAATTATCATAATACCATAATATAATGCTTGACTGACTGATTAAGAAGCTAAGATTTAAGATTTAACTAAGAAGCTGTGCCATTTTACAAAGATAAGCTGATTGGAATCATATATATATAGTGGTGGGAACCGAGAACCAGTTCTTATTCAGAACCGGTTCTGTTTTTTGAAAAGAACCGGAACCTTGAGCAATTTCTAAGTTTCGGTTCCAAAAACGGTTCTGGTGCAACACGTGACCAAGCGCTGTGAGCAGCCTTGCGCTGGTGTTCTGACGATTCGGCGTTTCCCATAAAGGATGTCACAAACCAAATAACAGAAACATCACCCTGCCTCTTTAATTACTGAGCACATTTTTCTAATGACTCACACTCCACAGACACGCGTGCCGCGTCATGTCTTTAACTGCCGAATACATGTTTCCTACGACTGTACTTGCACTCACGCCTTTGATAACTGTCCACATCGTTTTGTCTGACTGTACATGTACCGGCAGCGTGCAGCAACTGCCGCCACAAAATTACATTATATTTGTCCCATATTGTCATTAATATACATACTGACCAGGGCTCCAAACTGCGACTAACGACCAAAAATATTAAATTGCGAGTGAAGTTTTTGCTGAGGTCGCCACTGGCGACTAGGCCTATATATTTACATGTTATAACAACAAAATTTGCATGTAATCCCTTTTTTCCTGATTGTTTTGTGATCGCATCATTTGCTAAGTTCACGTATTAAACTGAGAGGATGCGCAGCAAAGTTTTAGTGGAAAAAATAGTTTCAAACAGTCCTCATCTCTGACTCACACCTGATAAACACAGCTCAGTTGTGCAGCGAGAGAGAGAGAGAGAAATGACGGAGACGTAAGAAGTGAAAGAGTAGAAAAACAGCGTCTATTTCGTGCACAACTTGAACAAACTAGAACAGGTAAAGCTGTCAGCTGTGTGGATATGGGCAATGTCGTTAACAATTCTCATTTATAATCATTAATAATGACTTCTTCTTCACAAGATCTTAAGTCTTTCCTGTGCTATGTTAATGCGCGAACTTCATTATTTGAAGCGCACTTGCCATCCAGTAATCACAGAAAGCTTTGTGCTTTGTTACTTTTTAGTAAACAAAGTATCAGTTTAAAATTATTCAAAATTCATAACGAAATACAAACAGTAAATACAGTTTTGGCGCTCTTTAATGCGGCAGGCATGGTCGCTTTAGTGCCTCAGTTCAAGCGGCAAGTAACCCATTTAATCTTTCTCTTTACTTCTATAGTACATAATGAACACGAATTAACATCAGAAGGTAGACTGTTTTATAAAAGAGCCTACAGTTTAACTTCAGTTGAACTGCTCATTCAGTGTTTCAAACTGCGGAAAACGTGTAAAGCTTGTAAATATTGCAACGTAATATACATTTATCTCAGAATAACCATTCAGTGTCCATAAGCTCATCAGTCAGCTAGAAAAATAACTATAAAGAGGAGCATTTTGCTATATGCGCTATTGCATTTTAATATTTTTACTTAACCTGTTGTCTATTCAACATTAGGATTCAGGAGGATTCAACTCCTCCTATAAAATTGCATTTTAGTAATGAAGAAAAACAGACTGAAAGTGTGAAAGACATACACTCTTAAAAATAAAGGTGCTTAAAGGGTTCTTCACAGAACCATTCTTGGTTCCACAAAGAACCATTTAGTCAAAGGTTATTTAAAGAACCATCTTTTTCTCAACTTTTTTATAATATGAAGAACCTTCAGGTTCATGAAACCATTTAGACAAAAAAGGTTCTTCTATGGCATCATGAAGCACATTTATTTTTAAGAGTGTATGCCAACATTTACAGGATGCATTGAGGAGGAGCCCAAACTGGCCAAGTGATGCTTGTGCTCCATGATACTGGTACAGATAATGAACAATTCTTTGTGACTCTATATTTCAAGTTGGAAAAGACATTTAGTTACAAGACAAGATGGATTAAAATGCTGATAAAGTCAAGAAAAGATTAAACATAAACACATGACAGTATGATTGAAATGTTAAAATGTAAAAAATAAATAAAATAAAACATGTTTATTCTGTGGCACCTAAAAAAATTATTTGACGCCTAAGTTTTTTTCTTATAGGAGCCAGTGGCTCCTTACTTGATTTTTTTGTTTGGAGCCCTGCTGACTTTAACTTGGACCACTAACTAAATAGACTGCTATTGTTATGCAAGGGTGCAAGGGTTAGATTATTTAGTGTACAGGTCATTTCAAGAGTGATAAACAAAGTGATAGAAAATATTTAATTTCATGCATTTTAAATGTTTAAAAACGTGGAAACCACTCATTGCATCTCCTGACTGCATTATTATTTGTAAAATAGGGGCTTTATGGAGTGTGTGTATACATGGTTATAAGTATAACACTTTATATTTAATTAATTAAGGGAAATGAACAAATGTCTTAGCCCTCAAGGGACTATTTGGCCAACCTTATTCCTGCTTGAAAAGCAAAATGTTATTGATAGTGTAAAAAACATCAACTTTGAAGCACATGCTGATTGATGGACTTGCATTACTCAACATTACTTACTACCTTCCAGCAGCACTACATTCAGCGAAGGTAAAATAGTAAAAAAAATATAATAATAGTTTATTTAAATGAAATCGGAACCAGAAAATTTGTATACTAATATATATGTTGAATTTTGACATTGACAACCTTTAAATTAAGTTGACAGTAAGTAATAAACAGTATTGAGCATTGAGTATTTGAGTATTGTGCATTTTTCCTTACCACAATTGTTTTAATAGTTTTTTAATGATTTTAATGGAACCGGAATCAGAACCGGAACCATTAGGCGGAACCGGAACCGGAAAATTTCTAACGATTCCCAACCCTATATATATATATATATATATATATATATATATATGTGTGTGTGTGTGTGTGTGTGTGTGTGTGTGTAAAATTAGGGTGACCAAACATGCCATTTTCCCAGGATTTCTATATTGCCTAAAAAATCCACGTTTTGCCTTTGTTTGACCAATTGTTTTATGACAAAGTACAGTGAGTCCCGTTCTTGTGCTTCTGAATCGCTCTCACGGTACTTTGATGTCATACACCGATCAGTATGCTCAGTGCTGCTTTAAGTCCAACACTAATATGTACATGTATTTGCATTGCTTTGACCGTTCTCTGTAGATCCCACCTTCTCACACACCACAATTGGTCGATTATGTACAATGTCTGAACGTTATTGGTCAAATGATCATTACCTTCATTAAGTATGAAAATAGGAAACCAAAGCCAAAACCTGGATATTTTAGGCAATATAGAAATCCAGGTGTAATAGATGAGGGAGACATACAAAATGTGCAGGACTGGGGGTACTACATGGAGAGGTTTGAGAACCACTGCTATTGGCTATGCCTAATATAAAATAACAAAAAACTTACATAAAGTTTGGAAGCACAGCATACACCTTGATGTCAAATAAAATAAATAAATTACACAAAGTTTAAAGAAAAAATCAGTAAACATTGTGGAATGAATTAAATAAGAAACAAATATCCAAAATCCAAAATCACTTTATAAACAGCAAAAGTCAACAGGGTTTTCAAAATCCAAAATATTTGCATACAGGTGCTTTTGCATTTCGTTTCGAAAGCCATCATCTTGTCTTTCTCATCTCACTCTTCTTGTCAAGCCTGTGTTATACTTTCCACATGCACAGTTTGGACGTGTACATGGACAGCACAGATGCGAACTGCTTGTATTTATACTACTGAAAGTGTATGCTGGAGGTCCGCTCGGCAGATGTGTTCCACACATGGGCAGCAGATTGGCTTGAACAGTAAACAAATATGTAAACAGTAAACAAACAATTGCCCAAACTATAGGCAATTTCCCTCCACAAATTATTGCACGGTCTGTCTTTATATTGTTTTATAAACTGATTGTAGGTACGGGTATCGACGGACTTCTTCACAGAGCCTGTGCATGCGCAGTTGGTGCTTTTGTAGCCTACACAAAAAATGAGAGGCACACGGATGTCTGCAGAGAGCCTTTGTGTACACCCTCCTTTTTAAAGGGTCATGAAACTTCCTGTTTCAGCACTGCTTAGTTCTCACCACAGTTTTAAAAAGCTAAAAAAGTGGGCGTGGTGCACAGCGGAGTGGAGGGGGAAGAGAGGAGACAGAAAACACACACAGCTTCACGTTCAGACAGTTTCATTTCAGGACACTGGGGTTACACCCCTACTCTTTACGAGAAGTGCCATGGGATTTTTAATGACCACAGAGAGTCAGGATCATTTAGATGATTTAAGATAATTTAATCATAAAATCACTATTGTTTGTTAAGTGCACTTAATAATAATATTAAATGTTCATTTCTTGTTTTTCTCGTTTATACACATTTGACAGTTATGCACTGAGCTTGAGTTGGGAAGCATACAAAATTTACTTTTATTAACAACAGCTTCTCTCAAAAAAAAATAATCAAATAAAAAATTAAACAATTCTTCTGCTTTTCACGAAAAACTTAACTTATTAAAGTTTAATCAAGGGATTTGTTAAACATGGGATTTGTGATTATAATGTTTTAAATATAATAATTTGATGATCCGTGTACCTCATTCATGAAAAGTTTCACTGCTTTTTACGAGTTACTGAAAATGAACAATTTTTTCGGTTTTGTCAATAATGCAAAAAAAAAAAAAAAAAAAAAAAAAAAGATTATGCATGGTAAGCTTTAAATTTCAATACAATACAGAGCAACATAGCAACAGAGGCTTGTATTATATTATTGTTTAGTGTATATTCAAATTAACGTCTGATACTAATATTAGATATACACAAATCTTTAAAATATCCATCTTCCATCACAAAAATCTATACAAACAAAGGTATGAGACAAAAGTCTTTTGAATATTTATTTTCCTGCAGGAAAAGGTCTACATTCATACAGTCATTCAGAGTTGGCTGCAGATTGCAACAACGAGGAAGCACCCAAACCTTCATCCCATCCAATCATAATGCATATTCAACATATATGTCCATTTAAGGTCCCTAACTATGTCCTCCAGATGCGTTTCTAAGAATGTAATGCAAATCATTTTCTAAGTAGCCAGGATGTCTAAGAAACTAAAATAACATTTCTGTCTCACACTTGTCTTGCACACATACACAAATAGATTTCCTGTTATCTCTCAGCTCATCGAAAACTCGAGCATACTGAAGCCCTCAGAGACAGTCTAAAGAACACTCTTTAGTACAGTGAAGCAAATAATACAGAAAATAACATTTCCTCCACACTCCGCATTTTTTTTGCTTAATTATTATTTGAAAAGCATAGAAGTTAAGATAACATCTTACACACTCTCTGTAAATTTTCTTTCCATGATGTTTTACACCAGAGGTCATAAATCATACTTAGGCTGTTTTTCATGAGACATAGATATTTCAGTATCTCTCAATCATATAGCAAACTGCTTATCACTCTATTTACACTTCTTCACTCAGTCTCAAACCACGGGGAAGACCTGTTTTAATCCTCAATTTTATTTGTTAATGCATAAAAATTTTCCTCTGACGAGGTGTATACCAAATTTTTCTGGACAAACTTTAATACATTTTAAGAAATATCCAATAAGGATCCAATTAATCCTGCAATGTAAAGTGATAATTACTTGTAGCATTAACCTAAGCAGTGATCAAAATGATTACCAAATACAGGTTAGTTATCTAATAACCAAATCTAATGTTGATAAACTGCACTTTAATTCTACTTGATACCTGATATTTCTTCCATCAGCATCCTAAGCTAAAAAAATATTTGCTAATTTTCCCAGTTTTACTACATCTTATTTTCAAGCAATGGAAAATTAGAAACAGAATACCCATAGTAAACTGCTATAACAGACCTTTTACAGAGTCAATTCTTAACAAACAGATATTGCTGCAAAGGAATCTGTTAATTTGTATATGCACAGTGTCAAATCTATCTCTCAGACCTACTCTGTATTCCTACATATGTATGTACCAACAACAAATGACATGAAATTCTCCTTAAAATTCCAACAGATTTTATACCCCTTTCAACACTAGATTTGATCAAGTGATATAGGCCTAATGTTGTTTGGGTCATTCAAGACCACCACCACTTAATAAGCTTTTCCTAACCATAAAAAGTTATAGAATTTGTGCAATTAAAACATTTTGTATAGCTGTACTGTTCTACTTTAAACAGGTTCCCCGGGCGCTGCAGCATAAATGGCTGCCCACTGCTCCGGGTGTGTGTTCACTGCTGTGTGTGTGCACTTTGGATGGGTTAAATGCAGAGCACGAATTCTGAGTATGGGTCACCATACTTGGCTGTATGTCACGTCACTTTGTTATAAAATCAACCCAACACAGCTGTCACCACAAGATTGTTTTGTCATGACATTAAAGGTGCCATAGAAAGTAAAAATCACTTTTATAAGATGTTTGAACACAGTTGTGTGGCCACAGTGTGTGAAACAACCAACAAATAATGGTAAAAATCCACTCACTCATTGTTTTATAATCCCAAAAAATCATAAACAGTCTCTCCACAAGAGCAGTTCCAGACTATGACGTCATACTCAATGAAAGTCCCGTCCATTTGTGACGCTCTCTGCCCTATACACAGCCCTAAGTGAGAAGCAGCTGACCGCCATTTATGTTTACTTGCTGTAGCTGCTGGAAATACAATGTCAGTGCCAAAGAGCCATTAAAAGTGTTGTGTGTCGGGATGCACCAGCGAACATAGGAGTCTCCATAGACCACTGAGGACACAATGGTTACATTTCATTTCCGAAGGAAATATCCCGGAAAAAACAAACAAACAAAAAGTCTTATTAATTTGTGCTAACATTTTACACTGGACTGCCTCACAAACGAGGGTCAGTTCGGCACTGGAGTTGTGCAAAGATTGCTTCTGAAAGAGGGATTGATACCAACACTTAATACCGGTGGTATGCCCATGAGCATTAGCTCTTGAAGCTCCGCACTCTTCTGAGAAGGGAGGCGGGAGCACCAGCTCATTTTCATTTAAATGGGACATACACATTAACAGCGCATTTTGGCTTATACCCTGAAAGTGGCAATTTCAACAAGCTATAAAAAATGATCTGTGGGGCATTTTGAGGCAAAACTTCACATATACACTCTGAGGACATCAGAGAACAATTTAAAATATTGTATCAGTGCACTCTATGGCACTTTTAAATCTTTAAATACCTACCTCTCTACAATCTTATTTTTCAGAGTTAACCAGTGGACATTTCTCTGTTTTTAAATCAGCTTAGTTTATTGTAATGATCTATTGGTGTCATTTCCTCTAATATTTTTTATCTAGAGCCAAACAAACACACTTTATACAAGCCCTCTCATCTCTTTTCTATAAAGAGCCATTAAGCACTTCAGATGATGTGGTTAGCAGTTATTTTACCAACACTAGCATTCCTGCATAACTTGGTCTAACTTTGGTCATTCTGAGCTCAGGTATCATATATCAGACATTTGGGTATGCTATATAACCATGCAACTAATCAGCAATTTAGAAATGAAATATGTTTTCCTCTCACATCTGTCGATTTGCAGGTTGTTGTAATGAGGTGGAAGCCAAGTTAGGATCCATGTGCAGTAGTTTAATATAATCCTTGGTAGACAAGACAAAAACAGTAGGCAGATAGCAATAACGTGAGACAGTCAAAGTTCATAACCAGAAAGGCAGTCCAATCCAAACAACTATGCAAGGGAAAATCCAAAAACGTAAATGGGGAAAAAGGCAGGCAATGGTCATACACAAGATAGACAAAACAATGGAATAAGAACGCTCAGTAAGGCAGGTAGACTGGCAATACTTCACACTGGCTTGTTAGCCTGGCCCTGCTAAATACCACACAAACAGGAAGTAACCAGAGAAGCAGAGAGAGCGGAACACAGTCAATACTCAGGCGAGGGCTCCCTCTGCTGGCTAGGCGTTACAGAATCCCCCCCCCCCCCCCAGGAGCGACTCCTGGCACTCGACAAGGACGTCCCCTTGGCTGTGGTGCTGGACGATCGGGTCTGGCTTGATGGAAGTCTTCAATGAGTGAAGGATCCAAGATGTCATGGGCGGCTACCCAAGATCTCTCCTTAGGTCCGTACCCCTCCCAGTCCACCAGATATTGAAGCTGACCCCCTCTCCTCCTGGAGTCCAACAACTCCTTTACCGCATATACAGGAGATCCATCAATGTCCAGCGGTGGAGGTGGCTCTTGATTCTCGACGTTGGGGTCAGCATCCAGCTGGACCAGTTTTAGGAGGGAAACATGGAAGGACGGAGAGACACATAATTAGCAGGTAGTTCCAGCTGGTATGTAAATTCATTCATCTGTTTTACGGTTTTAAATGGGCCAACATACCTTGGGCTGAGTTTTCTGCTTGGGAGCCGCAGCTTGAGGTCCCGTGTAGAGAGCCAGACCCTCTGTCCAGGTTGGTAGGGAGGGTGTGGGCGACGTCGTTTATTGGCCTGGATCTCCTGGTTCCGGACAGCCCTTTGGAGACGTACATGAGCACTGTCCCACACCCTCTCATTACGACGAATCCAGTCATCGACTGAAGGTACCATAGACAGTTCTCCTGACCAAGGGAACATGGGGGGTTGATATCCAAACACACACTGAAATGGGGTGAGACCAGTTGAAGAATTTCTTAGAGAGTTCTGTGTGTACTCTGCCCATGGTAAAAACTCTGACCAACGATACCATTCCCGGCCACAGTATGACTGTAGATACCTGCCAATTTCTTGGTTCAATCTCTCTACTTGACCATTAGACTGAGAAAGACATCCAGAAGTTAAGCTTACATTGATGTCCAGTTGTCTGCAAAAGGCCCTCCATACCTGTGAGGTGAACTGGGCTCCTCTTTCTGAGACAATATCTTCGGGTATGCCATAAACTCTGAAGACATGTTGGAACAGAGTTAGAGCGGTTTCCATGGTTGTAGGGAGGCCTTTCATAGGTATGAGATGGCATGCCTTTGAAAAGCGATAAATGATGACTAGAACTGTAGTGAATTCATTTGACGGTGGTAGATCGGTGATGAAATCTATTGATAGGTGTGATCATGGGCGTTGGGGAATGGTCAAAGGTTGTAGCAAACCTGAGGGTAATTCTTTGGGGTTTTTGACTGGGCACAGACTGAGAAAGACTTTACATAGTTAGCCATGTCCTTAATCATTGATGGCCACCAGAATGAATTTTGTATGAGATGGAGCGTTCTTGAAATACCTGGATGGCCTGAACAAAGTGAGGTATGGACCCATTGCATGACCCTTAAACGAAGATTTCCAGGTACGTAGTGCTTGTAAGGGGGACAAACTTGTGGTGCGGGTTCATTCTGTTGTTCTCTTTAGATCTTATCCATCAGGTCCCAAGTAACTGGTGCAATGATAACTGATGGGGGTAGGATAGATTCTGGTTTGGATTCTGTTTGGGGAAGATCATGTCGTCTGGATAGGGCATCGGCCTTACTGTTCTTACTACCTGGTCGGCAAGTTATGGAAAAAAGTGACCAGCGTGCTTGATGAGGATTTAATCTCTTGCCACTCTTGATGTATTCAAGATTCTTATGATCAGTGATTACCTGGAATGGGTGAGTGGAACCCTCCAGCCAGTGTCTCACCCTCTTGCCAGTGGTCTCCATTCCTCTATGTAGCTTTCAAGGATAGGAGTTCTTATTGCCCACATCAGTGTTTCAGCATCAGTGAGTTTTTCTTGAGAAGTAGGGCACATGGGTGGAGCTTTCCCTGCTGTCCATGGCGTTGAAAGAGTACGGCAACCACTCGTCAACTTCTAGGACCAAGTTGGGATCTGGATGTTTGAGAATGGGTGCCAAACTGTCCTTGAGTTGGTGAAGTCTACAGTCGTGGCCAAAAGTTTTGAGAATTACATTTTAGTTTTTCAAAAAGTTTGGAAACTGCTTTTAGATCTTTGTTTCAGTTGTTTCTGTGATGTACTGAAATATAATTACAAGCACTTCAGTTTCAAAGGTTTTATCGACAATTACATGACCATTTTTGCAAAGGACAGTATTTGAGTTTGGCCCTTCTTGAGGACCTCTGCAATTCGACTGGGCATGCTCACATGGGTGACTGATAGCTTCTTTCATAATAACTTCTTAGGCTTTGTCAGAATTTTTGGGTTTTTGTTTGTCCACCCGCCTCTTGAGGATTGACACAAGTTGGGATTAAGATCTGGGGAGTACGGCCACCAAAATTTCAACATTCTGGTCCCCGAGCCACTTAGTTATCACTTTTGCCTTAACTTGCTGGAAAATGCATTGTTCTTTCACGAAACTGGGTTGGATTGTTGGGAAGTTTGCTGTTGGAGGGTGTTTGAGACCATGGGTTTATTCAGGGCTGTGTTTTTGGGCAGAATTGTGAGTGAGCCCACTCCCTTGGATGAGAAGCAACCCCACACATGAATGGTGTCAGGATGCTTTACTGTTGGCATGACACAGGACTGATGGTAGAGCTCACCTAATCTCCTTACAAGATTCCCCAAAAAATCCCAAAGGGGCTTCATCGGAGAATATGACTTTGCCCCAGTTTTTGCCCCATTCCTCAGCAGGGACCATTCACTATACATTTCTGCAGAAGATCAATCTGTCCCTGATGTTTTTTTTTGGAGAGAAGTGGCTTCTTGCTGCCCTTCTTGACACCAGGCCATCTTCCAAAAGTCTTCGCCTCACTGTGCGTGCAGATGCGCTCACACCTGCCTGCTGCCATTCCTGAGCAAGATCTGCGACTCCGATCCCGCAGCTGAATCCTCTTTAGTTGGACTTGCTGGACTTTCTTGGATGCCCTGAAGCCTTCTTTACAAGAATTGAACCTCTTTCCTTAAAGTTCTTGATGAACCTATAAATTGTTGATTTAGGTGCAATTTAGTAGCCACAATATCCTGCAGTGAAGCCATTTTTATGCAACGCAATGATGGCTGCACGCGTTTCTTTGCAACACCATAAAAATGGAAGAACAATGATTTCAAGCATCACCCTCCTTTTAACATGTCAAGTCTGATTCTAACCCAATCAGCTGAATGATCTCCAGCCTTGTGCTCGTCAACATAACCACCTGAGTTAACAAGATGATTACTGAAATGATCTCAGCAGGTCCTTTAATGACAGCAATGAAATGCAGTGGAAAGGTTTTTTTGGGATTAAGTTAATTTTCATGGCAAAGAAGGACTATGCAATTAATCTGATCACTCTTCATAACATTCTGGAGTATATGCAAATTGCTATTTTAAAAACTTAAGCAGCAACTTTTCCCATTTCCAATATTTATGTAATTCTCAAAACTTTTGGCCACGACTGTAGTGAGGAGTTTTCAGACCACTCTAACTTTGAGGGTTTACCTTTCAGCATGGAGGTCAGTGGTGCTGCAATCATGCTATAATTGCGGATAAAGTGTCGATAAAAGTTGGAAAACCCTAGAAAGTGATGAAGCTCCTTGATTGTGGTTGGTTGGGGCCATTCAGTAACTGCAGAAATTTTGGAACTATCCATTTCCACGCCTTGATGACTGATGTTATACCCCAGGAAAGATGTTTGCTTAACATGGAATTCATAATTTTCTGCTGGTTCTCCAGCAGTCTGGATAGCACAGTCGTGACATGATCCCTGTGTTCACTTTCTGTCTTAGAATAGATAAGGATATCATCAATATAGGCAATTACATACTTGTTTAAGAGATCCCTGAGGATTTCATTGATAAATGACTGAAAGACTGCTGGTGTGTTAGCTAGCCCATATGGCATAACCTGGTTTTCATTGTGCCCCCTGGTGGTCAAAAATGCCTTTTTCCATTCATCACCCTTCTTTATTCTTATGAGGTTGTAGGCGCTCCGCAGGTCTAACTTGGTGTAAATGGTTGCTTCTCTAAATTGTTCCAGGGCAGCAGGCACTAAAGGTAGTGGATAACGAAATTTTACTGTGACATTGTTCAAACCACGGTAATCAATGCAAGACCGAAGTCCTCCATCTTTCTTTTCCACAAAGAAGAAGCCTGCTGCCACTGGGGAAGTGGCTGGACGAATAAAACCTGAACTGAGGGCTTCCTCCATGTATTCCTCCATTGCTTGGGTTTCCAGACGAGATAGGGGATAGATCTTACTTTTGGGAGGCATTACATTGGGTAGAAGGTCTATGGCACAATCCCAGGAACGATGAGAAGGTAGATGACTAGCTTTAGTCTTACTGAAGACCTCCTGATACTTCTGGTAGCATGATGGGATGGTGACTGGTTTGGAGTCGGGGCTTTCAATACTTGTGGAAAGACAAGACTTGGTAACTATGGGGTGCAGACAGCAGGAATAGCAAACTTTGACCATTGTGCTATCTCACCATGATGCCAGGAGATGATTGGGTCGTGAACAGATAACCAGGGGTATCCTAGGATAACTTCATGGCGGGGGGAGTCAATCACATAGAATGAAATGGTTTCTAGATTAAATAATCCTATTTTAAGTTGCATGGGCAGAGTTTGTTGAGTGATTCCATTTCCAATGGGTTTATTGTCAAAGGCGTTAACATGGCCTGACTCCCCACAGTAAAAACACAGTTTGTGTATCATCTGGCGTGATCTTTCTTCCGTGGAGAGTTTTGTGACTGCCAACTGCATGGGTTCTGGGTTGGAATGAACCGTGGGTAACGCTGGATCAAATACTGGAGATGTTTGGTCGGTTGAAATAGATCTAAGCGATAATGACTTGGATTTAGTGGGATTGCTGCACACTCAAAATCATCTTGAGGTTGTCAATCTTTTATAGCAAGAGTCACATATTCTGAGAATGACTGGTTTTTCACCTTTGCATGCGAGCTCTGCCTGTAATCCCACATCCTTGGAACACGGCCTTGAGTGCAATATCATTCCAACCACTCTGAGCTGCGAGCGTTCTGAATTCAATAACATAATCTGCGGCTGATCTGCGGCCTTGTGACATCTGCAGAAGTTGTGTCGAGACATCCCTGCCCCCTGCTGGATGTTCAAACACATCTCTGAGTTGTTGAATAAAGTATGCGTATGATCTTTGAAACAAACTATCCGTTTCCCAGACCGCCCCAGCCCACTCGGTCGCTTTACCGGTCAGCAGTGTCTCTTGGTGCTTAAAAAAAATTTCTACCTACTCAAAATCATCTTCTTGGTGCTTAAAAAAAATTTCTACCTGCCGGAGAAATCCTTTACACTGCTCAGCTGTACCGTCAAATTTATCGGGTAAAGCAAAGCTTACCTTCTTAGGCATAGCAGGTGGTAGTGATCGGATATACTGCGTAAAATAGTCATTAGCAGCTCACAGATTACTCAGCTGTTCCTGATATCCCTGGAGAATATCACTCTGATAAGCGAACGCTGCTTGCAGATTAGAAGCTTCCGCTGGATCCATTGGTGGCGAGTATTATGTAATGAGGCGGAAGCCGAGTTAGGATCCATGTGCAGCAGTTTAATATAATCCTTGGTAGACAAGGCAAAAACAGTAGACAGATAGCAATAACGTGAGACTGTCAAAGTTCGTAACCAGAAAGGCAGTCCAATCCAAACAACTATGCAAGGGAAAATCCAAAAAAGTAAAAGATCTACAAAGTTACAAATCTCAAAGTCCACTCCAAAGAGAGATATTTAGTTTTTGAAAAAAATTGATATCGCAATATTGATGCCATCTTTAACTATACTGGAGCAGACAAACTTGCTGCTTTGGCAAGGGGCGTGGCAGCACTGAAACAACATCTAAGCTGTTCGCCAATCACAACGCACTGGGACAGCTAACCAATCACATCACATTTTGTTTTTGGAAGATGGGCCTTCATCAAACCCGGAACTAATCGAGCCATTTGTGCCGTGCTGGGGAGAAAGGTATTCTAATAATGTAAATTATGTGAAAAATAATGCATTTTTCAAACCACCAAGCGTGAAAGCATGTTCTAGTACACCCCCAAAACAAAATCAAGACTTTGTAAAAGAGCATAATAGGACCTCTTTAAGTGTTGTTGTTAGTCAACAACATGTAATAACTCATCAGCTTGTCTGGCCTGTTGTCCTTTTGGTGTGACTTGTGAAAAGTACATGTGGGATGAAAGCTGTCCTGGCTTCTTTTTGGGGTCCCGTATTTTCATTGCCATCAATAGGCACAATGAATTTCAAATTTAGACGGTTCAACTTAGTTTTCTCCTTGCTTTACAAACTAGGACCTATTATCACCAGATAATTTCTCCAGCACACTAAACACTTCACTCTGTTACACAGCCCTTTTTACCTGGAAAACTCTCCATCCACTTTATTCATGTTAGCAATAACAAGACCATATCTGATGCTTTTGACACAACACAATACAAAATCAGTCCAATGAAGTCCAGCATGCTGAAATGTTAAATCACAGAATTAGGTGTGGGGTGGACAAAGCAAACTTGATTGCTTTGCCTTCCCATGTTAAGCGCTGTGCAAATGTGGCCTTGTTATATAAATATATATATATATATATATATATATATATATATATATATTTGCCACAATAATAACCTTGATATTGACCAGGATACTTAATTCATTCATGGCCATTATTGTATTGGGCGTATTTTGACCTGTGGGCCCACTTGATACATTTTAAACACAGTTGTTTCGATGGAATGATTTATTTGTCTTAGTGTCTCTTCGAACACTATCTATCATTTCATACACCACCACCACACACTTTCACACACACTCTCACATTATCAGCACCTCACCTTTTCCTACATCAGTCTGTCTCCATGACGACTCAGAAGTTTCAACTCCCCCACCCCCGGACAGATCATCATAACTGTTGTCTGCCTCAGCAGATTGTGAACTAAGTGGGGAACATATATATTGTTAGGAGTGGAATACCACTAAATCTGAACGGGTAACACAACTTTGACAACAGCAGAATCTATTGAACGTAGGCACTGTGGCATTCCCCCGTGTGACAGTGTATCCTATATTCACAATTCTACATCTCACCTTTTCCTACATCAGTCTGTCTCCATGACGACTCAGAAGTTTCCACCTTTTCCTACATCAGTCTGTCTCCATGACGACTCAGAAGTTTCAACTTCCTCTTTCATGAGCAGAGAAGGCCCGTCCGCCACTTCCTCTTCATCTGCAGTCATGTCTTTGTTCTCTCTCACCCTTGAGCAGACTACAATCTGTTTGCTGCCATTTGCTCAGAAACTGAAAGAATCAAATTGAACATTTGTGAATTCTGACCACAGTGGTGTCTGAGCATTCAGCTCTTCATATAAATTCCAATTCTTAACCTTCTCTACATTTTATAAGTCTCATCTGGTGAACAGCAGCTTCTCATTCTGTTTTAATAATTTAATAAGCAGATCTTCTTTGCAGAAAAAACGTAAGCCGTTGCATCTTTGCAAACATGCAGAAAACAGCAGTAAACTCACTAATTACTTCATACAGAATAATGAATATGGTGTAATAGTAAAACAATTATTGGTCTTTCCTGTTTACTAGAAACTAACATTACTTTGATATGTCTGTTATATGTATTTGACTTGGTTTGGTCACCCAGTCTCGTTCTCATTCAACAAAATGTTCGAGCATTATTTTAGTTAACATAAACCTAATCAAAATCAAAGAATCTCTGCAATGGATCACCTTTTCATGCTGTCTCCCAGGGACATGGGATATTTACATTACATTTACATTTAGTCATTTAGCAGATGCTTTTATCCAAAGCGACTTGAAAATTAGGACAATAGAAGCAATCAAAACTAACAAAAGAGCTAATGACAAATCTCGGTTAGTCTAATGCACTACATAAAGCAAGGTATTTTATATATATATATATATATATATACACACACACACACAAAGAAAAACAAGTAGATAGAATAGAAAAAAGAAAGCTAGTGTTTTTTTATAAAAAAAGATAAATAGATAAAATAGAATTAAAATAGAATAGAAAGTGATAGAGTTAGATGGTCAAATAAAGAAGGAACAGTTGTGTTTTTAGTCATATCTTGAAGATTGCTAAGGACTCGGATTGAGTTGGGCAGGTCATTCCACCAGGAGGAAACCGTTAATAAAAAAGTCAGTGAAAGTGATTTTGAGAGTAATGAATTTAATGCCCTTTTTATAATTTAATAAAAGTAATTAATTTAGGTAAAGGGGTGCAGAGCCAGTGGTGGTTTTGTAGGCAAACATTAATGCCTTGAATTTTATGCGAGCAGCTACTACACACATTCTTTTATGCTCATTAAAGATTAATCTTGCAGCAGCATTTTGGATTAATTGTAGAGGTTTGATAGAAGTGGCTGGAAGACCTGCCAAGAGAGCATTGCAATAGTCCAGCCTGGATAGAACAAGAGCTTGAACAAGGAGATTTGTTGCATGTTATGAAAGAAAGGGCCTGATCTTCCTAATGTTGTATAAATCATATCTGCAAATTCAGCTTATCATAAATCACAACTCCAAGCTTTCTAGCTGTTTTTGAAGGAGTTATGGTTGATGAGCCTAACTTGACGATGAAATTTTGATAAAGTGATGGGTTTGTTGAAACAACAAGCAGTTCTGTCTTAGTCAGGTTAAGTTGAAGGTCATCCAACAAGAAATGTCTGTTAGACATGCTGAGATGCGAGCAGCTATCGTTGGATCAACAGGATGGAATGAGAAGTAGAGTTAAGTGTCTTCAGCTTAGCAGTGATATGAAAAGCCATGTTTCTGAATGACAGAACCTAGTGATGCCATGTAGACAGAGAAGAGAAGTGGTCCAAGAACTGAGCCCTGAGGCACCCCAGTAGCTAGATGTTGTGACACCTCACCTCTCCAAGATACCTTGAAGGAATTATTTGAGAGGTAAGATTCAAACCACTGGTGTGCGGTTCCTGAGATGCCATTTTCCAATAGGGTTGACAGGAGAATCTGGTCATTCACCATATCAAAAACAACAGACAGATCCAGCAAGATAAGTATAGAAGATCTGGAAGCCGCTCTTGCCAGTCTTAGGGCTTCAACAACTGAGAGCAAGGCAGTCTCGGTCGAATGTCAACTTCTGAAGCCAGATTGGTTGCTGTCCAGGAGGTTGTTCTGTTTTAGCCCTTTCCACTTAGAATAGTATTTTATTTTTATATTTTATTCAGCCGCTCAATTGAACTGGAATGGCTTAAACCGAAAGAGACCTTTTCAGAACCTGTTGTTTCTTCTAGGGCAGAGATCCTCGTATCTGGCTCACGTGATCCACTTTCTTGCAAAGTTTAGCTCTTACCTTAATAAAACACACCTGAGCATGCTAATCAATGTCTTCAGGATCAAAATCACAGGTGTAAAATCACAGGCGGGTGAGTTTGATCAAAGTTGGAGCTAAACCCTGCAGGAAAGTGGATCTCACAAGCGATATTTGATAAACCCTGATACAGGCCTATTTGCTTTTCAGAGGCTGATTGAAAATGCTCCTTCAGCCAAGTCCTCCTGATTCTGAAGTTGAGAGTGAGATAAAGGTGCACTTTAATATATTTTAATGTTACACCTTCTTACATAAAATAAAACAAAGCAAAGAACAAGTTCCTTATCATTTGTTATACTACATAATTAGACAATATTAAACTATATTATAATTATCCAAATCCCAAATCCACATGTAAGGTACAAGGCAATGAAATGCAGTTAGCATCTAACCAGAAGTGCAATAAGCAGTAAGTACAGAATATATATGGTCTACAATATGTTACATAAATATACAGATAAGGCAGTATTATGGACATAATTTACAGATTTTTAAATACTATCAGCATGATACACAGATAGTTATACTACGAACATGCTATACAGATGGATTATGTAAAAGTGTATGTACACTATAGGAAGAAACTATGAACATATGAACATCATTTATACTAGTGCAATGGACAGTAAAGTGCATAGAAAATATTTCAGTGTGCAAATGGATTACTCAGTATTCTGGATGAACAGACAGTAGTGCAAGTAATAACAAGTTTACTGTTTTTTGTTTGTTTGTAAATAAATAAATGAGATGTAGTGATGAGGTTGGTTGAGGAGTCTGTGTGTGTGGTGTGTGTGTGTGTATGTGTGTGGGGGTGGGGAGGGGGGTTGGGGGGTGTCAGAGGGCAGAGTTCAGTAAGGAGACAGCTGTAGGGGAAAAGCTGTTCCTGAATCTGCTGGTCCTTGTCCGGAGGCTCCTGAAGCCCTCTGCAGTGCCTTGCGGTCAGCCACTGAGCAGTTCCCATACCAGACTGTGATGCAACTGGTCAGGATGCTCTCGATAGCACACCGGTAGAAGATCACCAGGATGGCTGAAGACAGCTGGTTCTTCTTCAGTGTCCTGAGGAAGAAGAGGCACTGGTGAGCCTTCTTGACCAGGCTGGAGGTGTTTGTAGTCCAGGACAGGTCCTCCGAGATGGTGGTTCCTAGGAACTTGAAGCTGGAGACACATTTAACAACCTACCCGTTAATGTGGATGGGGTCGTGCGTGTTTCCTTTCTTCTTCCTGAAGTCCACAATGAGCTCCTTTGTCTTGCTGGTGTTAAGGAGCAGGTTATTGTCAGCACACCATGTGGCCAGGGGCTGTACCTCCTCCCTGTAGGCAGTCTCATCGTTGTCTCTGATGAGGCCAATCACCGTGGTATCATCTGCAAACTTAATGATGGAGTTGGATCCATGCACAGGCTTGCAGTCGTGGGTGTACAGGGAGTAGAGGAATGGGCTCAGCACACAGCCCAGTGGTACGCCGGTGTTGAGTGTGATGGTAGTGGAGCAGGTGTGGCCTGACCTAACATGCTGAGATCTGTTGGTCAGAAAGTCCATAATCCAGTTGCAGAGGGAGGTGTTAATGTCCAGGTCTCCAAGTTTTGTGGTCAGCTTGGAGGGAATGACGGTGTTAAATGCTGAGCTGAAGTCAACAAACAACACCCGTACATGTCCTATTGTTATTGTCGAAGTGTGTGAGTTCAGAGCGCAGCACTGTGCATACTGCATCCTCTGTGCTCCTATTTTTACGGTAGGCAAATTGATGTGGTTTCCAGTGTGGGTGGGAGGCAGTCCTTGAGGTGTGCTAGAACCAGTCGCTCTAAGCACTTCATAATGATGGGTGTGAGTGCTACGGGGCGGTAGTCATTTAAGCACATTGGGGAGGAGTGTTTCGGTAATGGCACAATGGATGTGGACTTAAAACATGTTGACACAGTTGCTTGGGTAAGCGACAGGTTGAAAATGTCTGTGAAGACCCCTGCAAGCTGTTCAGCACATGCCCTAAGAACATGACCAGGAATGCCGCCCGGGGCAGCAGCCTTGCGTGCGTTGATCCGGCTCAATGCAGTGTGGACATCTGTGGAGGTGAGTTTGATGGGTTGGTGGTTTGCTGAGTGTGTGATTTTGGTGGCCATCTCCTTGATGTCGCTGTTGAAGCGAGCATAAAAGTCATTTAGCTCGTTAAGAAAGGAGACGTCCGTGACCGTTGGAGCGGAGTTGCTTTACTTGTAGTCACTGATGACCTGGATGCCCTGCCACATGCGTTGGGGTTCAGAGTTGGAAAAGTGTTCCTCTACCTTAAGCTTGTAGCAGTACTTGGCCTTTTTGATGCCCCTATTCAGGTTAGCCCTGGATTTGTTGTAGGTCTGAGCGTCATCTGACCTGAAGGCAGTGTTGCGGGCTTTCAGCAGAAGTCGCACCTCCTTGTTCATCCATGGCTTCTGATTAGGGTATGTTGTGATCTGTTTTTCTGTTGTAACACTGTCAATGGTGGTGTTGTGTAATCCAGTACAGTGGAGGTATAGATATCAATGTCCGTGTGAGAGCCACAGGCAGCCTGAGAAGCAAACATACTCCAGTCCGTGTATTGAAATCTGCTCCAGTTGGCCACACTTTGATGGTCCTCACTGATGGCTTCACACGGTTGATGAGGGGTGAATACTTAGGGGTGAGAAACAAAGAAAGGTGATCAGACTGTCCGAGGTGGGGGAGGGGGGTCGTGATGTAAGCTCCTTCAATGTTTGTGTAAACATGATCTAAGGTTTTGTCTCCTCTGGTGTGGCAGGAAACATGCTGATGGAATTTGGAGAGCACTATCTTTAATTTGCAGTGATTAAAATCACCCGCAACAATAAAAGCAGCCTCCGGGTGAGCAGTCTGTTGTTTACTAATGGCCGCATCGTTCGTTCAGAGCAAGCTTGGCATTAGCATCCGGTGGAATATAGACTGCTGTTATAATGGTGGAAGTGAACTCCCGCGGCAGATAAAAAGGTCTACATTTAACCATGAGAAACTCTAGGTTAGCTGAGCAGTGTCTCCCAACAATGACAGTGTTCGTACACCAAGCTTTGTTAACATAAATGCACAGTCCTCTTGTCTTGCCGGAGTCATCTGCCATTCTACCTGCCTAGAGCGTGTAGTGTCTGGCTAGCTCAATAGCATTATTGGGTACGTTGCTGTGTAGCTGTAACCCAGAGTGATTACAAATAGACATAAGAATAAGCAAAAATAAATAAACCAGCGCGAAGAAATAAAAGGAAAGTAAATTAATAACTAAATTTATAAATTCAAAGTTAAAACTTTTCATAAATGATCAAAGTGTTTTCTTTTTTTTTTTCTTTTCTTGTTATTTTTCTTATGTTGAGAATGTAAGAATTGTACATAGTTGAATGTTATGTTGCCTTTAAGAGAAAGTGAGGTGGAGTTCACTGCCGACCTATCAGGAGAGGCACAACGTGAAGCAAGCGGATGACGTCACCAGCGCGCGAAGAGAGAGAGGAGATGCAAACAGAAATATCGGCAGAGATCATTCTGACTGAAAATATTAGTAATTGAAATTGAAACCAGATAAAGCGTCTAGAAAAACATTGATTTTCCTTTGAACTGAACTTTATTTTGTTTCTTGAGTGATTTTGAGTTATTTTTGAGTTTTTTTCAACGTGAACACGGCGATGACGCAGACTGAGCTCATCACCGCATGGAACATGGCGAGCCTCCCAGCGAATCTCAATTACAATGAAACCACCGAACGATTTCAGCGGATTCACTGCTAGTTTTCCCCGGACGGAGGAAAAAATATGTGAGTGAACAGACGTCAAACTCTTTTTTTTTCTTCTTATGTGCTATTCTGTTCAATACGACAGAAGAAGGCCTGGATCATTGCATCTAACGTCTCATTCGGGTATGGACGATTGGTTTTCCTAATTAATACACAGACATTTAAAAAAAAATAAATGAATTAATTTATTTTTGAACTAACTAAATACAAACATTTTAATTTTTCAATACCTGTACAATTTTAATTTGAAGATAATTTTTATAATTTGAATACAAGCATTAATGGGTGAAATATTTGGAATGTAAGTTATTTTTTTATTTTTTTCTGAATTGTCTATTTGAATATCACATTCAAATTTAAAGCTACAGAGAACTCAAACAATTGAAATAGACCAGTGTAGGTTTCAGTTAAGGAACCTAAAATCTAAAATGATTCAAATAAATAATTAAAACATCTAAAAGAAAATTAGGTAAAAATAAAATTAAACTATACTAATACTAAATACACTAAACTAGAAGTAATATACTACAAGTCTTGATTTCAAAAAGACTTAAAAGAAATAAGTCCTAAAAGGATAAGGTTTATTTCCTTGCATTTATTATCAATCAGTAATTTCATTGTTATTTTGTTGATCATCAGTCTTTTCCTTCCTTGCATTTATTATCAATCAGTAATTTCATTGTTATTTTGTTGATCATCAGTCTTTTCCATTGTTTCTGCTTTTACCTGAAAGAGAAAAAAAATTGTTAATTCTTTTTATTTATCATTTGCCTTGATATAAATTTTTCAATATAATTTGAACTTACCTTTGTTGGCTGTCTGTTTTTTCAATCTCTCACTACTGCTCCTTATGAACCTAGATGTACTGGTCCACGTTTCCTCTTGTTTAACTCACCTGGGTGTCCATTCATCCGCGGTGTCCAGGTGACCCTAAGAAAACCATAAAAATCCAATCTCCTAAAAAAACAATGACATTGAAACCAATTAAAATAACTCATGCCTCGGTCATTCTAAATAACTCAGGTCCATTTTGTTTACCAGTGACCGCACATTAGCGAGGAAAATGCTGGGTAAAGAGAGCCGGAGTGGTGTTAGCTTTAGCTTAGCTCTTAGACCTCCGCGCTTCCCCCGCCTTTGTTTACGATCTCAACACTGCCTGCGAGCACTTCCGCCCGGCCCAAGATTGGTGATAAACCTCGGGCATTCTGGAGATCTCAGGGATGAGTCGAAGATTGGTGATAAAACTGTTGGAAAAGTCCTCACCAATATCCAAAAGCTCCCGTCGGGTGTATGATGTTAAAGCAAAGATGTTCAGTATGAACAGACCCAAGATGAGCAGAAAAAATACTGCAAAATTGCAAAAACTTGAGACACGCCGAGCCTCACGATGTGTACGCGCTGCCATCTTGGTCATACATCAGTAGTTGTCCGCGACAAACAGTTTTGATCTGCTGTGGTACAAGTCCTTGTGGAGATTGAAAGAATGCCATATCTTCTCCTGTTCCAATGTTGTCTCCTTTTTGTAGTGTTAAATAATGATTTAATGATTTGATATTTATTTGCTGCAGTCACGGCTATAATGCTTCTCCGACGAGCCGCTTCTTCTTCGGCTTTTGCCGTGGTTCTGCAGGTTACACCAGCAACATGCCCGTGGACACGTGCATATGTACTGCACGTCGATGCGTACAACGACGCAGAAGTATAAATAAAAACTGACGCATAGCCTACAGCGTAAAGGTTACGGCATAGGTCCGACGCAGAAGTTAAGTGCCTTATCAGCCTTAAGTGGGCCCGTCAAGGGCCAGGGCAGGCTTGTTTGCAGAGTAAACATGCAGAAATGCACATTCAAACAGACATCTTTCAAATTTATGGTTTATATGATCTAGGAAACTGAATCTTGCCTGATGCAGCTCGCATCAAAGCAACTTTCAATTCTCAGACTCAACACAACTTACCTTCTCTTCATTTGTTGCTTAGATTAATTTCTTGGCACAGAAATTCTTACTGAACTTTACTACAGAAGTGGAGCCACTGCATGCTCTTGTGAGAAATGCAATTTGTTTGAATTTGTTGCTCTATTCCAACTGTTGTCAACTTATGCATCTGACTATGCTTTTGGCAGGGATTTGACAACTTCATACAGATGTTGAAGAATGCACTGTCCCCTTTGTCTGAATCCTGTCTGAGCTAAGTTTGCTTTGAGCGAAAATACTGAAGGGATGGCCACACAACAGGAAGGATGTCAAACCAGACCTGTCATCATTCTACTTAATCAGTGATGAGTTATCAGTGCACGATGGACTGATAATGTGAGGTGAGCACCATTTTGTTAAACCTGCTTTCCTCCATTCAACTCTGGTCAACCTGGCTCATGAAATCCACCAAGGACTTGTCAGGACAAAACCACCTGTGTGGATGAAGGATTTCACAAAGAAATCAATCAAAAGACAGCATGATTCAGAAGGATAAAGTTAAGTATATGTAAAAAATGAATAAATGAAAATGTGCATATCTGTTTTATTCTGTCTTAATGTGTATCTTGTCACAGGATCCAATACACAGGATTGTATTTCTAATGCTGGCTTCAGACTACACAATATTTTTGTTGGTTATGATGTGATTTTGACTCTCAGAATCTTGACATTACATGTACAAAAAAAAAAGTCAGGCTACACATTGCTACCTGACCATTCATTGCTTGCCATCTATAACAATGTGTGTGCTATCTTCAAGAAGATAGCATAAACAAAATTACCAAATGACGTGTTTTGCTGTGGGTGCCTTGTCATCAGAAAAGCCCAAAAAAGAAAACCTATCAGTGAGCACATATCTGGATTGCATGAAGAGGACAGTATGGACTGTCAATATTTGAGGTAAAACTTGAGGTAAGATATGTTTTTATTTGACCTTTGTTCACTCTGTTGCAGTAATCCCTTGAGGAAACATCATAAATGGGAAACAACTAAAACCTCCCAACAATGTCCACTTTCCATCGTGTCACCATAAAAATCTGAATCCACCAGAAATAGCTGGCTCTTTATTGAAATGAATGGGATCGTGTCGCTTTGTCATGGTGTGTCGCTTGTAGTGTGAATGAGGTGTTACCTTGCCATAAGTTTGCTGTGTTTGGTTAATTTTTCAGCATATTTTTTGCACAATTAAATAGAATAAAAATCGCCAGCAAATAGTGATTCTCAGAAGATGACGTGTTCTTTTATGGGACGAAACTGACTTAGCCCTAGGTGCAACCAATCTGGGCCCCACATGGATGTGTTCACCGGTTGATTTCAATGGTGGGCAAAAGTTTACTAGGAAAAGTCTATATTATTGTACACAGAAAAATAATATGCACATTTGAATTCATACAGTACATTTATTTCTGTAGCAGTGTGTTACATGTCAACAGAACAAGATTGTTCAGAGAGCTTGAACATATTTCATAGTTTTATAGTTTTGAGAGAAACAGCTCACATCTTGCGAATTGAGCCAAAGGGTCTCAGATTTTTGTTTAAATAAAAAAAGAACCAGTAAAAATACCAAATGGATCAACAGTATCAGTAAGAGCAGTAATATCTTAAAACCTTAACAATATCCATCCCTACACAGCACACAAGTTTTTCACACTTTTAAAACCTGTAGAAATATCCTGCCACAAACAGGACTGATGTGAGGCTTTTAATTTGTATGAATTGTCTGGTAAGGCATCTCTTCAGTGTGAATTCTCACGTGATGATTAAATCTTCATTAACATATCCATACTGAGAGCAGCTGAAAGGCTTTTACCCAGCATGACTTAACATGTGAGTCTCAAGGTATCCTTTACGTGTGAAAGACTTTCCACAGTGAGAGCAGCTGAAAGGCTTTATTCCAGAATGAATTAACATGTGATTCTCAAGGTGTGTTTTACGTGTGAAAGTGTTTCCACAGTGAGAGCAGCTAAAAGGCTTTTCTGATGAGTGTGTAACCAAATGATTCTTAAGGTGCCCTTTCTGTGTAAAACTCTTTCCACAATGAGAGCAGGTGAAAGGCTTTACTCCATTATGAATTAACATGTGCTTCTTAAGGTTTGTTTTACGAGTGAAAGTCTTTCCACACTGAGAGCAGGTGAAAGGCTTTTCTGAAGTGTGAATATGCATATGATCCTTAAGTTGCCTTTTCTGTGTAAAACTCTTTCCACACTGAAAGCAGATAAAAGGCTTTATTCCAGCATGATTTAACATGTGATTCTTAAGGTTTTCGTTACACGTGAAAGTGTTTCCGCACTGAGAGCAGGTAAAAAGCTTTTCCCCACTATGAATTCTCATATGTTTCTTAAGGCCTTCTTTCTGTTTGTAAGTGTTTCCACACTCAGAGCAGCTGAAAGGCTTTTTGACTTCTGTTTTTTGAATGCTACAACTCACTGATTTTTCTCCAGCAGTGACATTATGACCTTTCTGACACTGATATTTCTCCTCCACCTCATTCAGATCGTGTCTTTCCTCGTTCACGTTCTTCAGGCCTAAAATGAAAACATTAAAGTGATGAAAATCAATTGGGACATTTAAAAAAATAAAAGGAAAACAATTGTGTACAGACGAAACCATTGTCAAAACTGTCCCTGTTCACGCAGATCCATGAAAATGATTAAAAAAGCTGCAATATGCTGCCAGGCCAGTAGTTGGCGATGTCACTTTGTAAAGAAGCACTACACATCTATAGGCTGAAGATGTAACACAAATGTGCATGATGTTAAAGTGACATGACGTGACATACAGCCAAGAATGGTGACCCATACTCAGAATTCGTGCTCTGCATTTAACCCATCCAAAGTGCACACACACAGCAGTGAACACACACACACACCGTGAACACACACCCGGAGCAGTGGGCAGCCATTTATGCTGCGGCGCCCGGGGAGCAGTTGGGAGTTCGGTGCCTTGCTCAAGGGCACCTCAGTCGTGGGATTCCCGGCATGAGACTCGAACCCTAACCCTTAGGGTTAGGAGTCAAACTCTCTAACTATTAGGCCACAACTTACCCCAAGTCATGGCCTAATGTTAAATTAACTGCTGTCTACAGGGAATATGCAGGTATCAGCACTTCAAATTTAATACTTTTAAAGGGGTCATGACCTGCATTTATTATTATTATTATTTATAATGTTTCCTGCACCTATAATGTTTTTACATAGAAATTAATGATGATTTTAGTCTTTGATTTGAATGCTCTGTTTGAAGGGGAGTGTTTGCTGTGAGACTTCAATGGAAATGCACACTGCTGTGACTGGCTAACATCTTTGAATAGGAACTATTATATGTGATACAGTCAAATACTTTTTCTGTGTTTTTACAGCTGTCATGAAAAGTGTTAATTTAGCGTTATATTTAGATCTACTCCCATCACATGGTTGCAGTAATGAGCACAGTCTGTTTGATCTCATCATCACATCTGGTTTTCTGCACTCTCATGAAATAATTTCATCATAACTAAAAGCAAAAATGATGTAAGTACTGTAAAAGGTTCATTGTGTTTTTATTTACCAAAGAATCCACAGTCAAATGTAACTTACTGAACAAGCAAACATTCATGTGGTTGAAAATATCCATAGTCCAAGTGACTTTACTTCAAATAACGTAAAAACTAAATAAATTTGTACATTCAGTCTCACATGCCCTGAGTTCAACACAGTTTTACAATTTCAAAATCTTCTTGGTGTCAGTTCAGTCACATTCCCATAAGAGCTATGAAATGTTGATTTAAGACAGTAATCAAAGATGAATGAAGATTAAACACCAACCTCCATGTTTCTTGTGTTTTATTCTCCAGGGTTCTGGTTCCTCGTGTTTTGTTCTCCCGGGTTCTGGTTCACTCATGTCCTCCTCACTCTCCTCTTTAACAAACATCATCTTAACAGCAGAAGATCTCAGTTCAGATGAGTCTCCTGCAGATATTCCTGCTTGCTTTAAAACTTAGTCACAACTATGAGGATGAGAATATTACAGATATTTATTGACCTGATTCAAAAACTGTAATTTTCTATTTACAGAAACAACATTTCTATCCGTTTGTATTAAGCCAGCATCACAACAAAACAACAGAGAACACGGTTAAGCTAATCTTCTTCCTCTGAGGTTTAATGGTTTCTCTCTCTCTCTCGCTCTTTCTCTCTCTCTTTTCTATTTATTTATTGCATATCGCCACCTACTGTACAGGAGTGTGTAAAGGGACTTGACAGATACTTTACTTGGGGGGTGGGGGGATCCAGTATTTTCGAGGAATATAAACAAAGCCTCGAGTCTTTTTCTTTCCATCCCTTGCTCTCCAAGAATATCTTCAATTTTATTTTCTTACATTTCCTGCCATTTCTGCCTGTTTTTGTGGTATTAATTGCATCTAAACAAGAAATGTTCTACATCTTCCTTGGTTTGACATCTCCATTACATAATCCATTACTCTTCCCTATTGTCTACAATGTATCATTCAATCTAGTATGACCTAATCTCAGCCTTGAGTATACTACTTCTTCTTGCCTGTTTGCCATATTTATCCTTTTTCCTCCTACTTTTGCTTGGTTTATATGATCTCTCTCTCGCTCTCTCTCTCTCTGGTTTTATTGGCGGGGCGCAACCAACTTGTTCAGGTGCATACTGCCACCTACTGTACCAGGGTGTGCAACTTCAGGGCTTCATGTACTTAGCACAGTTATAATTATATATAAAATAAATAAATAAATAAATAAATAAAAACCTATATACTGTGCTCTAACCCTGTATCTTTAAGAAAATCAAAAAGAGCCTTACTACATTCCCACATTTTCTCATCTGCCCCCAAAATCCCCTTCAAACTCCATTCTTGTTCCAACTTGTATATCTTATCTTGCAAGATCCTTCTTTCTGAATTATATTTTTTTACACCTTATAATGATATGCTCCACATTTACTGGAAAATTACAATCACAATTATCTAATATGCATTTTCCCATTAAAAACAGGGTTGATTTTAAACCAGTATGTCCAGTAAGTCTTAATCTTGATATAATCACACATTAATCGATTTCTGAATACTATAATAATATTGCCCTTTGTTATCTATGTCCCACTTTTTCTGCCATGATTCTCTCACTTTTGTTTTAATTAATGATTTGGCCTCACCTTTACCAAATGGGACTTTCATTATTTCCTCGTCCTTTAATTTCAGTGCATTCTTTGCAGTCAAATCTGCTATCTCTTTGCCCTCCACACCAGTATGACCTGGAACCCAACAAAACTGGAGATTAATTCCAATTCTCTCTATATTTAACATTATCATGGATATCGCTTTGTTTAAATCATCTCTTATTGTTTCAGCTAAATTCAAACTATTAATATTAAAGCTGTGACAGGGTCCGAACAGGTAATAACTCTTTGAGGTCTTACTTCTTCTACCCATTGCAATCCTAAAATTATGGCTACTACTTCGGCTGTAAATACAGATAATTTGTCATTAATTATTTTGCATATGGTTACATCAAACTTTGATATGTACACTCCTACATGATCATTCCTTGAATCTTTAGATCCATCAGTGAATATTGGTATATACTGATAGTAGTTCTGCTTAACATATTCTTGAACAAAATATCCAATATTATCATTATTCCAGTCCATTCTTTCTTTAGTTCTACAAGTTTCAAGTCTACATTGGGAACTAGAAATATCCATGGAGGAACATTACCCCATGCCATATTTGGGCCATACTCAAATCTCTTTAAACCATATTTCCCTTTCAAGGGAACTTCGAACTGCGTCCTCTAGGGGTCGCTATGGGGGAACACCTCGTCGTGACCCGTGTCGGAAGCATACAATGAAAAAACACCAACGAGTTGGCCGGCGACAGCCTCTGACGTCACTACCAGTGCGACTATAAAACAGGCACCGGCAAAACACGTCATTCTCTTCTTCGTCTTCAAAACTGACTGTTTTGTTTGAAGCGTGCATCTGAAAGAACCGGTAAGAGCGCTCTTTCTCTGTCTATCATGGCGACTACTAGCAAGCGTTTAGACAATGTGTGCATCCGTGTCGGCGTTATTTGACACCCGATGACACACACGTCATTTGTTTGGGTAAAGAGCACGCACGCAATGTCTTTGTGGAGGCAATCTGCGTGCATTGCGAGCGTTTTTTGAAGGAAAAAGCTCCGCTCTCGTTCGTCTCCCTTTCCGAGGAAAAAAAGGCAGCCATCTGCTTCCCGCGGTTCAGGACCCGCCGCTGCTGAGGCACGGAGGAGAATGAGCTCGTGAGAATTTCAGGTGGATCTGTCTGAATGGTTTAAAAAGGGACTTTCCCTTTCGCGCTCATAATGGGGGCGGAGGAGAGAGAGCCTCGGGAGGATGATGTTATATCTTTAACACTATCTGATAGTGAGGTTAGTGCTCTGCTGGGTTTTTACCCAGGAAAAGCAGGAGATATTTGAGGATGGTGAAGAAGCTGAGGCTTCTCAGTTCTCCTGCCCTGCGTATGTAGAGCTGTTGGAGTTTATGGATCGCGCCTCGATGAGTGTTATCTTTCCGACCATAGCCCTCCAACTCAGGTGAGCCTTCCATTTCTGCCATATCTCCATACAGAGATCGAAAGGAAATGAAAGAGGCCGTTTTCTTCTCGCATCCATCGGTTTCGGCATAAGAGTTTTGCCGACATCGAGGCGATGCACGAAAACGGCTATGAGAGGATGCCCACTAATTAATCTCCCTCCTTGCCATCTAAGCCCCTTCAAGAAATATATCTCACTTAAATGGCAAGGCATATGCAGCAGCAGGTCAGGCTGTGGCTTTATTACACACGATGGTGGTGCTTCAAACATATCAGACTGATCTGCTAAGAGACCTGGATAGAGGCGAAGGCCTTTTTCCTGATCAGGTAGCCGAGCTGTGCCGCACCACAGGCCTCTCTCCGGGCTACCAAGCAGGCCGCCTTTGCCAAGCGCAGGACTATGGCGGCCATAGTGGTGGCGGAGAGACTTCTGTGGATGAACCTGGCAGACATCGGGAAGAAAGATAAGGCTTTCTTCTCGATGCTCAGGTTTCGCCTTCTGAACTTTTCGGTATTTCCGTTGAGACGTTGATCGAGAAGTTCGGGGAGACGAAGGCCCACTCCGCTGCTCCAGGTCTGAGCCCGAACAACATAGGGGTCCTGGCCTGTCTCGATCTGAGGATCAACGACGGGCACAGGAGGCTAGTGTCACGACTCGCGCTCCTCCCCCACCTGCAGGCAGGGGTAAGAGGAATTGTGGGGTCACAAGGAGGTAAGCAGAACCTAAGGGATGTGATCCAGACAAGGCAGCGTTCTCGTCTGAGTCAGAGTGATACTGAGGTCGTTCCCTTTAGGGATTTTTTTAACTTCTGCTTTTATCCTCCCCTTCCTAATTCCCCTGTAACCAACCGCTTCCTGATCGAGGTTAGGTGGAAACCTCTAAGCATAACAGTCTCCTATGCTGGACCTATAATGAGAATAAACAACCACCTTACTGGGTCCGGAACTAAAAGGAGGCGCCCCTTGAGCGGGGCTCCCAGCGCAGGAGGGTGGGAGTATAAAAATAACCCTTTCTGTATATACTTATGTGTAAATTGCTGTGGTTATGTGTCTACTAATAAACTCTGTGAGTTTCCTTTGCACTGCTCAGTTACAGTGTTTACTAAACACTCGTCAGCACCAGCCATCCGGCTTCATGTTCCGGTATTAGACGGCTGAGATCACAGGTTTCTGCGGGAGCCTCCTTGATCATCAGGCCTGGCACAGCACTGCAGGGAATTTCATGGATGTCCCCTCAGGGTGACCTGGCCGCTTAGGTGCTGTCGCATCCAGCGGGAAGTGAAGGTGGCAGTTACAGAAGTCTTCTTGTATATGCTGCCTCAGGTGATGCTCCCCTCGCTAGAGGTTTGTAAAATTTGAGCTTGCCTCTCCCGTGCGGTTCAGCGCCTCTGCGATGCTTAGTAACCTTTAGGTACACACGCTAAGCTCTGTATACTTTCTGAAAACCACATGGTGGTCAGTGTGCACGTGAACACTTTGCGCACTTTCTAAAAATCCACATATTGGTAAGTGTGCACGCAAGACTCTGCACACTTTCTGAAATCCTGTATGGTAAGGGCTACGCGCTCTGCCTCGTTCCCTTTCTTGAGATGATTAGACCTTGGTTCCTTGGGCTCCATTCAGCCAGTGTGTATTCATTTATACACTTCAAGCATCGCTTCCCTCAACATGAGGGGCTATTCGGCGATTCTCGTGGTAGTTTAACAGTGCTCCCCTTTTCCAAGAAGGGTCGCCTATGAGCGTGCTACTCTGGATTCAGGAGTTCTCCTCTCGTATGAGACTGAGTTCACTGTTTTTCCCCAGAGTGCTCCAGCATTATTTCCACAGATCGAGTTGATGACTCTCAAACATACTGTTTTGAGATGCACCATTCCATCTATGAGCTCCTCTATCAGAGTGACATGAGAGCCCTTCCTTAGAACAGTATTTGAAAATCCATGCTATGGTAAGTGTGCACGTGAAGTCTTTGCACACTTTCTGAAATCCACACTGTGGTAAGTTCGCACGCTAGTACTCTGCGTTCTTTCTAAAATCCTATACGGTGAGGGCTTCGCGCGGTTGCTTCATGTCCTTTCTTGAGTTGGTAAAAGCCCCGTTCATCTTGGGCGCCACTCCACCCATGTATCCTCGGATACCTATCTAAACAGGGTGTTGCTACTGGAGATCTGTTGAGACATCTCCTTCTGCAAGCTTTTGCGGAAGCAAGCTGTAGCCCCTGTGTGACAGGCAAGACTTAGTATAAAATGCTAGGTTCTTAGCCGTATCCCTTTAAAGGAATCTTTCCTGATTCCAAGCCTTTAGCTCTACCACCGGGCTGAGGCCCTAACAATTAAGTTGCGTATGTAGCGTAGGCCTTTGGCCGTAAGGGGTATTGTCACAGACAGCCGTCTAAACGTCCCGGGGGCAACTCCCATTGAAATGGTAGAGTTGGTACTTAGTGTTCGCCATGATTCTGGCCTGCACTCCCCTCAGCATGGCGGCGTGGGTATACTGTTCCCCATAGCGACCCCTAGAGGACACAGTTCGAAGTTCCCTTGAAAGGGAACGTCTCAGGTTACGAATGTAACCATGGTTCCCTGAGTAGGGAACGAGACACTGCGTCCTCTAGCTCCATGCCATGATTCGGACGCAAGCTTCAGACGAAGAAGTGAATGACGTGTTTTCCCGGTGCCTGTTTTATAGTCGCACCGGTAGCGACGTCAGAGGCTGTCGCCAGCCAACTCGTTGGTGTTTTTCATTGTATGCTTCAGACACGGGTCACGACGATGTTCTCACCAATAACGACCCCCACATGAACCAACATCTCCAAACCTACCCTCCACGATTAATAACAGCTAAAACGTAATATAGTCTAAAAATACTGTATTAATATTCCAAACGAATCCTTTATCTTTTCGTTCTTGCAAATACTCCCAGCAATCATATAAGACCTCTGTAGCTGGTTGTTCTTTCACAATCCTTTTAACTTAACCCAGTATGTCAGTGACAGCTTTGGCCATCTTAAGTATAGTTGTAATTCTTTAGTTTCTACAAGTATAGCACATTAGTAGTTGTTTTAATAGCACCAATACTAAGAGCTCTGAACTGTATTCTGTCTAGATTTTCCAAGACACTCTTAGCATGCATAGACCCATAGTCTATACATGATCTTATTAAGGCCCTGTATATATCAAGTAATGTCTGTTTATCTGTGCCCCAATCATATCCCGAAACTGATCTCGTAAGATTTAGTACTTTAATACATTTAGTTTCAATCAGTTTAACATTTTTTTGATTTCTCATCAAACCATAATCCTAAATATTTGAACTTTGTTACACTTTCCATACTTTGACCATGTAGTTTAAGCTGTATGTTTCCTAACTTTCTTTTCCTGGTAAAGAGCATGTAACATGATTTATCAACTGACATCTTAAATCCCAAGTCATATGTCCATCTTTCAATTCTTATTATAGCATTCTGAATATTATTAATCATGTCTAATATTTTTTTCAACATTCTCAAATATATCATTTATCATGATGTTAAACAGATTTGGACTAATAGAACTACCTTGCAAAATACAATTTACTATATTAAAATCATTTGAAACATCATCTCCAAGTTTAACACAAAATGTCCGATTTGATAAGAAGTCTAAAATCCAGTTATAATTCCACCAAATACCCATATTATGTAACTTAATCAGTAGTCCTTCTCTCCACATAGAGTCATAGGCTTTCTCTATATCAAAGAATACTATAACCATGACCTCTTTCATACTAATTGCTTTTCTCAGCTTCATTACTAAATTTCACTAGGGCATCTATTGTAGATCTACCTTTACGAAAACCACTTTGTTGAGCACAAATCAATCCTTTCTGTTGTAAATAATATGACAGTCTACAAACTATTACCTATTCCATCCATTTACACAAGTGACATGTTAACGCTATAGGCCTGTAATTCCCTGCATTGTCTGGGGTTTTACCAGGCTTACTAAAAGGCAATATCAGAGCACTTTTCCAATTATGAGGCAATTTGCCTTTTCTCCATATCCTATTAAACAGCCTTCATGTAATTTCCATAAATTTGTCTAGTAATCGTCTAAACATAGCATAACACAGATGGACTTGCCCTGGAGCCACATAACCACTTTTCTCTAAGACCATTTTCAGTGGCGTACCGCACATCTCTGAGGCCCCCCCGCAAAGAAGACAATGGGGCCCCTCCCACCAGCAGTGATGCCATGCCACGTATGAAAATGTGTTCTGTACCTGCTGCAATATACTACTTAGTCCGTCTCCCCCATTTACATAACTGATTTAACAGTAATGAATGTGGAAAATTATCATTGCATTAATGCATTTGATGTTATTATTGAATATCATTACAAATATGCGTAGTGATTTTGATATCTCTTTTTAGTCAGACTGAAATTTAAGCAATTGCAACCGTTACAGGTAAAGTCAAAAACACAATTTGAGAGCTGTTGCAACATCGGGGACACTGCATTCATGATAGTGGGGGGAGTAGTGAGTTTTTCGATTTTGAGCTATAGATGAAAGCAGGTCTATGCAGGGTGATGCCTCAGGACTCATGCTGCGTTCCAGGCAGGTATTTGAGCCCGTAAATCATGGACTTCAAACCACGACTCACGACTTTGTAGCGTTCCAGGCAAGTCAAGCCAAACTTTCTGAGTGCAAAGAATTGTAGGTAGATTATTAATTTTATTGCAATGTTATATTATCCTAAAATCTATTTTTCAGCGTGTACCACCTGCATAAAACACGGCATCCATAGGCAATATTATCCGTAGGCTGCCATTGTTGTTTCACGGGCTATGTAACGTCAGAGGCTCGGAAACTGGGAGGTACATCGACCTAGTACGAGTTCACGGGGGGGAAGTCACAGGTTTGACTGCCGTCTGGAGGAAGAGATTAGTGGCACACAATCCATGTTGCTTGAGGTCCAGTGTAAAGTTTCCACAGTCAATGATGGTTTGGGGTGCCATGTCATCTGCTGGTGTTAGTCCACTGTGTTTTCTGAGGTCCAAGGTCAATGCCTGCTATATACCAGGAAATTTTAGAGCACTTCATGCTTCCTGCTGCTGACCAACTTTATGAGATGCAGATTCTCATTTTCCAACAGGACTTGGCACCTGCACACAGTGCCAAAGCTACTACCAGTACCTGGTTTAAGGACCATGGTATCCCTGTTCTTAATTGGCCAGCAAACTCGCTCTGACCTTAACCCCATAGAAAATCTATGGGGTATTGTGAAGAGGAAGATGCGATATGCCAGACCCAAAGAATGCAGAAGAGCTGAAGGCCACTATCAGAGCAAACTGGGCTCTCATAACACCTTGAGCAGTGCCACAGACTGATCAACTCCATGCCAC
Source organism: Cyprinus carpio (assembly GCF_018340385.1). Taxonomy (NCBI): domain Eukaryota; kingdom Metazoa; phylum Chordata; class Actinopteri; order Cypriniformes; family Cyprinidae; genus Cyprinus; species Cyprinus carpio. The sequence goes on from NC_056619.1 coordinate 3,271,414, forward strand.
GCCTCATTGCTGCAGTAATTCAGGCAAAAGGAGCCCCAACTACTTATTGAGTGCTGTACTATACTTTTCATGTTCATACTTTTCAGTTGGCCAAGATTTCTAAAAATCCTTTCTTTGTATTGGTCTTAAGTAATCTAATTTTCTGAGATACTGAATTTGGGATTTTCCTTAGTTGTCAGTTATAATCATCAAAATTAAAAGAAATAAACATTTGAAATATATCTGTGTGTAATGAATGAATATAATATACAAAGTTCCACTTTTTGAATGGAATTCGTGAAATAAATCAACTGAGAATATTCTAATTATATGACCCAGCACCTGTATATGTGGTATGGGAATGCCTTTTAGAAATGTCCTGCGGGGGCTGCGGGGGTGTCCCATACACCACTGGCCATTTTCAACTCGTGTTGTGAATTCCATGTCAAGTGTTTGATCCGTCCGTGTCCTTTTTCCTTAATACATCAGAACATTTTCTAATAATATCATCTTTCTGTTGCTTATGCACTTCATCTAAGTGACTTCCACTATGAATACTTGCAACTTCTTACCTAATAAGTTTTTAGCCAAGTATTCTCCAACTACCAACAAGAGATTTTAACAGATTTCCTTTTCCCAGTCATCTTTTTAATCATTGACCATACATCATTCAGATCTATTTCATCAATAGCTTTTTGATGACTTAATTATTTTTCTATGCCTTAGCTTTCTTTCTTTGGTAATCAATCAAATTGTCTTGACTCAAATATTAGATTAAATAAAATAAAACACAATTTCTTTCTTTTATTGCATTTTTCCATTCATTATTCTACCATGGAACCATTCTCTTATATGAACACAACTCACTCAAGTGTCTTTGCAATGAATGGAAGAAGGGATGCTGCTCTGTAGTTTTCTAAAAGTGCTGGATTTAAAGAGTTTTTCTTAAGCAGTGGGGTTACACAAGCCTGCTTAAATGATGTGGGAAAAGTGCCAGTGTGAAGAGGAGATGTTAATGATGTAAGTGAGCGCAGGTATAACTAAAAAAGAAATGGCTTGAAAAAGGTGAGTGCGGATAGGATCAAGCTTTTTTGCTTTCTGCCCTCCATCTGAATTTTGCGCGTCATGAGAATCACGTGATTGCAAACAAGCTATACATAAAAATTATCCTGAAAGAAAAAAAAATAGCCTAAAAGAATCATTCTAATAGAATACTTGCTGTGCTGCATGGCTAGTTTCAGCCACAGAGCATCCTGCCCTGCCCTGCCCATATCAGTCTGCTCTGTATTTATGTTATGTTCAATGTCCACTGCCGCCAGTGAGCCGCTGGTGGGATGACATCCGCACATGGGAGACCCCGCAGGAAGGTCGCGATTCACTCCCCCTTGCTCTCCGGTGTGTTGAAACAGAAGAGAGTCTTTGAACCCGCCCCTGGTGCTTCGGAGATGATCTCGTTCTGTGTGGCGGGGGACTGACAACAGTCTTGATGAGGCGATGTCCCTAAACGGCGTCCAAGAAGGATGGGCCCACACTCCAGAGGAGCACTCTGAAGTGAAGGGACACACGTGCAGTTGGACTCGATCTCGATGAGAGCGCATCTGAGTCAGGATGTGCAATAAGAGATTTAATGTCCGCTCTGAAATGCATTCAGGCTGAGCTGTGGATGTGGCACGAAGAAATTCCCCCTCCAGATATGTTTGAAAACACAAGTACTGAGAAGGGCGCGGAAAACGGACCATGCCTGGAACCCCGACCTGTATCAACGCGGCGCCCAGATGTGTCTGGTCTTGCGGCGGAAAGTGGTCATGACGGACACTTCAACGACTGGCTGGGGAGCTTCATTGCGACAGCTAGGGATGGGGAAATATGGGCTTAAAATGTATCACAACAATTTTCTGATATTTATTGCGATAACGATATCAGTGACAATAATTTAGGAGATCCTGTTTTTTAGATAATAAAGTATTATCTTCTCCTATTTTTACCCAAAATAGGTGTTGTTGTGAGCAGTGTACCACATGACTGTTTTAATTCATACTGGAAGCCGGGAGGGGCCCCTTGCGCAGAACACTCCAAAATACTGTATGCATAGTAGAAGTAATGCTCCAGGGAATCACAAATATGGACAGAGTTATCCAGTGACGCTATAAATAAAATGCAGATAGAGAAACATTGACTAAGGAAACCTGAAGACAAGGTCTGTGTTCTTTCAAGCATTCTTGGGTATTTTTATAAGGATAAAGTAATTTATAAGATTTATCAACTGACATCTTAAATCCCAAGTCATATGTCCATCTTTCAATTCTTATTATAGCATTCTGAATATTATTAATCATGTCTAATATTTTTTTCAACATTCTCAAATATATCATTTATCATGATGTTAAACAGATTTGGACTAATAGAACTACCTTGCAAAATACAATTTACTATATTAAAATCATTTGAAACATCATCTCCAAGTTTAACACAAAATGTCCGATTTGATAAGAAGTCTAAAATCCAGTTATAATTCCACCAATACCCATATTATGTAACTTAATCAGTAGTCCTTCTCTCCACATAGAGTCATAGGCTTTCTCTATATCAAAGTATACTATAACCATGACCTCTTTCATACTAATTGCTTTTTTCAGCTTCATTACTAAATTTCACTAGGGCATCTATTGTAGACCTACCTTTACGAAAACCACTTTGTTGTGAACAAATCAATCCTCTCTGTTCTAAATAATATGACAGTCTACGAACTATTACCGGGCTTACTAAAAGGCAATATCAGAGCACTTTTCCAGTTATGAGGCAATTTGCCTTTTCTCCATATCCTATTAAACAGCCTTCATGTAATTTCCATAAATTTGTCTGGTAATTGTCTAAACATAGCATAACACAGTTGGTCTTGCCCTGGAGCCGCATAACCACTTTTCTCTAAGACCATTTTCAGTGGCGTACCGCACATCTCTGAGGCCCCCCCGCAAAGAAGACAATGGGGCCCCTCCCACCAGCAGTGATGCCATGCCACGTATGAAAATGTGTTCTGTACCTGCTGCAATATACTACTTAGTCCATCTCCCCCATTTACATAACTGATTTAACAGTAATGAATGTGGAAAATTATCATTGCATTAATGCATTTGATGTTATTATTGAATATCATTACAAATATGCGTAGTGATTTTGATATCTCTTTTTAGTCAGACTGAAATTTCAGCAGTTGCAACCGTTACAGGTAAAGTCAAAAACAATTTGAGAGCTGTTGCAACATCGGGGACACTGGGCAGGATAGAGTGGTGTTTAATAAACAACAGCTGCGCAAGATCTGCAATGGAGCCACACTCAATCTCCTGTATTTTGGGCTTCAGTGCATTTCTGAACGATAACAATTGCATGGCAAAGTCTGATGACAGGTCGTCAGTATACTGAACTGCTAAAGCATTTAATATTTGAAACAGGTCGTTGTCAGAAAAACGCAGCAGTGGACCAGGGCACAAAAACCTAAAGCGCCTTGCCACTTCATTCATTCCCCAGAAACTGCGTTGTAGTTGTCCTGTACATGTGTCAATCGTTGCGCAAAAAACTGACACCCTAAATTACTCCTTGGCGTTTTGCAGACGCTGGTCTTCGCATAATTCATCAAAGTGCATCTTAATGCGCCTTTCCCACTTGTGTGTAAATGAAGACCTAATGCCCCATGATTCTGCCAGAGCTTCTGCTGTAGCATGTAGGCTCTCAAACTCCCCTCTTAGTTTGGTGAGTGTGTCTAATGCATTCCGTAGGAGTTTGCTGGCCAGCATGATGTCAATGTTTTTGTCTTGGATGTCACTTGAGGCAACGTTTACAGTTTCCAAAATTTTGCCCTGCACTACTGTCATGAGGACAAATTCGAACCTCTCCATTGCTTTTTTCAAACCCATAGCTTCTGCACGCTCTTCAGTTTTCTTATAGAGAAGAGTGATTTTACTGAGCACTTGTAGAACATCCACATAGCGAAATAGCAAAGATTCAATGGCGTCATTTCGGGATGCCCAACACGTAAGACATAGCCGCTTCAAAGTGCGCTGGCCTGATGAACCAGAGAGATGTCCCTCTAACAGTTACCACCTCTTTACGCTCCCACTAAAGAAGACAAAGTTTTTGTATGGTGTCATAATATTCACACATTCTGGCAGGCATCATTAAGAACAAGATTCAAGTTGTGGGAAGCGCAGTGGATGTAAATTGCTTGGGGTTCCCTTGCAAGAATGCATTTCTGAATGCCAGAATATGCTCCAAACATTGCACTTGCACCGTCATATCTCTGACCTCGGCACCTGTTTATATATATGCCTTCAGTCTCTAAAAGCTTTACTATGTCTTTTTCTAGGCCCAAAGCACTTTGGTCATGTACTGCAAGGAAACCCAAAAAGCTCTCATTAATTTTCATCTCAGTCGGTGTCTCATTGTGATCCTTAACGATGGTGACGTATCTGAACACTTGGCTCAGCTGATCTACTTTGGAGATGTCTTGTGTTGTGTCCATTATAACAGAATAAAAGTCGGCATCTTTTATTTCATTTACAATTTGACCTTTCACTTTTTGAGTGAGCAATGTTATAATATCGTTTTGAGTGCGAGGACTCAAATAGTTTATCTTGCTTTTCCTTTCAAGCAGCCTTTGCAATATCGGGTCATAGTTCAGGGCATATCGGGGCAAGAAGTTAGACAAAAAAACATCCATTGTTTGATTCACCAATTTTTTTCCCGATAACCACGAAACGCTGCATTGCAAGATGCAAGTGTGAGTGTCACATCTACAATTCTGGTGAGAACCTCTGTCCAATAACTGACCTCTTGCGCATATGCGGATGACATTTGGGCATCAACAGTAAGGTTCTGTTTCCATGTATCGTATATCACACATGCAGACAAGTCTGAACGGGTAAGCTCATGCTCTTTTGTCTTCCGAGAAAGCCCCTGCCAGTCATTTATACCAACAGTCAAGAGAGATTGACACACAGACTTTCTCTCTCCAAAAAGCCAGCAAGGCTCGCAGTACACTCGATCCATTTTGGGCGAGTAACAAAGCCATCTACGAAGAATTTTACTACCCTTTTTAGATGTTCTGTAGTAAAATTCTGCGGAGAAGCATCTATTCTTTTCATCACGGGGGAATGGTCCCTCAGGCTGGCAGGGGATATTTCTTAGAATGCATAATTTAATTTTATCATCAGCCATATCCACTTGGTAATTTGCCCTGTCTGATGAATACTGCGAGCTGGGTACTGGAGTGGATACTGAAGTGCAGGTGTTATCGCTGGCAGTTTGGCTGGGACCGGGGTTGCTGCATTCATGATAGTGGGGGGAGTAGTGAGTTTTGATTTTGAGCTATAGATGAAAGCAGGTCTATGCAGGGTGATGCCTCAGGCTCATGCTGCGTTCCAGGCAGGTATTTGAGCCCGTAAATCATGACTTCAAACCACGACTCACGACTTTGTAGCGTTCCAGGCAAGTCAAGACAAACTTTCTGAGCGCAAAGAATTGTAGGTAGATTATTAATTTTATTGCAATGTTATATTATCCTAAAATCTATTTTTCAGCGTGTACCACCTGCATAAACACTGCATCCATAGGCAATATTATCCGTAGGGGCTGCCATTGTTGTTTCACGGGCTATGTAACGTCAGAGCTCGGAACTGGGAGTACATCGATCTAGTACGAGTTCACGGGGGGGAAGTCACAGGTTTGACTGCCGTCTGGAGGAAGAGAGGTTAGGGCACACAATCCATGTTGCTTGAGGTCCAGTGTAAAGTTTCCACAGTCAGTGATGGTTTGGGGTGCCATGTCATCTGCTGGGGTTAGTCCACTGTGTTTTCTGAGGTCCAAGGTCAACGCAGCTATATACCAGGAAATTTTAGAGCACTTCATGCTTCCTGCTGCTGACCAACTTTATGGAGATGCAGATTTCATTTTCCAACAGGACTTGGCACCTGCACACAGTGCCAAAGCTACCAGTACCTGGTTTAAGGACCATGGTATCCCTGTTCTTAATTGGCCAGCAAACTCACCTGACCTTAACCCCATAGAAAATCTATGGGGTATTGTGAAGAGGAAGATGCGATATGCCAGACCCAAGAATGCAGAAGAGCTGAAGGCCACTATCAGAACAAACTGGGCTCTCATAACACCTGAGCAGTGCCACAGACTGATCGACTCCATGCCACGCCGCATTGCTGCAGTAATTCAGGCAAAAGGAGCCCCAACTAAGTATTGAGTGCTGTACATATTTTCATGTTCATACTTTTCAGTTGGCCAAGATTTCTAAAAATCCTTTCTTTGTATTGGTCTTAAGTAATATTCAAATTTTTTTGAGATACTGAATTTGGGATTTTCCTTAGTTGTCAGTTATAATCATCAAAATTAAAAGAAATAAACATTTGAAATATATCTGTGTGTAATGAATGAATATAATATACAAGTTCCACTTTTTGAATGAAATTCGTGAAATAAATCAACTGAGAATATTCTAATTATATGACCAGCACCTGTATATGTGGTATGGGAATGCCTTTTAGAATGTCCTGCAGGGGCTGCGGGGGTGTCCCGTACACCACTGGCCATTTTCAACTCGTGTTGTGAATTCCATGTCAAGTGTTGATCCGTCCGTGTCCTTTTTCTTTAATACATCAGAACATTTTCTAATAATATCATCTTTCTGTTGCTTATGCACTTCATCTAAGTGACTTCCACTATGAATACTTGCAAACTTCTTACCTAATAAGTCAGCTTTTTAGGCCAAGTATTCTCCAACTACCAACAAAGAGATTTTAACAGATTTCCTTTTCCCAGTCATCTTTTTAATCATTGACCATACATCATTCAGATCTATTTCATCAATAGCTTTTTGATGACTTAATTATTTTCCATGCCTTAGCTTTCTTTCTTTGGTAATCAATCAAATTGTCTTGACTCAAATGCTTCCTTAGGACTCTAAATGCACAATTTCTTTCTTTTATTGCATTTTTCCATTCATTATTCTACCATGGAACCATTCTCTTATATGAACACAACTCACTCAAGTGTCTTTGCAATGAATGGAAGAAGGGATGCTGCTCTGTAGTTTTCTAAAAGTGCTGGATTTAAAGAGTTTTTCTTAAGCAGTGGAGTTACACAAGCCTGCTTAAATGCTGTGGGAAAAGTGCCAGTGTGAAGAGAGATGTTAATGATGTAAGTGAGCGCAGGTATAACTAAAAAAGAAATGGCTTGAAAAAGGTGAGTGCGGATAGGATCAAGCTTTTTTGCTTTCTGCCCTCCATCTGAATTTTGCGCGTCATGAGAATCACGTGATTGCAAACAAGCTATACATAAAAATTATCCTGAAAGAAAAAAAAATAGCCTAAAAGAATCATTCTAATAGAATACTTGCTGTGCTGCACTAGTTTCAGCCACAGAGCATCCTGCCCTGCCCTGCCCATATCAGTCTGCTCTGTATTTATGTTATGTTCAATGTCCCACTGCCGCCAGTGAGCCGCTGGTGGGATGACATCCGCACATGGGAGACCCCGCAGGAAGGCGCAATTCACTCCCCTTGCTCTCCGGTGTGAAACAGAAGAAAGTCTTTGACCCGCCCCTGGTGCTTCGGAGATGATCTCGTTCTGTGTGGCGGGGGATGACAACAGTCTTGATGAGGCAATGTCCCTAACGGCGTCCAAGAAGGACTGGGCCCACACTCCAGAGGAGCACTCTGAAGTGAAGGGACACACCGTGCAGTTGGACTCGATCTCGATGAGAGCGCATCTGAGTCAGGAGTGCATAAGAGATTTAATGTCCGCTCTGAATGCATTCAGGCTGAGCTGTGATGTGGCACTGAAGAAATATCCCCCTCCAGATATGGTTGAAAACACAAGTACTGAGAAGGGCGCGGAAAACGGACCATGCCTGGAACCCCGACCTGTATCAACGCGGCGCCCAGATGTGTCTGGTCTTGCGGCGGAAAGTGGTCATGACGGACACTTCAACGATGGGCTGGGGAGCTCATTGCGACAGCTAGGGATGGGAAATATGGGCTTAAAAATGTATCACAACAATTTCTGATATTTATTGCGATAACGATATCAGTGACAATAATTTAGGAGATCCTGTTTTTTTAGATAAAAGTATTATCTTTCCTATTTTTACCCAAAATAGGGTGTTGTGAGCAGTACACATGACTGTTTAATTCATACTGGAAGCCGAAGGGTGCCCTTGCGCAGAAACTCCAAATACTGTATGCATAGTAGAAGTAATGCTCCAGGAAATCACAAATATGGACAGAGTTATCCAGTGATCGCTATAAATAAAATGCAGATAGAGAAACATTGACTAAGGAAACCTGAAGACAATAAATATGCAATTGCACAAAATATATGGTCTGTGTTCTTCAAGCATTCTTGGGTATTTTTATAAGGATAAAGTATATTTATAATGCAATGGTAATCGACATAGCCTTTATCACTGTATATAATGCTATAAAATAGTATGATTTCTGCCTTATTCTGTGATACAAAACCACATCTCAAAAATAAGTTATTTCAAACTTATTTCAAAGACTAATTCTCATTGTGGGGAGAATTTTTACCGTTATATCGCAAACGATAAGATATCGCCCATCCCTAGCGATGGCGTACCAGCCTCGGGCTAATGGACAGAGTCGGAGAGAATGTGGCACATAAATCGTCTCGAGTTGAGAGCGGTCTTTTTGGCTCCTATGAGTTTCCTCACACATGTCCGGGGCATCACGTGTTGATTTGCACATGTCGGTGGTATCGTACATAAACCCCCAGGGCGGAGAACACTCTAGAGCACTTTACAGACTGGGAGCATGCCTTTTGCTGTGGGCCAATCACCATCTCTTCTCCATTCGAGAAGCACATGTTCCAGGCTGCCTGAACAGCAGTGCAGATATGCTATCAAGGGACAGGATTCCTCACGGAGAATGGAGACTGCACAGGGACAGTGAGGCTGATTCACAGGAGAACACACATTCAGGGGGGAAGTCGTGGCCTAGTGGTTAGAGAGTTTGACTCCTAACCCTAAGGTTGTGGGTTCGAGTCTCGGGCCAGCAATACCACGACTGTGCCCTTGAACAAGGCACCGAACCCCAACTGCTCCCCGGGTGCCGCAGCATAAATGGCTGCCCACTGCTCCAGTTGTGTGTTCATGGTGTGTGTGTGTGTTCAGTGCTGTGTGTGTGTGTGCACTTTGGATGGGTTAAATGCAGAGCATGAATTACCATAATTGACCACAATACACATCATTATCACACACAATTTCAATTTCCACTTTCATTCTCCCCTTCACACCCCCCCCTAATAATCTACCCACACACAGCAAACAAACAACAATGCAGTGGCCCAATGCCCATCTGTATGCGTTTCCCCCGTTGAAGATTTTGTCACAAGTGCTGGACAAAATCAGAGAGGAGAAGGCATCAGTGTTATTAGTCACTCCATACAGGCTGAACAGGCCTTGGTTTCCCGTTCTGCTGGAAATAATAACGGCTCCCCTGTGGGCGATCCCGCTGAGACGGGTTCTCCCATCTCAGGCGGACGGCTCGGTATGGCACCCCAACCCCGAATGGTGGTAACTTCAGGTGTGAATGGTGTGCGGGAACCGGTAAACCCAGGCTCGGTGTCTGGCCTCATTATGGGCACGATTACGGAGGCGCAAGCCCATTCTACGAGATGCCTGTAAATGGGCAGTGTTTGAGAGATGGTGTGAATCGAATGTTCGGGACCCGGAAAACTACCCCGTGTCTGACATTCTGAATTTTTTGCAACAATGAATGAACGATGGCAGTATGCCCTCCACTCTTAAGGTTTATGTTGCAGCTATCTCAGCCTTTCAATGCTGCTATCAATGGATGCTCAGTGGGAAAACACGATCTAGTGATAAGATGTTTGAGAGGTGCAAGAAGACTTAAGACCCTCTCGCCCTCCTACACTGCCATCCTGGGATCTGGCTCTGGTGCTGTGGGAGCTAGTCCTCCCGCCCTTCAAGCCACGACTTAAAACCACGCTGCTGCTTGCCCTTGCTTCTTTCAAGCACGTGGGGGATTTGCAAGCGCACTCTGTGAATGCTGACTGCATGCAGTTTGGACCAGGTGATTGTAACGGCACACTCAAGACAAGATTGGGCTTCATGCCTAAATCACTCTTGACACTGTTCAGAGCGCAAGTGGTGGCGCTTTCTGCTTTCACTCCAGAGTCGGAGACTTCATCGGATGCCACCCCGAATCAGGTGTTTTGTCCGGTGAGGGCTTTGCAATTTACATCGACCGCACAGCTCAGTTTCAGCAATCTGAGCAGCTGTTTGTATGCTTCGGAGGCAGCACCAAAGAACAGCCTGTCTTCAGACAACAGCTATCAAATTGGGTGGTCGACGCTATTGCCCTGGCATATTCTAGCCAGGGAAGGGAATGTCCTATTGGTGTCAGACCCCAAACGACTAGGGCGGTTGCCTCCTTGTGGGAGTGGACTAAGTCCATTTCTATCAAAGATATTTGCATGGCGGCTGGATGGTCTTCGCAGAATACCTTAGCCAGATTCTACAATTTGGATTTTTGGGCATTAGCCTCACAGGTCCTGTCAAGTGAGTACGACCCATGGTTCTACCTGCAACCACTAGCCTTTTGACTGTGCTGGTGGTTTTGACTAAGACGTGTAGGGGGATCTGGGGCAGGGCCATCGTCATATTCAGACTGTGGTGCCCCAGATGCGGTTGTTCTCTATGTGTGTATATTGTTCTTAGTATTGTGCCTGGCCTTGCCGCTCACTTGCGTCATTGCACTGTTATATTACTTGAATGCATGCATTTGATATGACTATAATGTCTTAGCATTTGAAGGGCGATGGCGCTGCATCTCTCTCTCAATAAGAGACCTGCCATCGGACATGGATTCTGAGTAACCTGATTGGATCCCTAACAGGAATCTATGTCCAATCCCCTCGAGGCATGTCGCAGGGTCATATTTGATCGGTTGGGGATTATTTTTAATGTCTTACAAGAACTGTTCATGTTAGCTCCGCTGAGGCTGAGCCTTTTTACTTTGCTGCTTCCATGGCGTTGTTCTATACAGTCCCCAAGGCATTAAAGCCCTGTGGAGAGACTGGTGTAACCTCGGTTCCCTCAGAGATGGGAACGAGACATTGTATAGGCCACCGTGTTCACAGCTCAGGTCTGCTGTGCTTTTAATTCAGTCTGAAGATTCTGAAATTATACTGCCATTAGGGTGCATTATATAGCAGCAGGGGCCCCGTCCCTGTTCGCCATCTTGGCTGGCATTTGCCAGCGAGAGTTGCAACTTCACTGATGTTGTGCAATAAGATTTCTGGTACATTGGGAAGGAAGGGAGTCCCCAAGGCGTTAACGCCATGTCCCAATCCCGTATACCATTTGAACCATGCTAATGCCAAAACCGGAGATGTTTAACACCTTGTTAATGTAGTAAAACCAACCATAATTACTTAATTAAAACTATGTTTATTTTTGTACCAAAGTTAAACCATGGTTACTAAAACACCAACAACAACAAAAACATGGTTATTTTTTGTAAGGGAAGAACAAACGCTATTCCCCAGTGCATTGAGTTTTTTCTTGAACTGTAACGACTTTTTTCTCGTAATTTCATGAGTTTATTCACAACATTTTATTTGGACTTTTTTCTCGAAATTTAACAATTTTATTCTTGAAATTTAATGAGTTTATTTACAATATTTTATTCCACCTTTTTTTCTCAAAATTTAACCACTTTATTTTCTAAATTTAATTAGTTCAATCTCAACATTTTATCTCGACTTATTTCTTGACATTTAATGAGTTTTTATCAAAATTTAACAACTTTATTCAAAAAATTTAACGCGTTTATTCACAACATTTTAATCTCAACTTTTTTCTTGAAATTTAAACTCAAACCCAGTCGATCGTATCAAATGCTATTCCCCAGTGCATTGTGTTTTTCCTGGAAATGTAATGACTTTTTTCTCATAATTTAACGAGTTTATTCACAACATTTTATTTTGACTTTTTTCTTGAAATTTAGCAAGTTTTTTATCGACATTCATTGACTTTATTCCGGAAATTTAATGAGTTTATTCACAACATTTTATTTAAACTTTTTTTCTCAAAATTTAACCTTTTTTTATTTATTTTTTTTCTTGAAATTTAACAACTTTATTCTAGAAATTTAATGAGTTTAATCTCAACATTTTATCTTGATTTATTTCTTGATATTTAACATGCTTTTTATTGAGATTCAACGACTTTATTGCTGAAATTGAATGAGTTTATTCACATTTTATTTAAACTTTTTTCTCAAAAGAGATTTTTCCAGAAATTTAACACGATTGTTGATGGACACTGCCGTATTAGACCCCATTCTGAGTGAGCTGCACACAATCAAGAGGGTGTTCGCTGCTGAGCCATATGGGAGGAGCTGGAGCTAGACACCCCAACCACACCCTAACCTTCCCCCTTACCCTATTGCTAAACATGACTCCACCTATTAGTTCTACAGAGGTGGAGGTCATTTGGCTCTGCAGTGAGTCAAGTCATCTTTATTTATATAGCGCTTTAAACAAAAAAGATTGCGTCAAAGCAACTGAACAACATTAATTAGGAAAACAGTGTGTCAATAATGCAAAATGACAGTTAAAGGCAGTTCATCATTGAATTCAGTGATGTCATCATCTAGCTCAGTTCAGTTTAAATGGTATCTGTGCAATAATTTGCAATCAAGTCAACGATATCGCTGTAAATGAAGTGTCCCCAACTAAGCAAGCCAGAGGCGACAGCGGCAAGGAACCAAAACTCCATCAGTGACAGAATGGAGAAAAAAATCTTGGGAGAAACCAGGCTCAGTTGGGGGGCAGTGAGCAGTACTTGACACAATCTGCCATGTTTATCTTCACGCTAGAGCATTTAAAATCAGCATTCAAATAAGAAATGCCATCTTATTACAGATATAGAAGTTGTTTTTCTGATTTATTTTACTGTTTGAGTCATATTAACAGCGTAGACCCAAACATCAGGTACTGTATATTACACTGCTGTCACTTAATACACAAATCTAATATAAACATGATTTCTTTCCCCGCTGTTTAACTTCACAGACATAACCGACTGTGTTTTTGTAACTCGTGTGTGTTTTTAACACAAACTTGTGTGTGAAAGAGAACTTTATAGTACTCCCATTCCGTGTGACAATCGTTCCGTGTGACAGCATTATACCCTTTCATCAACTTACTGGTTATAACATTTATTGTAGCTATATGGGCGCTTAGTTTTTCTTGTTTTACACTTGGCCAAAATCTCATGATTTATATGCACAGGACATTTAAAATGTAGCTTACAAAATATATTGGTTACAACTAGACTGCAAAAGCTATTCTCCACTCTTCAAACAAACACACACACACACACACAAAAAAAAAAAAAAACATTAACCTTTACAGACATAGTGTTTAAGTGAAGAAAACGCTGTACTTGTTCAAACATCAGTTATTTAATGTTTACCCTTGCATTGCAAACAAGCCGAGATCTGTCTCCAAGCTGTGTGCTTTGCGGCGCTTCATTCTGAATTGAGGCGAGATGAAGTTACAAGGTTTCCCTGAAAGTTTGACAATCTCTTTTGAATGCTTTTCATTGGTTAAATATTTGTAAAACCCTCAAACAGACATAAGGAAGAACAATAGCAGTGATTTAAAACAATAATAACCAAATATAATAGAGAGTTTGGAATTTTCACAGCACCCCTGACTGGGCTAGACTATGGCGACTTTCCATACTTAAACGCCGCCCCTGGACGACGCACCTTCATTCACTTCCATTGAAGAAAAGTGAAGCCGCCATTGTCCTAATAGGGTGCGGTCATATTGTGCTGATTTGGGACCAGAGTCTGCGCAGTAGTGAACTCGGGACCAGAGTCTGCGCAGTAGAGAGCGAAGTGGAGCCGTGTCCCACCAAGACTTGAGTCGATCGCAAACACACACCCCTGACCCTTTTTACACCCCTGACCCTTTTTCATATAAGAGGCTTAAATTAAATACCTGACTGGTCCAATTTTTGGTGTCTGCTGAGAGAAGCTGTTCTCAGCTGTCAATCATGATAAGAGGACTTGTGTTTTAAATAAGGTAAATACAACCCCAATCTCTACCTGAAGATCCAGAAAAAGTTTGTTGGTGCCTCAGTTAGCTCAGAGAAGCTGTCAGTCTCAGCTGTCAATCATGACGTCACACTCCCATTTTTAAAGCATCACATAACTTACTAAAACCAAACTTATTTTAAAAACAAATACCCTAACTTACATCAGCGTGATAAAATCTACATTAAATGACATAAACCATGTTTGAAAACAAATTATTTAAAGTGAAATTTAATAAAGACTTCACAGACACATTCTGGGGACACTTTAGATTTAAATTACATCTTGTAAAAAGGGGCATAATAGGTGCCCTTTAAGTAGTCTAAGATTTCAGAGATGTATATATAAAATATACTAGATGTATTTATAAAAACTGCATCAAAATTATCAAAATGTTGTATAGCAATTTCTGCTGTTACATCAGGGTTCACTTTTTTTTGTCTTTTCCCTATTTCTTTTTTTATGAGTTAATGAAAATGAACCATTTTTACTTTTATTTCATTATTGATTGAAGAAAACGAGGAGAGTGAAGAATTGAGTGAAGTTGAGGAAAAAAATCACTTCAGAACTGGAGAAAAAACTTTGAGTTGCTCTCAAACAAAACCTGCAATCAGTGTGAAAAGAGTTTGACATGCAAATATAGTCTTTATGTTCACATGAGAGTTCATACTAGAGAGAAACCGTTTAAGTGTTCACAATGTGACAAGAGATTAATTCAGTCAGGAATCCTGAAAAGACACAAGATAATTCACACTGGGGAGAAACCGTACACATGTGATCAGTGTGGGAAGAGTTTCACACTAAAAGGACACCTTACGGCACACATGAGAGTTCATACTGGAGAGAAGCCATTCTCTTGTGATCAATGTGGAAAGAGTTTCATACACTCATCAAGCCTTAAGGATCACATGAACATCCACACTAGAGAGAAGCTGTGCACATGTGATCAATGTGACAAAACATTTTTGTGGGCTTCAGACCTGTAGAAACACATGAATATTCATACAGAGGAGAAGCCACATTCATGTTATTTGTGTGGAAAGAGTTTTTCATGTCTACAATATTTAAAAGAATGTCAGAAAATACATGCTGGTGTGAGAGAGTACATGTACTTTGAGTGTGAAAAGACTTTTACTACAGCAAACTGTATCACTGCACTGAATGTGGGAAGTGTTTCAATCATTCTTCTTCTCTACACAGACATACAAAAACAATCAAGTAAGTAGATCATCTTCAGATCCAGCACTTTCAGGTCTGATGCTGCGTCCTCACCAAATGTGACACAATAATGCATCAAGCAGTAAAATATCATCTGGATAAATCTGTCCTAACCAGTCATTAAAAGCAGCATGACAAAGATTTAAAGTTTTCACAGTGAATAAAGTTCATCTTCAAAACCAACAGATTAAACTGTGAGATTCGGATCAACTCAAAGATGAAGTCCCTCCCCAAAGAACAAAGTCAAAAAGATTTATTCTTGTATATCATTTTGCTTCATGATATGAATTATATCATTGTTCTTTTTTATGAGTTTCATATAATGTTCATTTGCCTTATAATGCATATGTGTCATCTGTAGTTTGCTTACTCTTTAATGAAGGAAAGTTGAAGCTTTTTACCAACTGTTTTTGTGCAGTTACCCATTACTGAGAGCACATGCTGTTTTAAATTTCTCATTAAAGCTTGTAATTGCCTAATCAACTATATTTTACTGCACACATGACTGAGATTGCATGATATGGCTGTGTGTCTGTTAATAACCCTTATTTTTGTTTGATTTGTTTTATAGATGTTGAGTCATTTTAAATAGAATGTTTTGATGATCTGCTGTTGATGACACCATCACTAGCACGCGTTCATTCGGTCAGCGTCGAGTTTTCTGATGTGAGGTCAACAGTTCACAGTATTTCACATATTTTCACAAGCATCAAACACATTTTACATGGTTTAGGTGCCATTTTACAGGCTCTTTTCTGAGTTGTTTTCATCGGGTTCAGTGCTACTTGTACATTTTTCAGGTGTTTTCCTACTGAAATAAATGTGTAGTGCAGCAGCGAGCATGTGAGGAAAAGTTGTTGAATTTATTCAGACCTGATCGATTGTATGTGCTTTGTATGTTTGTTTGTAATATATGAAGTGAAAAGTAAAAAGGTGTTTTCTGCCCTGTCCCAAATGGCTCACTTCAGGTGTGCTTGCGGTCTTCAGGACTTAAAAATGGCTGCTGTGTACTTGTGTCCACATGACCATAGTAATCCATTATTAGAAGCTTACACGAAGCACTGTAACATGATAAATTTGCAGAAGTAGTTCATTATTAGAATACCCACAGTAATGGAGGTAACGAATTACAACTACTCGTGTTACTGTAATTAAATGAGTACTTACAATTTCATGAACATTTGTATGTCTACTCCCAGTTTACAATTTTTGGTTCCCAGAACATTTCAAGAACGTTAGTTTTTGATTCCTAGAACTTTACTTTTTCATGGTTTATTTTTGGTTAGCCAGGAATCTTTCTTAACGAAAAAAAATGTTAATTTTTGGTTTGTATAAAGTTATTTTAACATTCCCATAACACTATTATAACGTTAAGTTTCCCTAAGCTGTTTACTCCGATGTGATCACCCCGCTGTATGTCAGAAATCATCCAACACACTTCTGACCCAGTATAGTATAAGTGGCATGGAAATCTGTCTGGATGCCTTATCAGTATTATAAATTACCATTTATTGTTTAATTAATAAAAATAACATCATCATACAAAATTAAATCTGTCCATTAATGTTAGATTACAGTACCCAGATTTTACACCAGCACATAAAATATCTTCAACACAATGTATAGTTTATAAAATTTGTTCACAATAGCTATAGCTAGTTTTTATTTTATTTTATCTGTTATTAAAAATAAGAACAAATATGCAAATATACAGTAGTTTAATCAAGATCAGCGTTGATCAAGTTGTTGATTGTGGCCTGTGGAATGTTGGTCCACTCCTCTTCAATGGCTGTGCGGAGTTGCTGGATATTGTCAGCAACTGTAACACGCTGTTGTATACACCAATCCAGAGCATCCCAAACATGCTCAGTGGGTGACATGTCCGGTGAGTATGCTGGCCATGCAAGAACTGGGATGTTTTCAGCTTCCAGGAATTGTGTACAGATCCTTGCAACATGGGGCCGTGCATTATCATGCTGCAACATGAGGTGATGGTTGTGGATGAATGGCACAACAATGGGTCTCAGGATCTCGTCACGGTATCTCTGTGCATTCAAAATGCCATCAATAAAATGCACCTGTGTTCGTTGTCCAGAACATATGCCTGCCCATACCATAACCCCACCGCCACCATGGGCCACTCAATCCACAATGTTGACATCAGCAAACCGCTCACCCACACGACGCCATACACGCTGTCTGCCATCTGCCCTGTACAATGAAAACCGGGATTCATCCGTGAAGAGAACACCTCTTCAAAGTGCCAGACGCCATCAAATGTGAGCATTTGCCCACTCAAGTCGTTTACGATGACGAACTGCAGTCAGGTCGAGACCCCGATGAGGATGACGAACATGCAGATGAGCTTCCCTGAGACAGTTTCTGACAGTTTGTGCAGAAATTCTTTGGTTATGCAAACTGATTGTTGCAGCAGCTGTCTGGGCGGCTGCTCTCAGACGATCTTGGAGGTAAAGATGCTGGATGTGGAGTTCCTGGGCTGGTGTGGTTTACACGTGGTCTGCGGTTGTGAGGCCGGTTGGATGTACTGCCAAATTCTCTGAAACACCTTTGGAGATGGCTTTTGGTAGAGAAATTAACATTCAACTCATGGGCAACAGCTGTGGTGGACATTCCTGCAGTCAGCATGCCAATTGCACGCTCCCTAAAAACATGCGACATCTGTGGAATTGTGCTGTGTGATAAAACTGTACATTTTAGAGTGGCCTTTTATTGTGGCCAGCCTAAGGCACACCTGTGCAATAATCATGCTGTCTAATCAGCATCTTGATATGCCACAACTGTGAGGTGGATGGATTATCTCGGCAAAGGAGAAGTGCTCACTAACACAGATTTAGACAGATTTGTGAACAATATTTGAGAGAAATAGGCCTTTTGTGTACATAGAAAAGTCTTAGGTCTTTGATTCAATATATTGAATTCAGCTCATGAAAAATGGGGGCAAAAACAAAATCTGCATTTATAATTTTGTTCAGTGTACCTTGGCTTTGTGTTGAACAGAAGCTTGATCGTGTGAGAGTGTATCTGGACTATGACAGAGGAACTGTGTCATTTTTTGATCCTGTAACTAACACACATCTACACACATTCACAAATACCTTCACTCACACATCCTTTCAGTGAAATTTCTTCTGCTCTGGGGATCCTACCGATCAATGGTCAGTAATCATTACTACTGTAGGCCTGGATCTTTCTGCTTTTATTTTTCATAGAGTTTCTAATATTTAATTTGTATCTCATGAGCCAGAGTGCTGTTGACTTGAATATCAGGCTGTGATTGGGCCGTGATGATCACATGACTGATATCCAGCACTAGAGCAACTCCAACACTCTCATATTTCTTTTATACAACAGATAACTAAAGAAGTTCTCATTTATATTGTAATTTACACAATCAGCCTGACAATTTCACAATTTCTGACAAAATGTTAAGGTTTATTTTTTAAAGTTAATTACCATACTAACTTAATTTTCACATATATTTTTTGTCACTGCTTTTTTAAAAACTCCAAAAAAAATCGGAGCTGCATGGACCGATCGGCATATGACATCAAAGTACAGTGAGAGAGATTGGAGAGTAGATGACTGTTTTTGCTTCTGAATCTCTCTCACAGTACTTTAATGTGATAGTCAATCAAGTATCCTTTGTTTATATGGCACTTTATACAATACTGATTGTGTCAAAGCAGCGTTACAGTTTCAAACAGGAAAACAGTGTGTAGATAATGCAAGAGAACAATAACAAGGAGTCATGTTTAAAAAGTCAGTTCACTAATGATTCCATGATGTCATCATCCAGTTCAGCTCTCTTCCAATATACACCTTTATACACTGATAGGCAGATGACTTCAAGCAGTGCATGCAGGTGTAGTGTCGAAAATTATTATTTTCAAGTGAACGCTCTAAATACATTATTTGTGTAACACTTTACAATAATTAACTAACACTTTAATATACTTTGATACATTAACTAACATTAACTAATGGAACCTTATTGTAAAGTGTTACAATGATTTGCTATTAAAGCATATATGTTCACAAAAACACTCTTAAATTAAACAGAAAAGCAAGCAAGTGTGCATAATTTGGCATGGCTGCTAATATAAATAACAACCGATTCCTTACCTTAATCCTGCGTTTGGACCAGGTTGCAGAATCACATCACTCTTCTGAAAGTTTGCTTCTGAAATTATGATATTTATATAGTGTAGTAGTTAGCTATCTCTGTGTCGTACGTGACCACTTGTCAAGCATGAAAAACACAAGTTTTATTTAAATTCTGAATATCGTATACAGTATGCAAAGAGTGCTCCCTTCAAATTTATTAAAAAACAGGTCATATGGGTTTTTGAAAAATATCTCTTTTGCAGTTATAACGTAGCTATCCTTAAATGTGACATCATGCTGATCTATGCCTGGAAGCCAGATGTATATAGGACATTTGAGGACACCCACTAATGCTGAGCAGGGCTGAGCCTAGACAGGATCTGGATGGGACACTCCTGGGAAGACCTGGTTGCTGCTGGAGGAGTTGTTAGTGTGGCCAGCAGGAGGCGCTGCTCATCCTATGGTATGTGTGAAAAAAAAAAGAAATCAGTGAGACAGTGGTGTAACTCTGGTGTAAAATAATCCCTATACATCACATCAGATTATTCCCATCTCAGGGGTTGCTGCAGCGATTTCATTGCTACTCTTTTGACATCTTTGACAGATACTTTACATTGTTAAAAAATATGCTGGAACAGATACTGCTAAATACTTTTATCTTATAATGAGCCACGTGAGACATTTTAAATCTAAACATTAATGCTATCATCAGTGCCGCTGCCACGGGTGCCTACTGTACTGGAGCGAGGAGACGTGGAGACGTAGACGTAGGAGGACAGTCTTTAATGAAAGCAAAACAACAAGGAACACAAATGTAGCACCGGAGCTGACATTAAAGACAGGATGCAGGAATCAGGAAACACAGGGCTAATATACTCAGAACTTAACAAAGAGATTACTGGGACACAGCTGAAACAAATGGAACATAGTTGATAAACAGAAAGACATAAATGCTTGAGATGTGTAAAAACAAACAAAGTAACATATTTTTGATCAGATCAGCTCCTCCCACACATCAAAAACATAAGTGAAGCTCCTCCCATAGCAATTGCATCATTAGTGAAGCTCCTCCCACCGCAGTTCAGCAATAAATGCTTGAATATTCCTATCAGTTTACAAGTGAAGACGAGCCTCAAATCATCAGGAAGAGCTCTTGGTAAGTGTAACGCCACACCAGCAGAGGGAGCTCTCACCTGAGTATTGACTGTTCACCGCTCCCTCTACTTCTACGGTCATTTCTTGTTTGGGACTATTTAACATGTTACTTCACTGCGAAGTATTGCCAGTTTACCTGCCTTACCGAGCGTTTTCCTTGTGATTATTCTGACTGCCTGTTTGTTTATGATTCTGCCTGATTCCTCGTTCACGTCTCTTGGATTGCTCCATTGGATTTACTGCCTGATTGGACTGATGTTTGTGTTTGAATTATTTGCCTGCCTACTCGTATCTGCCTATTGGATTTCCCCTGTGCATGTTGAAAGATCGGACTGCCATTACGGTACTGACTCTTTGCCTGGTTTCACGACTCTGCTTGTAAGATCTTCCCTTAATAAACTCCTGCAATGGATTCTCATACTGCCTCAGCCTCGTCGTTACAGAATACTTCGCCCCAACTGAATCCAGCAGAAGTTACTAACATGCAAGCGGCGTTCGCTTATCAAAGTGAAGTATTAAAGGGGTACCAAGATCAATTGGGTAAACTTCAACCAGTCAACGAGCACTTGACAAACTACATCCAGTCTCTCCCATCAACCATGCCTAGAGCGGTGAGTTTTGCACTACCCGATAAGTTTGATGGTTCTGCTGATCGATGTAGAGGCTTTGTTCGACAAGTGAAGATTTATTTCGACAACCAGGAAGACAAGTTTAACTCTGATGAGAAGAAATGTGCCGTCATGATGTCCTTGTTGTCTGGAAAGGCGATTGACTGGGCTGCAGCTGTTTGGGATACTGACATGCGATTCAGACGATCATTTGACTATTTCCTGCAACAACTTCAAGAAGTATTTGAATATCCCGCAGGGGGCAAGGATATATCAACTCAACTTCTGCAAATGTCGCAAGGTAACAGAACAGCTGCAGAGTACACCATCTTGTTTCGCACCCTCGCTGCTCAGAGTGGATGGAATGATGTTTCTCTAAAACCCATGTTCCAGAGAAGCCTCAACACTGACCTTCAAGCAGAACTGGTGTGTAAAGGAGAAAATTCCTCGTTTACCGACTTCGTCACACTCGCAATCAAGATGGATAATTTAATGCGACAGACTCCGTGAGGAAGGTATGTGAGGGAGATACCGCCTGTTACCCAAATGATGATTCAAGCCATACCTACCGATACTGCCAAGTTCAGTGGAGAACCCATGCAAGTAAACTTTACCAAACTCTCTAAAAGTGAACGAGCAAGGCGACTCCATCTCCGTCTCTGTTTCTATTGCGGTGAACCAGGCCATCGTTGCCAGAGATGCCAACACAAAGCCCAGAACCCCATTATGGTAAATATGGAACACTTATCGTTAACACGATGGAACACTCCGGAGCTGCATTAAATCTCATTCATGAGGATATCGTCAGGAAGTACAACTTACCCGTCCAACCATGTAACCCACCCATTAAGATTAAAGCCATCAACGACACAGCAATCGGAAGTAGGATTATTTCACCAGGAGTCCATATCCTTCTACGTCGTTAACTCCCCTAAGCATGAAGTCATCCTAGGATTCCCATGGCTGTCCGTTCACGACCCCGTCCTATCCTGGCATCGAGGTGAGTTGACCAAGTGGTCAGCCTTTTGTGAAAGTCACTGTTTCTTGTCAGTTCCCCAGCCATGCTATACTACTAGTATTGAAAGTCCCACGAGTACCAAGACTGTCAATATTCCCCCCTGTTATGATGACCTAGCAGAGGTCTTTAGCAAAACTAAAGCAACACAACTACCACCTCATCATCCTTGGGACTGTAGTATTGATTTACTCCCCAATGCCATGCCTCCCAAGAGTTGTGTTTACCCATTGTCTCGAACCGAATCCCAAGTTTACGTTGAGGAAGCCCTGAGTTCCGGATTCATCCAGCCTTCTTCTTCTCCAGCTGCGGCAGGGTTCTTCTTTGTGGAGAAAAAGGACGGAGGACTCAGGCCCTGTATTGATTATAGAGGGTTAAACAATGTCACAATAAAATTCCGCTACCCCCTGCCATTGGTTCCTTCAGCTCTGGAACAGCTCCGTGAAGCAAGGATATACACCAAACTCGATCTACGAAGTGCATACAACCTAATTCAAATCAAGGAGGGCGACAAATGGAAGACTGCCTTCCTCACCACTAGAGGGCACTACGAGTATCAGGTCATGCCGTATGGACTTGCTAACGCACCAGCTGTTTTCCAGTCCTTCATAAATGAAATCTTCCATGACTTGCTGAACCAGTACGTAATTGCCTACATTGATGACATTCTCATCTACTCCAAGTCTGAAGCAGAACACGTTAACCATGTCAAGACCGTACTCACTCGGCTCCTGAAGAATCACCTGTACGTCAAGGCAGAGAAATGTGAGTTTCACGTCAAGCAGACATTGTTCCTGGGTTATCACATTAGT
The DNA here is from genome assembly GCF_018340385.1 of Cyprinus carpio. NCBI lineage: Eukaryota > Metazoa > Chordata > Actinopteri > Cypriniformes > Cyprinidae > Cyprinus > Cyprinus carpio. Next base: position 3,294,478 of record NC_056619.1, read on the forward strand.
CATCAGGTTGTCAAGATGGACGAAGCCAAGGTCAAGGCAGTAACGGAATGGCCCCAACCTTCCACCGTCAAGGAACTTCAGAGATTCCTGGGATTTGCTAACTTTTACAGATGATTTATTAGAAACTACAGCATGGTTGCATCACCTCTGACATCACTCCTCAAGGGAAAACCTTCCAAACTCAGGTGGAGTGAGGAGGCCACTCAAGCGTTCAACACATTGAAAGTTACGTTTACCACGGCTCCCATCCTCAAACACCCTGACCCCAACTTGCCCTTCATCGTGGAAGTAGATGCCTCTGACTCAGGAACTGGAGCCGTGCTCTCCCAGTGCCATGGTCAACCGGGTAAACTGTACCCTTGTGCATTCTTTTCAAGGAAGTTAATGGCAGCTGAGCAAAACTATGATGTGTGGAATAAGAAACTCCTGTCGATGAAAGCAGCTATAGAGCAGTGGAGACACTGGCTCGAGGGAGCAGTCCACCCGTTCCAGGTGATTACAGATCACAAAAACCTGGAGTACATTAAAAGTGCAAAACGACTCAACCCACGCCAAGCTCGCTGGTCCCTCTTCTTCACGCGCTTCCAATTCACAGTGACTTATCGCCCAGGAAGTAAAAACAGTAAGGCAGATGCTCTGTCCAGGCAGTATGATCTTCTCATTGACAATCATACCCCAGAATACATTCTTCCTCCATCTGTAATCATTGCCCCAATTACCTGGGATATTATGGAGGAGATCCAATGGGAAAAGACCCAGCTCCTACCAACTGCCCCCCCAACCTCCATTACATTCCACAAGGTCTGCGTCCCAGGGTCATTCAGTGGGTCCACAGTCCTCAGTCAGCTCTGGCCACCCAAGTATCTCCCGCACTCTACACCTATTACGCAACTCGTTCTGGTGGCCTTCAATGTCCACGTTCACTCACTAATTATGTCAAAGCCTGTCAGGTTTGTGCTCAATCCAAGACCCCCAAGGAATTACCCTCCGGACTCCTGCAACCTCTGCCCATTCCACAACACCCCTGATCTCACTTCTCAATAGACTTTGTTACGGGCTTACCTCTGTCCAACAGTTTCACGGCAATCCTAGTTATCATAGACCGGTTCTCCAAGTCATGCCGGTTGGTCCCCTTGAAGGGACTCCCCACAGCCATGGAGACTGCACAAGCTATGTTCCACCACGTATTCAGGAACTATGGAATCCCTGAGGATATTGTCAGTGACAGAGGCACCCAGTTCACTTCCCAAGTATGGAGAGCATTCTGCAAACAGCTGGATATCAACGTCAGTCTCACCTCAGGTTATCATCCACAAGCTAATGGTCAGGTGGAAAGATTAAATAAGGAACTAGGTAGATACTTACGATCCTATTGCAGCAGAGAACAGCATCAATGGTCAGAATTCCTCCCATGGGCAGAGTATGCACAAAACTCACTGACTCATTCATCAACAGGTCTGACCCCTTTCCAGTGCGTCTTTGGATATCAACCCACTATGTTCCCGTGGTCTGGCAAACCGTCATCAGTCCCTGCTGTGGATGACTGGATTCGTCGTAGCGAGAGGGTGTGGGACAGTGCTCATGTCCGCCTTCAACGAGCTGTAAGAGTACAGGAACTCCAGGCTAACAAGCGACGTCAGCCACACCCTCCCTACCTCCCAGGACAACGGGTCTGGCTCTCTACACGGGACCTCAAGTTGCGGCTACCAAGCAGGAAGCTCAGCCCAAGGTATGTTGGTCCATTCAAAATTCTATGAAGAATAAATGAGGTCACTTACCAATTAGAGCTTCCTGCTAACTACCGTATCTCTCCCTCCTTTCATGTCTCGCTGCTTAAACCGGTCCATCTGGATGCTGACCCCAATCATGAGGCTCGAGAGCCACCACCGCCACTGGATATTGATGGAGCGCCGGCCTACAAGGTCAAGGAATTACTGGACTCTAGAAGGAGGGGGGTCAGCTCCAATATTTGGTGGACTGGGAGGGCTATGGACCTGAGGAGAGGTCATGGGTAGCCGCCAGCAACATTCTGGATCCATCTCTCACGGAGGACTTCTGTCGAGCAAGGCCCGATCGACCAGCGCCACGACAACGGGGACGTCCTCGCCGAGTGCCAGGAGACACTCCTAGGGAGGGGGATTCTGTAACGCCACGCCAGCAGAGGGAGACTGTTCACCACTCCCTCTGCTTCTACGGTCATTTCTTGTTTGGGACTATTTAACATGAGTCAGCATGTTACTTCACTGCGAAGTATTGCCAGTTTACCTGCCTAACCGAGTGTTATCCTTATGATTATTCTGACTGCCTGTTTGTTTATGATTCTGCCTGTTTCCTCGTTCACGTCTCTTGGATTGCCTCATTGGATTTACTGCCTGATTGGACTGATGTTTGTGTTTTACCTATTTGCCTGCCTACTCGTCTCTGCCTATTGGATTTCCCCTGTGCATTTTGAAAGATCGGACTGCCATTACGGTACCAACTCTTTGCCTGGTTTCACGACCTGCTTGTAAGATCTTCCCTTAATAAACTCCTGCAAATGGATTCTCATACTGCCTCAGCCTCGTCGTTACAGTAAGAGAGTGCTTACCAGGAGCTGATGGGCCGGTTGCGGGACGAGACGCAGAGGACAGCAGCAGAGTCTGGAGGAAGAAGAAAATAGAAATAACGAGTGAGGGTTGACATTGAAAAGACATTGAGGGTGTGTCCAGTCTGGATGATCTCTTTTGGGGAGTTCACTATAGTTTAAATATCCACAGTGACGACAGTTACATCAGATGCTGCTTCGGGACCTGAAGAGCTTCTCCAGCACCAGAAACATCGCTTATATTGCCTTGAGCAAAGAAATTTTTGATATTTATACATTATTTTATACTTGTATACAGTAGTTGCAGAATAGTTGTATTGCAAGAAATACTATGTAAAAGTGGAATTTGCATAATAGGTGCTTTTAAAATTAAATTTGGTCCATCATTCAGTCCCTCCAGGATTTCACAGAACTTTTTTCTGATTTTTGTGGCCTAAAATGACTCATTTTGCTGCAGCTTTTCTCAAAATTTGCAGTGATATTTGCAGCATTTCTTATTGTTTTGCAATGAAAATATACCACAGACAACATTCTTCTAACACTTTTATGACTTTTCTGACTTTTGAGGAACACTGTAGGTCTCCAGACTAACGTTTGATGACACCAGCACCAGTGCCATTAAGTTCTACAGAAGGTGGCACCAGTACCTGACAGTAAAGCACTGACCCTAATCACACATGTACATCTTGGAGACGTCTATTTGATGTCTGCATTTACATATGCAAGATGTATTTTTAAGAGAGCTTGCTCATCTTAAACGTCTCTAAGATGTTTCCTGTCAGTGTTCAAATAGACATTTATTAGAATGCATGTAAAACTGCGTTTGTTCCGATTCAGCTTTAACGTAATTCTGCGACGAATCTGAATGCTTCTCACAAGATTTCACAAGAGATGTTATTGATTCTGTGGCGAATTCGACTGCTTTCTTCAGTGTACAGTAGGGCTGGACAATATATTGAATGATATGATCATGCGCATCTCGTCAGTAAAGCCTGTTCCGTGATTAGGGGTAAATCACCATCACCTGCTTTCAAATGGAGCGGCAGTTAATACACAGAGCCATAGTTCACTGACAAGCTACGCTATAACGTGTTCATTATTGAATATAATGGACTGAATGCGTGTTGCGATGACGTCACGGGACGCGTCTAAGCCCAAAATCTGTGGCAATTATGAAAATTTGCGAACTTTTGTGAAAATTGCAGAGTCTGCTTGATTTTGCGATAAATTCAGCGATCACAGAATCACAAAATGCTGAAGGGACTGATCATTTATCCCATTGTTTAATAAATTGCATTATAGAAAATAGATAAGCTTGAGGTTTGAGTGGCCTATAAACTGAAAAATTCTGTTTATGCTTAAAAATGTGTAAAAAATTAAATACCGTTACCCAAGACCAGTACAGATAATTATTATTATTTTTTTTGGAAGAGTTTTGGAAGCAAATAGCAACCATTCGGTGGAATGTCCCTTAACTATTAGGGAACCTTATGTGATTTTTACTGAAATACAGGTGCTTCTCAATAAATTAGAATTAATTCAACTCAAATTGTGAAAATTGTGTATTAAATAAATTCAATGCACACAGACTGAAGTAGTTTAAGTCTTTGGTTCTATATGGCGTTATTTCACACCAGTGATTAAACATTAAGTACGTAGCGAGATCAACTTCTAAATTCAAATCTGAACAAATATTTCAGGGGAATCTAAGATAAGGGGGCAAAATGCCCCAGTAAAATTATGTTATCTATGGCTGTCACGAATTATGTGATGTGAAATTAATGAAAAGTGTCATCTGCAATAGATTTTCTTTATCGCGGATTGCAGCGTTGAGTGTTATAATCAATCATGCGCCTTTTTTTTTTTATCTAAAAAATCTCACTTTCAATGGGAATGGCACATAGTCTGAACAATGTGGTTGACAGTCTAGGTAATTTATATGTAAAATAATCCAATCGCCCTCTTCCCAGACATTTCTAAGATACATTTGACATATTTAACATCAAAACAAATAAAACTGGTTACCTGAGATCGTCGATTCGGTGGATCCATCTCGGCTCGTCTTGATTGAACTTCAGTGAACTTATTCCATGTGTTCCATGTGCAGTTCAATATCAACCAATAAGATTCCATGTACAATGTCGCGTTTTCATTGGTCAGTCGTTGAAGCCTAATTCTGATTGTTGTTGCCGTTTTGACAGCGTTTATGCCAAGAGCAAAGAGAAAGAAATCGAAGAGAAGAGTACTTGGCCATGCGCAAACGCACGGGACACAGTCTAAGCACATACACGCTTATTTTAAGCGAAGAGGAGAGATTCGCGATTGCACTGAACACGTTTTAAGTGCAGACATACTCTCTGAGCAAGCCCAGAGAAAATTCTTACAAGAGCAAAGTATATATAATAGCACTCGCGCAAGCAGAGAGATTTGCGCTCCGCACATTATATTCCGTGCTCGAGGAGAGAGATTCGCGCTCGGGCACATTATATTCCGTGCTCGAGGAGAGAGATTCGCGCTCGGGCACATTATATTCCGCACGTGAGCAGAGAGATTCGCGCTCGCGCATTATATTAATGTACTTTCGCGCTAAAATAATGCGCTCTCGACATTTGACAGGGAAATAACGCCATATAGTTACGGTGTTAATTTCATTGGTGAGAAAGTAAGGCCTGTGTGTGCCCTATGCCTTAGCGGACAGCATGACCCCCCCCCCCCCCCAAAAAAAAGAAAAAATTACTAAATATGAAAAAACTACAGAGAGAATAAGAATAATAACAGTTATTCTCTGTATGCTATTTTTCAATGATTCAAGTGTTGCAGGTGTTTTTGCTGTAGATTTATTTAATAAAAAAGGAGGAGATTTACTTTTTTATAAGTTTAAATGGGGGCGTGACCAAAAACGTGTCCGTGACGTCACCTGTAGATTCCTGAAGAGCATTTTTGAAGCTCAAAGTGGGCGGAGGGGGCCGTCGCCATCTTGGCAGTGCATCACCGTGTGTCACTCCTAGATAATCGAAAATGGGCAAAAAGGCAGGAGCTGGTTGCTGAAGCCACGCCCACCTAGCTCGACAGCAGTGTCAGCAACGGCAATCCACCTGTCACTCAAGTGGCCACGCCCTTAATTATGCAGAAATTTAAGGCTTAATATAATTTAAACGGATGAGTTACAAAAAAATTCACCCCCCTCACAGTTGTCATGAAGGGCAAAATTAGCTATATAGACCGAAATCATTTTTTGTACCAGGCTGTAAGCATGTTTTTTTTCTGCTGTAAAGTTGGCCATTTTAACATGGGGAGTCTATGGGATTGACTCCCTTTTGCAGCCAGCCTCTAGCGGCCAGTTGCCGAATTACAGTTTTAGTCACTTCGTTGTTGGCTTCACGAGAGCGAGCAGGAGGTTATGGAAGCAGATTAGTCTCAAATATAATTCACGCAAAAAACACGATTTACACATGCGTAGACAATTTCACATGCATGAAACCTAATTAACGTACACACAAAAAAATTCACGTGCGTGAAAAAAAAATATATTCACAAAAAACAATTCACATGCGCAAAATAAAATTATATATTCATAAAATACATTTCACAAATGTCATATCATAAGCCACTGAGAGTGCATTCAAGGAGCACGATTCTGCGCACCTTTTGCGCAATATGGATTAATTAGAACGGAAATTAAGCCTTTACATCAGTAATCCCATAGACAGTAAAAGAAATGGACACAGCGACCCAATTGGAACTCAATTGAGACAAGTGAAGCCCATTTTTAGCGATTTTTAGCACTTCCGTTTCTGACGCGCAGACTCAAACAAAGGAAGCTTCTGCCATTATTGTGACTTCATCTGAACATGTGCAAAACTACTCTCCTTGAATGCACTCTCAGTGGCTTATGATATGATTGGTTGAATGGTAAGCATGCATCTGATTGGCTAAAGAGTACGACAGACCCACGTGGGAAGAGAGCTCTGCCAGGAAAGTCTCAAAAACACACACACACAAATCCGAGTGGATTCGTAGTAAATGACGATTTGTACATTCAGACACTCGTACATTTTAAACATCCAAAGGTTTTTTGTGCACAGTTGTATATCTACAAATTGTGTTTTGCTTTTGTGAAATGTATTTTATGAATATATAATTTTATTTTGCGCATGTGAATTGCTTTTTGTGAATATATATTTTCACTTCACGCACGTGAATTTTTTTGTGTGCACGTGAATTAGGTTTCATGCATGTGAAATTGTCTACGCATGTGTGAATCGTGTTTTTTGCGTGAATTATATTTGAGACTAATCTGCTTCCATAGGAGGTTGCCGCTTGGTAATTTCCCCGTATTATTTCCCTCCTCTTGTCGCTTTACTCTCCCGTCCAGCGGGTGGCGCTAAGACATACGTATGTTTGCCAAACACCATTAAACCTCATAAAAATTAATTTTATTCTCACCTAATACAATCTTTTAAATATAAAAATACAATTTTAAAACAATCTCATACAAAAATATTCTCTGTAAATGGAAAAATACAGTTTTTGAATCAGGTCAGCCTGTAATATTCTCATCCTCATAGTCGTGACTAAGTTTGAAGCAAGCAGGAATATCTGCAGGAGTATCATCTGAACTGAAATCTGCTGCTGTGAAGATGGTGTTTGTTAAAGAAGAGAACATGAGTGAACCAGAACCCTGCAGAATAAAACACGAGGAACCAGAAACCTGCAGAATAAAACAAGAGGAACAAGAAACCTGGAGAATAAAACACGAGGAATCAGAAACCTGCAGAATAAAACAAGAGGAACCAGAAACCCGGAGAATAAAACACGAGGAACCAGAAACCCGGAGAATAAAACACGAGGAACCAGAAACCCGGAGAATAAAACACGAGGAACCAGAAACCTGGATAATAAAACACGAGGAACCAGAAACCTTGCTAATAAAACACGAGGAACCAGAAACACGGAGAATAAAACACGAGCAAAAAGGAGGTTGGTGTTCATTCTTTATTCATCTTAAATGACTGTTTGTGGTACATCCACAGATCCTTAATGTAAAAAAAAGACCTTAACTGTCATTAAAAGTCTTTAATCCACATTTTATAGATGCTTATGGAGAATCTATATGGATAAGTACTTTTTAATTTTCGTGATTCACAATGTATGTACAGTGCCACAATCAATCAATAATTAAATAAGCGTTTTTAATACAAATAAGCACAAATCCTGACTGTTACCACTGTATGGATCGGTCCATTCAGAATCATACACTTCTGACCACTGCACAACTTTAGCCAGCATTCATTATAAAACACTACTGCTTTTAAGCCAAATGCACGCTAAAATTTTTTGGTTCCTAGAACATTACTAGAACGTTAGTTTTTGGTTCCCAGAACGTGTTTTTTTAAGGTATGTTTTTGGTTAGCCAGGAAAGTTTTCTTAACGTTCCCAGAACGTTATTCCAACGTTAATATAACGTTCCCATAATGTTATCATAACATTCCCCTTACATTAGTTTTCTGTTCCCAGAATGTTATAACGTTCCCCTAACCTCTACTCTGATATGATCACCCTGCTGTACATCAGTAATCATCCAGCACACTCGTGACCCAGTATAGTATAAGCGGCATTGAAATTATCTGTATGGACGCCTAATCAGTTTTATAAAAACCACATCTTGTTTTTATCTATTGTTTAAGTAATAATCTGAGCACATCAATCATCATATGTAAGATTAAATGAGATTGAATCTGTCTATTAATATGTAAGTTTACGGAGAACCCAGATTTTACATTTCTTCAGCACCAATTAAAAATTATTTCAACACAATGTATGGTTCATAAAAAATGAGATGTATTTTATATGTATATATATATATATATATATATATATATATATATATATATATATATATATATATATATTATATATATATATATATATATATATATATATATATATATATAAATTTAAACTGTACACTTCAGTGGTAAAAATGAATGTACTGATATCCTACTTTAAGTCAATATGTAAGTAAGCATTTCTTGACTTAAAGTAGGATATCAGCACATTCATTCTTACCACCGAAGGGTACAGTTTGTGACTCTCTGTGGAAGACAGGTGAAAGCGCGTGCTGGAGAAGCATGTGCAGATCAGATGAAACAAACCCACAAATTTATGATTTCTGTTATCACTCTATGCTTAACCCTGGCTTAAAGGGTCATGAAACCCCCTGTTTCAGCACGGGTTAGTACACACCACAGTTTTAAAAAAGGCTAAAAAAGTGGGCGTGGTGCGCAGCGGCCGAGGAGGAGGAGGAAGAAGAGGGGACACAGACAGTTTCATTTCACTCCTATCAAGTTAAAAACACAAATAAATGCACAGCCATTTGCACTCTGCATCGAAAACATATATATGAACGCACTGTTGCACCTCTGAGAACTTTTAAGGCTTATTCTGTGGCGTTTATATAAGCCTTTTGACAGGAAAACGGTTATGCTCACCAAGTAAATGAATCGTGTTTGTGCCGAACTCTGATTAAAGAACAAAAACAAACACTCTTCTTCAATCCATGAACGTTTCTCTCAGTTGTGCGATGTCATGTCACAGTATGAAACGTCTGTCATAGCGAATCAACACATGCGGTTGTGAATAATTAAGCGAAGCGTCTTCTCATAGGATAAGAAAATGCAGTCTCATGAATAATTTAATAGACACCGATGGGTCATCTATGTACTAAAGTCCACTGCCACGTCACAAATTGTGACGTCAACACATTTTAAACACGGAAGATGAAAATAGCGCAAAAAAGCTTAAAATTAACCAGTTTTCTCCAACAGTTAAAATTATCGGATGCTAACATTGTCTTCTATGAGGTGCAACATAAACACCTCTGCTAAAATCTCAGAAAAAGTAGTCTGGGGTTTCATGACCCTTTAATATAAGTGGACGACTGATATTGTTTTTTTGACCGCTGATGCCGATATCTTGGAAACTATTCTTAAATATTTTAATTAATATTTAAGAAATTTGAAATCATTTGATAATGGATAAAAAAAAGGTGTAAATACTTATACACTGAACAAAATTATAAAAGCGACACTTTTTGTGCCCCCATTTTTCATGAGCTGAACTCAAAGATCTAAGACTTTTTCTATGTACACAGAAGGCCTATTTCTCTCAAATAGTGTTCACAAACACGCGATCATGCTTTATAAAAATAACTTATCAGCCAATGCCGATATTTGAAAAATTCCAAATATCGGCCGATATATTGGCCTTGGTGATATATCGGTCGACCACTACTTAATATTATAATTTAAATCGCATTTTGATAGATCTTATTTCTGTATTTTATTAAATGCTGCATTAAATGAATTTCAGGGCTCTGTATAGGTCATTACACATTAACATCTGCAACGTTTTCAGTGGAAAGATTTTACGTTACGTTATAAAAATAACCCGAGAATAACCATAAGGGAATTTTCTGTATAAGTTATTTTTAGGTTATTTAAAAATAACCACCCTGCAATGTTCTGGGAACGTTATTTTATGGTTTAAAAAAATACTTAAGATTAACCATTAGGGAACATTCTCTATAAGTTATTTAGTTTATTTTAAAAATAACCACCCTGCAACGTTCTGGGAACGCTATTTTATGTTTGCAAAAAAAAAAAAAAAAAATTCTAAAAAATAATCCCCAATAATTTATATTTTTTACATACATTTATTTATTATTTTGTTTTAAGTAATTTGAAAAATAACCACCCTGCAACGTTCTGGGAACATTATTTTATGGTTGCAAAAAAAAAAAAACCCATTAGGGAATGTTATCTAGAAGTTGTTGTTATTATTATTATTATTATTATTATTTATTTATTTTTTTTGGTTATTTTAAAAAGTAACTACCCTGCAACGTTCCGGGAACATAATTTTATGGTTGCAAAAAAAAAAAAAACCTGGACAAATCATTCACTCTTGTTCAATGTGAATGCTGTATGCTAGAATATGAGCAGTCATTTATTTTCTTTATCACCCAGGCGCTTGACTTGAACAGCACACGTTGAGTTTTGTGTTGAAACTAAACTCATTTTAAGTTTTGCCAGTATTAACATTTAAGAGCCAGAGGACGTGAGCTCGTGCGAGCAGTGAGAAGATTTGTGCATGCGCTCATCCGAAGCGCCCAAACCCGCGTCTGTCAATGTAGCATACTTTGTCAGAATAGCATACCGGAAGTTGAGTTTTATAGCGGAGTCTGTCAATTTAGCCTACTTTGTCAAAACATTATACCAGTGTTTGTGAAGGGTATGCTGTTTTGATAGCTCCTGGTTTAATAAAAATACAGTTTATACATTTTTATACCTTTTTTTTGATAGTTCCTGGTTTAATAAAAATATATTTTTTGATAGGCCCTGGTTTAATAAAAATACAGTTTATAAAGGGGTATGCTGTTTTGATAGCCCCAGGTTTAATGTATATAATATGCGATATAATATTATAATGCTGTTTTGATAGCCCCAGGTTTAATGTATATAATATGCGATATAATACACCAACACTTACCGCTTGTAATCTTAGGTATGCTGAAATGATGTTTAAATTTAACACATGTGCAATTCCACCAGTTTCACTGCTGCGCATGCGCATTAACCGAAGGTATCCAATTCTGATGGGTATGTTGTTCCGTCAGAACACCTGAACACAGGCAAATATTAAGCTCTCTCTGAAGTATTGTGTTTGAATGGACAAATTCACACAAAAAAATTGTCTAAATGTCCGTCTTGTTAAGTATCCTATAGCAGACATAGCTGGCTGAACGTACTGTATCAGTGCACTGGATCAGTGCATTCTCTTAAAGTCTTAATATTAATAGAACAGCAACAACAAATAAATAATTTACTGCTTTTGATTGGATAGCTTTTGTGACTTGGATAAAGATTAATCTTTAATTTATACAGGCAAATATGCAATGCTTTATTACATTTGATTACTTTATTCAATTTCTGTACCTAAAAACTAATGCTAGACCTACCTAAAAAAACCTGAAAATCACTGTTTATTTTATATGTATCTTTACTCTTTTGTATTTATTCTTGCTGTTGCTTGTAGTTAGATAGAATATTCTTATTTTCTTTTTTTTATTTGAAAGTATAGTTTTTCCATAAACACAGCACATACCGAACCATACCGAAACCATCACTCTAAAACCGTGTTGAACCGTGAAAAAGTTGAACCGTTCCACCCCTAGTAGATTTCATCCTAAAACTGTATGTACGCATTGTGCGTACATGCGTCTCCTCCCCAAAATCACCATGTATGGATCTTACGATGCCTAGTGTTACTATGCATAACCTCATCTGCATATCAGCATATTCCCATCCAAGTGACACTGTTTAACACCGTCAAATGTACAAGATGTTAGGAAAATATGACATGCGGACTAAAAATGCTATTTGTATGGTACATTATAAAATCATTTACTGTCCTTGTCTTGTTTTCAAATAAATATATCAAAATGAATGTAAAAGCAAAATTGTATAAAATATTTGTCATCTTTTTAGAATTGAGTGGATCTCTTTCTTTTCCACATGGCCAAAGTAGAATATAATTGTTTTAAACAAATCAAATGTTTTAGGATATTTAACATATGTTTTAGGATATTTAAATAGGCTTTAGTAGAATCAGAAATACGGTGTGTGTATATAAGTGTAAATAATTGTCTGGAGCGGCGTCACTGAGAAAATATAAAAAAGAAACGCGCAAATCTTACCGTTTGCTTCAGATTCTATCCTTCAATCACAGCTCTATTTTCATAATGTTCTGAAAATCGCAGAAGTCTGCCTTCACGCATAAACACCTCCGTGCAGCCTTTGTTGTGCAGTAGGCTAATATAATCAGACCTATTTAAACCTGCCAATAGACCGTTCATCCGAAGAATCCAGTGAGTGCGCATCGTTGATGTTCTTGCTAAAAATAATTTCTCTTAAAATGAGATCTGCAGTTTAAAGAAACATTAATGTGTGCCTAGCATTCCTCACTGTCATTAAAACAGCACGGAACAAGAAAAGTGATCAAAATACAGCGCATACACTACAAATATGTCTAAATATTAAAATTCATATTAGTTTTGTTTCTTTTGAACAGTGATGTTATGTAATGACAGTGCTTAACTCCATTAATTAGCTGAATATTTAATCTAAATGTGTGTATTGAAAGGAAAAGAGAGTCTGAAATCATCACTTCGCTATTACGCCAGTAAGAGTACATGTACGTTGTTCACATATTTACTCCAAGTTTATTTTTTATTAATCCAATATGTATGTGGAAAATTGGGAACGCACATTTCTATGCCTGTTTTGTGCATACGCAGCATTTATACATGAGGCCCCAGGAGTTTACCGGTTTAAAATTACGTGATCGCAAAAACCTGCTTTTCATTTTTAAGGTATTGTTTTCATTATAATGTAATTCGAGAGCCTGGTCTCATGAAAATGCATATCTATAACACAATTTTCTGTTTCTATTTGTCATGCTATTCATATGCTGTAATTGACTTTGGCATGCGTATGACATGCATGTGTTTAACGTGCATATAATACGCAATTTTCGCATGCATTATATTATACGCATCTACCCCAGACCTACCCAATCCTACCCATTGTAGGAATCGAGCCTATCAAGGCGAATTGACTCATTCAGAGGCATTTTCAGTTCATCAAAGCTTATCTATGGGTGCCTCTCAAACAGAAGCCCCATTCACTTCCCTCATGCTTGCTAAAAGCCTGAATTACGAGAGTTGTGAGATAAAATATTATTTTCATTATATATTGTTATTACCATTCGCCTCCCTCATGCTCGCTAAAAGTGATTAGAAGTCTGATTCGTTTCCTGATTCATTCTTTCGGATAGATAGTTTTAATGAACCAGTTAAAAATCTTGATCTTATTTCCATCTAAAATACTATTTTTAAAAACTTTTCTATCAGTCAATGATAATTCTAAAAGAAAACATCACGAGCTAGGGCTGCACGATACATCGCATGCGATATTTAATGCGCATCTAGTCAGTGAAGCTGGTTCTGTAATCAGCGGTAAATCTTCATCACATACGTGCTTTCACGTGGAGCAGCATTTACTATAAAGCCGTTGTTCACTAACAAGCTGTGCAAAACCACATTTATATATGTCATATATGGCAGACAAACCACAAGCTCTATCAGTGTTATTGTTAATGTTCTAGTAATTTTGTTTCAGTGTACAGTTTGTTAATTTCGTGCAAAGCATAGTCAAATGGCGCTTTTCCACTACATGGTATGGCACGGTACGGCTCGGTATGGTTCACTTTTGGGGGGTTTTCCACTGGGTACAGTTGTACCTGGTACTTTTTTTAGTACCACCCCGGTTGAGGTTCCAAGTGAACCATACCCTTACCAAAACATGACGTGTAAACTCTGCTGATCACAGATTGGCCGGAAAGTATTGACACTACCTGCATCACTGAACTTGCGACACAAACACAAAAGAACCACTAGATTTAATTCAGCACAACCAGCGAAGGATCAAACGCTACTGTTTTGAACGAGTGCACCTTTTTTTAACAACCAAAAAGTTTCTTTGTCTGTGCACATTTATTTTAGACACTTCATGTCTTGTTCAATTCATGGGATAAACACGTGTCCCTGCTGAGCTGTTGGCTATGACTTATTTCAGGGCAAAGCAGACAAAATCACAATTTATGTATCATTTTTTACACATGCTTCATATTATGAGAAGGATACTTTCTACGACCATTATATCCTGCAGTCATGGGAAGATTAGGTTCCTTCAATCTAAAAAAAACAAAGAATCGAAAAAGAATCGAAAACAACAGTGAGGAATCTACAGGTGCTGGTCGTATAATTAGAATATCATCAAAAAGTTGATTTATTTCACTAATTCCATTCAAAAAGTGAAACTGGCATATTATATTCATTCATTACACACAGACTGATATATTTCAAATGTTTATTTCTTTTAATTTTGATGATTATAACTGACAACTAAAGAAAATCCCAAATTCAGTATCTCAGAAAATTAGAATATTGTGAAAAGGTTCAATATTGAAGACACCTGGTGCCACACTCTTATCAGTTAATTAACTCAAAACACCTGCAAAGGCCTTTAAATGGTCTCTCAGTCTAGTTCTGTAGGCTACACAATCATGGGGAAGACTGCTGACTTGACAGACGTCCAAAAGACGACCATTGACAGCTTGCACAAGAAGGGCAAGACACAAAAGGTCATTGCAAAAGAGGCTGGCTGTTTACAGAGCTCTGTGTCCAAGCACATTAATAGAGAGGTGAAGGGAAGGAATAAATGTGGTAGAAAAAAGTGTACAAGCAATAGGGATAACCGCACCCTGGAGAGGATTGTGAAACAAAACCCATTCAAAAATGTGGGGGAAATTCACAAAGAGTGAACTGCAGCTGGAGTCAGTGCTTCAAGAACCACTACGCACAGACGTATGCAAGACATGGGTTTCAGCTGTCGCATTCCTTGTGTCAAGCCACTCTTGAACAACAGACAGCATCAGAAGCGTCTCGCCTGGGCTAAAGACAAAAAGGACTGGACTGCTGCTGAGTGGTCCAAAGTTGTTATTTGATGAAAGTAAATTTTGAATTTCCTTTGGAAATCAGAGTCTGGAGCAAGAGAGTAGAGGCACACAATCCACTTTGCTTGAGGTCCAGTGTATGTGGTCAGTGATGGTTTGGGGTGCCATGTCATCTGCTGGTGTTGGTCCACTGTGTTTTCTTAGGTCCAAGGTCAACGCAGCCATATACCAGGAAGTTTTAGAGCTCTTCATGCTTCCTGCTGCTGACCAACTTTATGGAGATGCAGATTTCATTTTCCAACAGGACTTGGCACCTGCACACAGTGCCAAAGCTAACAGTACCTGGTTTAAGGACCATGGTAACCCTGTTCTTAATTGGCCAGCAAACTCGCCTGACCGTAACCCCATAGAAAATCTATGGGGTATTGTGAAGAGGAAGATGCGATATGGCAGACCCAAGAATGGAGAAGAGCTGAAGGCCACTATCAGAGCAACCTGGGCTCTCATAACACCTGAGCAGTGCCACAGACTGATCGACTCCATACCACGCTGCATTGCTGCAGTAATTCAGGCAAAAGGAGCCCCAACTAAGTATTGAGTGCTGTACATGCTCATACTTTTCATGTTCATACTTTTCAGTTGGCCAAGATTTCTAAAAATCCTTTCTTTGTATTGGTCTTAAGTAATATTCAAATTTTTTGAGATACTGAATTTGCGATTTTCCTTAGTTGTCTCTTATAATCATCAAAATTAAAAGAAATAAACATTTAAAATATATCAGTCTGTGTGTAATGAATGAATATAATATACAAGTTTCACTTTTTGAATGGAATTAGTGAAATCAACTTTTTGATGATATTCTAATTATATGACCAGCACCTGTATATGGTGCATCTCAGTTAGAATGTTGTGGAAAAGTTCATTTATTTCAGTAATTAAACTCAAATTGTGAAACTTGTGTATAAAATAAATTCAGTGCACACAGACTGAAGTAGTTTAAGTCTTTGGTTCTTTTAATTGTGATGATTTTGGCTCACGTTTAACAAAAACCCACCAATTCACGATCTCAGCAAATTAGAATACTTATAATGTGGATTTCCGTTGACTCTCTTTATCAGACCTGGGCATTGCATGTCCCCGTTTGCATTTGAATTTTAATTAACCAGTTACTTCACGCAGGCTGGTCAAGGAAATCCAGAGGGCCGGATATGGCGTGGGGGCTGTAAAATGCCCAGGTCTGCCATAAACACAATCAAGCCTAGAACCTTAACTTTTTATAAAATTAAATACAGAAATCTATCAGAAATGCTTTCCTGGAGCTGTAAAATCACAGAGCACCAGTTCATCTGGACACTTGCCAAAACTTGTTATAATCAATGGTTTTCTTAAACAACACAATGAACCTTTTACAGTATTTACATCATGTTTGTTGTAGGTTATGATGAAAGCATTTTGTGAGAGTGCAGAAAACGAGATGTGATGATGAGATCAAACGCATTGTCATCTGCTCAGTGCTCATTATTGCAACCTTTCATGTGATGGGAAATATAATGCTATACACATACAGACATCAGCACTGTGAAAATGATCACCATTTGTAAAAACCGCAACATCATGCGCATGTGTATTAGTGATGTCCGATTCGCGAACGAATCGTTCGATTTAACCGGTTCTTAGTGAACCGGTTGAACCAGTTCACCAAATCAAACTGAATCGTTTGAAACGGTTCGCGTCTCCAATAAGCATTAATCCACAAATGACTCAAGCTGTTAATTTTTTTTAACCTGGCTGACACTCCCTCTGAGTCAGAATAAACCAATATCCCAGAGTAATTCATTTACTCAAACAGTAATTTTTCAAGTATTTTGTTAAACATGTAGAAAGTGTGATAAAATAACATATATATATATATATATATATATATATATATATATATATATATATATATATATATATATATAATTAAAGATGAATGTATCTAATCTGTATATTTTGTTAAATTGAAGATTATGGGAGATTATAGGCCAAAGGGGTTTTCAGGGAAGTTGGACAATAATTAAGAGTCTAAAGAATCTGTTTAATAGGAATAAGGGATGATTTATGAAATATCTGTACCGTATTTATAGTTAACGATGACACATTCACAAATTAAACATAAAATAAACAAGAACATAAAAACTAATAAAACAGAACATCATACTGAAGGTTAGAGCGATTCTCGTTCTCGAGGATTCTCGATTCAAGAACGTTCTCGAGTCAAGAACCGGTTGCATCGGTTTTCGGATCACCAGTACACTGAACCGAGAACCGTTTCCTTCGGACACGTCCGATTTGAGAACCGATGAGCTGCTGATACTGCACATGCGTGATTCAGCGTGAATTAGCGGCGCGTCTGACCCGAACTGGTTCTTTTGGTGATTGATTCTGAACTGATTCTGTGCTAATGTTATGAGCGCGGGTAAACCGAGGGCTTGAATGAAGGGCAATCTGGCGAAAAGTAAGTTTATTTAATAACAAATAAATCGCAATGGATTATGTATAGTAAGTGGATCATGGTTTCTGCGCTGATGACACCTAATTTATTTACTTTATATCTTCAAGATTAAATCCTTGTATGCACATTATTGCTGTTACTGTATTTGGGTGCGTTTTTGCAAAACTTAATTGTAAACTTTTTTCATGATTGAGGTTTTTAACTGACTAAAGTTATGATTACCGACTTTATATATTTGAATGTTTGATAGACTTGACGGTTACGTCATCGCCAATGACGTCATTACGTCGAGCGTAAAATAACCGGTGAACCGGTTTTTTCAACCGGTTTATTGAATTGAACCGTCCGAAAGAACTGGTTCGCGGAAAAGAACCGAACTTCCCATCACTAATGTGTATTGCATGCTCAGCCTACAGATAAGTAGTGATTCTTTACAAAGTGACATCGCCAACTACTGGCCTGGCAGCATAATGCAGAGTTTTAGTCATTTACATGGATCTGTGAACAGAGACAGTTTTGACAATGTTTTAGTCTGTACAAAAATGTTCTCCTATTTATTTCCCAAATGTCCCAATTGATTTTCATCTTTTTAATGATTTCATTTTAGGCCGGATGAAAATAAAAGAAGAAAAACAAGATCTGAATGAGGTGGAGGAGAAACATCAGTGCCAGAAAGCTCATAATGTCACTGCTGGAGAAAAATCAGTGAGATGCAGCATAAAAAAAACAAAAGTCAAAAAGCCTTTTAGATGCTCTCAGTGTGGGAAGTTGTTCACACGTAAAGCAAGCCTTAAGAAGCACATGTTAATTCATGCTGGGATAAAGCCTTTCAGCTGCTCTCAGTGTGGAAAGAGTTTCACACAGCATGGACACCTTAAGGATCATTTGGTAACTCACATTTCAGAAAAGCCTTTCAGCTGCTCTCAGTGTGGAAAGTCTTTCACACGTAAAGGATACCTTAAGACTCACATGTTAATTCACACTGGAATAAAGCCTTTTACCTGCTCTCAGTGTGGAAAGAGTTTCATATGTAAAGGAATCCTGAGGAATCACATGCTAATTCATACTGGAATAAAGCCTTTCAGCTGCTCTGAGTGTGGAAAGAGTTTTACACAGAAAGTACACCTAAAGGTTCATTTGCTAACTCACTCTTTCGAAAAGCCTTTCAGGTGCTCTCACTGTGGAAGGTCTTTCACACGTAAAGGATACCTTGAGACTCACATGTTATGTCATGCTGGGTGAAAGCCTTCCAGCTGCTCTCAATATAGAATGAGTTTCACTTGTAAGTGAAAGATTTAATCTTGAGAATTCACACTAAAGAGATGCCTTACGAGACAATTCGTACAAATTAAAAGCCTCATTTCTCTCCTGTTTGTGGAAGGAGATTTCTAAGGCAGGGCTCCAGACGAACTATTTTTACTAGGAGCACTGTAGCCCCTTGGATAACAAATAGACTTAACCTAGAAATTACAATGTGCAGTATTCTTTTAATTTCAGAGGGATATGACAAATATACATGATATGATAAAATTACGATTGTTTTGCATTAATAAGTGCAGTTATTAATAACATTACAGGTTCATTTCTTGGTTATTTCATGTTTATACACATTGACAGTAACGCACTGGAGTTGGGAAGCTTACAAAATTTATTTTAGAAACACCAGTAACATGACAATAATCTATTTTGTATGTAAAAAGGTATACATTTTACTCTTATTAAATGTATCATTATTCTTCTATAGTCTTATTTGGAACTGACCAACAACTTCAGTGATTATGTGTGATTTAGTCGCAAATTTAAGAAAAGTTAGTTTTCCAGGCACTTTGTGACTTTCCTTACTTCATACACAAAAAAGTGCAAAATTCAGACAAAATCTGATTTCTTGATAATTTGATATTATATAATAGTTCATAATTGTGATTTTATAATTTCAAAATATACAACCCGAATTCCAGAAATGTTGGGACGTTTTTTTTTTTATTTGAATGAAATGAAAACGAAGTCTTTCAAATCCAATATCTTAGAGAACATAACAAATGTTTAAATGGAGAACATTTAAACTTTTATCCACTGAATGAGCTCATTTAAAATGTAATGCCTGCTACAGGTCTCAAAAAAGTTGGCACAGGGGCAACAAGAGGCTGAAAAAGCAAGACATTTTGAAAAGATCTAGCAACTAATTAAGTTAATTGACATCAGGTCTGGAATGTGATTAGCTGTAAAAGGGATGTCTTGGAGAGGCAGAGTTTCTCAGAAGTAAAGATGGGCAGAGGCTCTCCAATCTGTGAAAGAGCATGTAAAAAGATTGTGGAATACTTTGCAATCTGACGTTGAGGAATGTTGTTTTAAAAAGGCTTTGCAAATCTCATCATCTACAGTGCATAACATCATCAAAAGATTCAGAGAAACTGGAGAAATCTCTGTGTGTAAGGTACAAGGCTGAAGACCGTTGTTGGATGCCTGTGGTCTTCGGGACTCAGATAACACTGCATCACTCATCGGCATGATTCTGTCATTGACATTACTAAATGGGCCCAGGAATATGGCTTGTCATGAAAAGGATAATCAGACAACTACGATCACAGACTGCTGAGCTTCTGAAGTCTTGAATCAAGCGAGCCTGGACAAGTTTGCTTGCAAAACTTTAACAAGTATCCTCAATTCCCAAACAATGAAACATTTTAATTAAAAGGACTGTTGATATGACTGTAACATGCCGCTGTCCCATCTTTTTTGGAATACATTTACGTTGGTCAGTGAAAACTTCGGAAAACTTTTCTTTGTAATTTTGTCATTTAAATAAACGTTAAAGGCAGAATATGTAATTTTTCGCCGTTAGAGGGTGCGTATTCAAAACAACAAACAAGCGAAGGCGTAGTTTGATGCGGTGGCTGAGTGTGGAATCATGGGAGTTGTCATCTTCATTCCCACAGCCGATGCAATCCGACGGGACTTGGGCAGAAATCATGTTCATGGATGAGCTGGGTCATTCTACAGAAACGTCCACTTTTGGTATGGCAAAATGTCTTAAAATGTATTTCTTTTTCTAACATTTAAACTTAGACCACATTATTAGATTACCTTTCAACTTTATGAATGCATAAAAATGACAGCTTAATTATTTTTCTTTTTAGCACCAAAATACAAATATATCATTACAAATAGAATACTGTTTTTTTTTTTTTCAGCACATGTAGTCAGAGTTATAGAAAGAGAACATTTTTTTTTTTTTTCAGCACTCAATTTAAAGAAACAGTGGAAAATGCAAGAAATACGGAGATTGTTTTTATTTAAGATGAAAGAAAAAAATAAAAACAGGACCAGTGAAGTCATGAATCACCAGTGACATACATAAGTGTATACTTTCTTCACAATTTTCATGAAAAATGCAAAAAAATAACATTGTGATTTTTGAGAACATTTCAATAACTGAAAAGAAACAGGGAAACATGGGCCTTTTTTCATAGATCTTTAGAAAATCAGGAAGGAGGAAGTCAAGTTTTCATCATTATAATTTTTATTTCAAAATAACAGATTTTTGTCAAACGGTAACACCTGTGACAAAACTTCAGGGGACCAGTTTTCATTATATCATATATATACAAATACATATTAACAAATATTGCCACATTAATGTCTAATACATATTAACAAATATTGCCACATTGATGGCGCAAGAAGGTCTAATTGTTTAAATAACACATTGTTTTATTTTAAAATATATATATATATATAAAAAAATTGTAACCCTAATGTGTTTTTCAATTGTAATATTTCTGTAAAGGCTAGGGACAGAAAAATGGACGTTTCTGTAGAATGACCCAGCTAATGATTTATTAACGTCGTAGAATGAAGCAGGGTGAGGCTGAAAGCCGTCGAAGCGAAATGACGCTGCTGAACGAGTGTGACACATGGCTCGAAAGCAGCAGAGCTTTTATTATGCCACAGTCGAATGCTTCCACTCCTTCCGGTCATGGGTATGTGGAGTAAAGCAGCACTGTTTTATCATACTAGATACATTTGAAAGTTCTGTTATAATGCTACTCTGTGCGGTCGTCACCGGTCTGTTAAAACACAACATATTAAAGCGTCTTTGGTGTTTCCATGTTTTCTACAAAACAAAATCAGAAATCGAGGGGTTATGACATCATTGGCAGGCGACACAATGACACTGTGGACACGGCCCGTGTCACTAGTTAAAAGTGCTTATTTCTCTGGATTTAAACATTCTTTGAAACATTTGGGATAATGTAAGTACACAAGTCAGCAAAATATATAACACTGTTCTAGTCACAGATTCTTGATTTTATTTTACAAAATGTCCCAACTTCTCTGGAATTGGGGTTGTATGTGTGTATATTCGACTACACTGTCCATGGCTCAGAGCAATAGGCCACAATACTGAACTGATACCTCTGGATACAATACAATAAAAAATAAAAAAAAAGAGTATAAATTTGTCTGTATATTTTATTTACATGGACTAATATATAATTTAGCACATTGAAATGGCTGGTGTTGTCTTCAACCAAAAACCAGATTTTTATTTATTTATTTTTATTTGTTGGTAAACATATCAAGGCAATAAGAGAAAAGCATCATGTTTATTCTGATCAATCTGTGTACAGTACAGCAAAATGGCCTGTACTTGGTCTACAGTAGCCTTCTTCTGAGGGGTCCTGCTAAAAGATACTAAACTGCAACTTTGGATCAGCACATGGATCTTGATGCAACAGCTACCTCTGCTGCTGAACAAGTGAAGTAGCCATACATATTAAATAATATTTTCCATCTATTTCAATAACAATTTAATATTCTATATTAATTTGTTCAGAAATGTTTACTTTCATGACCTAAGAAGTCATATTTCAAAGCAATTATCTCATTCTCCCAAGGCATTATCTGCACCACAGAAAAGTGACTGGATTGGAGAGCATGGAATTAAACCGGTGGCATGTTTATTGAAGAGTGGTTTATTCAGTGTGTTCAGCCCGTGACAGACGAAGTGATTTTTAAGGGGGCATACATAAAAAAAAAATAAGATTTAATTTAATTTAATTTAATTAAAAATACTGGTCAAAAAAAAAAAAAAAAAAAACCTTATCAACTCTGTGACAGTGAATCTCTTCTTCAGTGGCAATCCCAGATCTGAACCCAGAGAAGAACTTTGGGTTGTGATAAAAAAAAAGGGATCTAAAAGGATTATGAAATTCATATCTACTTTAAAGAATTGAAGCCTGAATTGGAGAGGCACTAACCATTAATCATAGTGCTCCATATAGTGCTAAGTGAGTGTTTTAAAAAATAAATATATTACAAAAAATGTTACTAGCATCAACCATTAATTACAGCATACTGTCCTGGTTTTGTGAAAGACATTCAAACTTTTACAAATTCACGTTCCCTGGATTTTTGACAGAGGTGAGATGATGAGATTATTTATTGAGTGTACAGAGAATGTGGCACATGAAGAGGTAAGATTTGAGATCACTTTGGGACAGGCTCCAGCCAGCAAAGCACTAATCCTTATCACTTTATGCACACACTAAATATGAAACAGAAGGATTCGTCATGCATTTCTTTTTTTCTTTGGAGCAGTATAATCATTTAAGCTGCAAATGTGTTTATGTGTGAACTCTCCCTTATACGAGCTGTATTTATTAGCAGTTCTGACACATAGACATTTAAACGTATATTTGAGCAGTAAAGGGCTATTCTACATGTTAGAATGACAATAGTCATAATTTAGTTTGACTTTGTTTTAATGGTCACTGCTTAGATTGTAATAGCACACTCCTTGGACTTGTGATATTAAGAGATCTTATTTGTGATTTGTCTTTGTCATTTGAGATGTTTGACTTTGTATTTAAAGGACAGATGTGAGACGGACACAGTGTATAACTGTGCCATTGATCAAAGCTACGGTTAGAGACACATCAAAGACAGAATGAGAAACAAACAGAGAGACGGAGGGAGACAGGAGGAGCAGAGTCAATGATTTAAAAAGATAAAGATGGCTAGATTTTTTTTTTTTTTTTTTTTTTGCAGTGATGCCATAGACGAACCATTTTTGGTTCCTCAAAGAACCTTTCAGTTAACAGTACCTAAATAAACCATTTTGAAAAACATTATAAAAATCTAAAGAACCTTTTTCCACTAAAAATAACATTTCATGGATGTTCAAGGTTCTTCATGGAACCATCAATGCCAATAAAGAACCTTTATTTTTAAGAGTTTATCTTACATTTCAAATTCAAAAATTAATTGAACCCATGTTGACTCTCTGTGAGAAAAGATTCTAATATTTAGTTGTTGCATTATACGTGGTAAGTAGATGCAGTGCATACATTTATTTCAGAACTGTGCTTCTGTCAAATGGTTTGTAGTTAAACTGCACCTACACCCATGTTTCTTGTGTTATTTTGGTGATAATTTATTTTACCACTTAGACTAGTAATAACAAGACTGAAAACATTTTATTTAATATATGCATTAAAGTCATCAAATTTAATATTATCTCTCACTATAGGAACATGGTCTTGATTTTATTTTCTTTATTTCACACCTTTCCCGACTAAGTACAGAGATCATGAGGTTATTGCCAATGAAAAACTTCAATGTCTTATGCAAATTATGCATAATAAGCTGTGCCATGTACCCCGCTGTGAAAGTGGGGAAGATGGGGGTCATTATGACACGAGTTGGGCGTGAACTGCAAGAATTACTTTTGAGAGCGAGAGTGAGAGAGAGAGAGAGAGAGAGAGAACACTTGAAATACATGAAAGTATAAAGTGATTAAAATGTTACTGGGTTGAGGGAACTGAGTGGAATATATAGCTTGAGGAAGTTTCTAGGGAATGTACAACTCATATGCACACATGCCGCTAAAATAAAGCGTGCTCACGATTTTATTACTTTTACTGCAATTATCAGAGACAGCAGTATTTCAAAGATTCAGTAATGCAAGGGCATTTCATGGTAAATTATAAAACACTTTCATCTTATAGAGTGTAGGAGGGATGCTGTGGAAAGATTTAAAAAGAGAAAATGTTAAAACATACAGAGACCTGCTTGTGCCAACCATAACTAATATACTTTATATATACAGCAGGTAAAATAAGGATTGAACACGTCACCATTTTCCAAGTAAATATATTTCTAAAGGTGCTGTTGACACAAAATTGTTTAACAGATGTCGGTAACAACCCAAGTAATCCATACATACAAAGAAAACAAAACAAATAAGTTCAGAAATTAAGTTATGTGTAATAAAATGAAATGACAGGGAAAAAGAATTGAACTACTGAAATTTATTTTATATTTACTACAAAAGTCTTTGTTTGTAATGACAGCTTCAAGACACCTCCTGTCTGGAGAAACTAGTCTCATGCATTGCTCAGGTGTGATTTTGGCCCATTCTTCCACACAAACAGTCTTCAAATCTTCAAGGTTCTGTAGGCCTCCTCTGTGAACTCTTTAGTTCATCTTTAGTTCTTATTTTCTATTGGATTCAAGTCAGGTGATTGGCTGGCCATTCTAGCAGCTTTACTTTCTTTCTCTAAAGCTAACTGAGAGTTTCCTTGGCTGTGTTTGGGATCATTGTCTTGCTAAAATGTCCACCCTTGTTTCATCTTCATCATCCTGGCACTGTAGGTGTCGGGATTGAACCAGCTAATATTAATTTCCAGTGACGAGGGACAGGATTGCTTTCTAATTACTGATAGATTTCTTCTGGTGTCTTGGCTTTCCATGCCTTTTTGCACCTTCTTTTCTTCATGTGTTCAATACTTTTTCCCTGTCATTCCACTTTATTACACTGAACTTAATTTCTGAACTTATTTGTTTTGTTTTCTTTGTGTCTTTGAAATACTTGGGTTGTTACTGACATCTGGTGAAAATTTCAAGTCAACAGCAGTGCTGGGCAATGATTAAAATGTTTAATCACGATGTTTCTGCGATTAATCACATTGTTATGCACAAAATTCAATAATGAATTCAAATGTAGTGTATTGCACACTTTTTTCATAAAAAAATGCTATATGAACAAAAGTGCAATAACATTTGGTTTGCAAACACTTTAAACAAACAGCAGTATTCCTTTTACAGTAGTTAGTAGCAGTTCAAATATTTCTTGTAAATCTCAACTTAAACATTAATGTATTTAATTATAAAACCAAAGCTATTTGCCACTGCCAGGGCATTAATGTTTGTCTAGTTTTCAATAGAAAAACAAGTTATGCTCTGAGACCAGAGCCTCGATCATAAAATTATTACAGGCACCTTCAGAGTAGAGACCTGGACTATCGCGGGACCCGATGCAGCAGAGTGCGGCACGGGACAACACTTGATGGACGAGTGCGGGTGCGGGCGGGTAGACACTTGTGTGTGCGGGATGCGGCACAATAAGGTTGTTTTACACTTAGCAATCTTAACTGTGCCTGTGCGCGTTTGACCCCCCAAAGACCGGTTAATTTGAGCAGTGTGATCGTGCCGTGCCATGCTTAGGCGCGGTTCGTTTAGCCGCCCCGGCTCGGTTGGAAGAGGTGGGCCAGAGTGCGGTTCAGTTGGGCTCGGGCACAGTACGCATGCAGTGTCGGAGCACTGAACTTCTGATGCGTGCAGCATGATTGTGTGAATATTTCTGTGTGGCAAAAGTGATAGATCTGTAAAGCAATATATTGTGAGAGGGCCATGTGTTACCGCGTCCCAAATGATTCAAAATGATTAACCAAAGTTAACAAAACAATGCACTCCTGTGCTGAGCGAGCGCTTCTCTGCTGTGCTATCGGAAACTTTCTATTTCCCACTTATGAAGTCATGATTATGAGCACGTTACATTCTTTTCTGTTAAAAACAACAGTTAACAGTGGTTTGTGAATATTGATGCTTAGCCTAAATAATTTGATTT
Organism: Cyprinus carpio; assembly: GCF_018340385.1. Lineage (NCBI taxonomy): Eukaryota > Metazoa > Chordata > Actinopteri > Cypriniformes > Cyprinidae > Cyprinus > Cyprinus carpio. Next base: position 3,321,043 of record NC_056619.1, read on the forward strand.
CATTGGTTGAGACGTGTGATGACACCCATCCCAAGCCAGTACTGATCAACATCCCACCCCTCCTGTGATCCATGGTTTGTCTGTATGTGTATTCAGAGCCAGTGAGCAACAGACTTTCATAATAATACAAATAATAATTATAACAATAACAATAACAATAAAACTGCATTAATGCGCAATAAAATAATTGTTGGCATTAATTTATTAATGTGTTAACTCGATACTAACGCTTTAACTTGACCAGCCCTAATATATATATATATATATATATATATATATATATATATATATATATATATATATATATATATATATATATATATATTAAAGAAAGAAAACAAACACAGAAGAAATAAAAAATAGCTAACTACAGCTGCATAGTGTCCTTACAGTATCATATAACAACAGTGAAATAAACACATAAAGAACAGTCTCCAGTGGGCTGTACTGCAATGGTTGTTTTGAGCTGACAAAAGCAAACCAATCAAATCAGGCTTTGTTGGTACCATGACACTGATCACAAACTTTCTTTGTCAACTCATGCTTTGATCCTGAGTTCATATAGTGCATACACATGAAAGTGTAACATCAGTAGCGAAGAGCCAGTCACTCTTTGTTCTGATTCTCTGGCCCATGAGAGAGACATTTACAGATACAAAGCTTTGAGTCTCCAGCCCAAGAGGTAGGAAACAATCACAAAAAAGTGTGTAATCACCCATTCATCCATCAACATGTTATCTTTCTTATTCACAGGGTTCTGAGTTTTCCTGCTCTTGCAGAGTATAATTTAGACTTCATTTTAATGAGAATGATACACTTTACCAAGAATTGATTGATATTAGGATTTTAGACATGAATTATCATTCACACATACCAAAAACACAGATCAACGTATAAACTATTCAGTAGTTATTCATAATGCCATTTATAATCTGCATATTAATAAGCATGATAGTCAAACGTGGGTTACAGACATGATATGGAATTATTCAATATAGTGATGTTTGATTATAAGCCCTCTTAGCATCATTTTCGGATGATCTTGTGCAATTTTGATATGTACAGGCAGTCTCTGTGCCATTCCAAGAGCGGTGAAGAATTCAGTCCTGTGAGGAGGAGGTCAGAAGTTCTCAAGAGGGACTCTGGTCACAAACCCATATCCAATTTTAAACATTTTTCTAAATAAAGTTCAACACATGCTATCATAACCAAGAGTTAATTTTAATGCGTGGTGTAAATATTTCCACACATGCTAGCATAACCAAATTTACAGCATGCTAGCTGACATATCAACCCTATATAGGGAAAAAAGTGTGCCAAAATTAAAAGTTTGTATGTAAACAATGCTATTATATGACATTAGCAACATACTGTAATTTACACTATTTATTGAGAAGGAAAAAAAGTTGACATAATAAAAATCCAAACAACTAATAAAAAAAAAAAAAAATAAATATCTAAAATAACAACAATAACAAAATGTACAAAATATCTTAATGCAAACATGATCTTTACTGATGATTATCTTAATGATTTTTGGCATAAAAGAAAAATCGACAATTTTGACCCAAAACAATGAACATTTTTGACTAATTCTAAAAACACACCAGCTCTAACCATCACCACTTTCATTTACTGATCATGTTTGATTCATTCTAAGATCGCACCAGCTTGAACCTGCTCCACTTTCAGTTAACTGAAGTAGTAAATGCTTCATAATGGCAAGTGGCAATATTGGTTAAATGGTTATCGAAGAGTAAATCCATGAGTAAATTTATTAAAAAAAAGAGCGCTCCCCTTTAGAGATGCTCATTTCGGTTAATTTTCTTGTCCAACAACCGCTGCCCATTAACCAACATTAACCATTAACTGATCAAATTAGAATAATAAATTAGTATTAAATAGAATGGACAAGTATCTGTGATGATACATAAAAAATACAAACAAATATTTTATTTTAACGGGCAAACAGCAGCATACAGAGCAACAGCAAAACGTGGATTCACACATCCTCAAATAATCACGCACCAGCAGCACTTCTAAAAACAGAGACAATCAGTATAAAAAAAAAAAAAAATTATAATAATAATAAAATAAATAGGCTTACCCTAATATATATAGCCTATAAATTAAATAATTATCTAATTAAGATGACAAAACTAAATCACACACTGAATCCTTCTATGCGCTTTGAAGAATGGTACCGGTCTTGTTCTTACCGTCAGACATTCAGTTCAATTCAAGTTGATTTGTATAGTGCTTTTCATGATACAAATCGTTGCAAAGTAGCTTTACAGAAAATTAATTTCTACAACATAGTTAATAGTAGCTTGTCAGTGGTGACTATGTCAAATTGATCTACATATGGCATAAATGTAAGGTAAAATTCAGTTAATGATGTAATCAAACTGACGATGAACACTATTAGCAGCAATGATTATATGATACAATCAAACTTGTAGCAAAATGTGGTAGTTCTGAATGTTGTTTCAGGGTTGGCATCATCTGAGGTCCTCTGAGGGGTTGGCATCATCTCTTCTCAGGTGTTCTGGATCCAGACTGGAGCTTGTGTAAATCCTAGTTACCACGGGATTTTAATTCCCTTGGAAAAATTGGAGAAACAAACAGAGACATAATTAGCGTAGCTGCTGTTCCAACCAAGCAAACATGATTTGTTCATCCCAAGTTAATTAATAATAATGTGCATTTGATCAGATATAACTGCACTACAAGATTATGAGATGCATTATTTGAATGCTTGGCCAAAGAGATGTGTTTTAATCTAGATTTAAACAGAGGAAGTGTGTCTGAACCCCGAACATTATCAGGAAGGCTATTCCAGAGTTTGGGAGCCAAATGCAAAAAAAGCTCTACCTCCTTTAGTGGACTTTGCTATCCTAGGTACTACCAAAATTCCAGCATTTAGTGACCTTAGGGAGCGTGATGGATTGTAACTAAAAAAAAAACAAGCAATTTACACAATACCTAAAACAATAAGGGCCTTATAAGTAAGTAATAATATTTTGTAACTGATACGGAACTTAATAGGTAGATAGTGCAGAGACTGTAAAATTGGGGTAATATGATCATATTTTCTTGACCTTGTAAGGACTCTAGTCACTGCATTTTAGACTACCTGTAGCTTGTTTATTGAAGACATAACGTTCAATAAACTTTATGGCTCTATATTATAAGACATAAAACTATATAGCAGGCCTACTTCAGTGTACACATTTTATTTTATTTTTTTAGTAACATGTGGACGTGCTGTATGGATAGACTGGAGGCAAAAACACAACCTATTCAAAAAACGTTTTTGCAGCATTGAGCAATATAGCACACCATCACAAAAATACCATCAATTTGCGGTTGGGGACTTTACATCCACTGGTCATGTTACAAACCTATTTACAGCACGTTTTTGCAGCATTGAGCAATATAGCAAATCACAGACATATCTGTTGATTTCACTAGTGCAGTGGCCATTCAGAAGTGGTTAAGTTACAATCCTTTCACCATCCAAAATGCCGTTCAGTACTGCTGACGTTCACAAATTTTCTCATTAAAACAAAGAAAGTGCAGACATGATGTAAATAAGAGATTAACTGCGCAGTGTAAAGGTTATTTTATTACTTTTTATTAAATTTGTGGGATCGCGATGAACTAGCCTACAGTAAGATGAGTGACAGCTTTCCAGTGATAAAAAGGAGAGCACCCATTGCACACCTTCTAGGCTATAAAAATCCATTCAGAATGTGAATACATTCACTCACAGATTCACTCTCTGATAACCATTTATCCAATATTGCCACTTGCCATTGTGTTACATTTACTACATCAGTTAACTAAATAAAGGTGAAGGAGGTGCTTGCTCAGCGAAATATGTCTGTATAGCCTGGGCACGCGCCAGTGAGTAAACAAATAACTTCTACAGCATTATGTTTTCTTTCACCATGCAGCAAACGTAAAAAAAAAAAAAATTTAGAAAAAAACCCTTTTAAACCGTTAATCGATTAAAATTGTTACTGTTGGTTAACGGTTAAACGGTCAGTTTGAGCATCCCTTCTCCCCTTATAATCAGTGGCGATTTCAAACTGTATTTTTCAGATTGCCTTTGGTACAATGCAGTTTTAAAGAGAAAATGCTCAGCAACAGTGTTGACTGATGAGTTTGCACATGGTTTGTTTTTAAGTATATTAAAAACACCAGACAGACATGTAAACAATGTTAAAAACTTGATTTTCACCACAAGGGGTTTTAAAATATAAGGGTCCTATGGAACACAGACAAGGGCTTAAAGTGACATTCCTTCCCATATTTCTATAATCTTACCCTTAGGTCAGTATGGATTGTTTATACATAAATGTGTCCTAAAACGTCAGAGCTCGTTTAAGAGGTCTGTACTCTTTTGAGACCCAGCATTAAATGGTTTCACATGATGCATATTCATTAGCCTGTGATCTGTTTTTCTTTATTCAGCAGGGGTTTGTTCATTCAACTCTCCACTGACCTCATCAAATGTTTGCTCATTTCCACCAATTTTCCATAATTCTGACAGCCTTTCCCTTAACTTAAATTAGCAATTTTCACAGTAAATATACTAATTGTGTTACTCATAGAGCAGAGGTTGTGCTGTGAATTTTTTGCCAATTTGGTGAGTCCAGTCCTCTGAAATCTCCATAGATTAGCTTCTAATTTGCATGCATTAATGTAAGAGCCAATTACAGCTCATGCAGTTTGGCATGGATAAGCAAAATTGATAACGGAAACAAGAAGAGGAGTGTTAAAAACCAATATAAGAAACTTAACAAGGATCAGTGGGGGAGCGGGCATACTGAGAATCAATCACAAATCCTGTGAGACTCTCCATTGGGCTCTATTATTAATGGCATTCTCTTGTAAACCATATGAAATGGAGCAACAGAATAAGAATGAATGAATTTACATATTTCTTTTAATCAAGGATCAATAAAGTATATGCATATATCTGTTTGATGTCTGCCCTGGGACCAGTGGGTTGGTAAAAATTATGGATTTCAATTCGTGTGAATGAATCATGCATGTACTGATGTGAGTGAAATATTAATAACTGGGTGCTTCTGCTGTTTCATTTTTTACATTCAGTATTTCTAATCTTCAGTGTGTTTGTCCACAGGTTCTCCATGTACTGAAATACCAACAAACATGGTACTCTCTAAAGATCAGTCATGAATTAGACCCACGAAAAAGAACAAGACAAAGCAAGAATCCAACATAACGTTTTTTTGTTGTTGTTGTTGTTGTTTTTTAACAGTCAATAAGTATCCTGTTATGACCCCATTGTTTGTCTTTAGCTGTGTCCCAAACTGAAGTGCACGGACTCTCAAGTGCGCATTTGAAGTGTGATTGTATAACAGCGTCACAACGTAAGCTGTCCCTATTCAGAATGGACCCTCCAAAGACCGCATTCCAAGGCCGATTGCGTCGGCGCGGAGAAGGCTGATGAATTTCGAAAGCGACTTCAAATGCGGCCTTCATTTCCCAGGAAAATGAAGTGTACATCTGATGGACACTTCACACCCTTCCATGTCCCAGAATCACTTGTGCACAGATGACGACGGTCTTTATATTTAAAGAACACTGCGGGTGAGAACTCTGTGGGGGAATTCACATTGAAATGTAAGTATTGTGTTTTCATTTACTCATCTACCTAGTGAAACAAGTGTTAAAAGCAAAGGTTTTAATTTTTTTGTTTGTTTATTTTTTTATTTAACAAATCCCACAAACAATAAGATAACCACTATATAAGGCAATAGTCTTTCCCGTTTTTGTGTTTTTGTGGTGCTGTCATTCAAGATTAGCACTTAAGTATTTTGTATGCATGTCTTGTTGTGTCATATTTGCAAACCTCTCTTTAAATTTTTCATAAGTGTTTACATTTTCTTGTTTTAGTACTATTCTGGAGAAAGACTGGGAAAGACTAAAAAAATACAAATTAAGCAAGTTAATACACACATTTTTGCTGAAATGTATTGTGTTGTTGTTGTTAACAGGCATGGTTTACTTGCTCTTCCTTAGGCTTGCAAGTGTCCTGGGACAGGTGAAAGAGTGATTGGAAGCTGGTGGAGCTGCTCAGAGAGGACATCAAACTCCAGAGAGAGACAGAGAAGAGAAGAACACAGGAGAGCAAGTGTCCCGGGACAGGTGAGAGAGTAAGTTGAAGCTGGTGGAGCTGCTCAGAGAGGACATCAAACTCCAGAGAGAGACAGAGAAGAGAAGAACACAGGAGAGCAAGTGTCCTGGGACAGGTGAGAGAGTAAGTTGAAGCTGGTGGAGCTGCTCAGGGAGGATATCAAACTCCAGAGAGAGACAGATAAGAGAAGAACACAGGAGAGCAAGTGTCCTGGGACAGGTGAGAGAGTAAGTTGAAGCTGGTGAAGCTGCTCAGAGAGGACATCAAACTCCAGAGAGAGACAGAGAAGAGAAGAACACAGGAGAGCACCCGGGACAGGTGAGAGAGTAAGTTGAAGCTGGTGGAGCTGCTCAGAGAGGATATCAAAACACAGAAAAAAACAAAAAAAAAAAAAACACAAAATCAATTCTCTTCTTGAGAGAATGCTTAAAAAATACATTATGTATTAGCCAAAATAAATTTGCAAGAGAAAAAAACATAAAAAAATACATCACTCAAATTCTTCTATGTTTATTTTTTTTTGTCCTGTAAATAATTTTTTTTTACACATTAAAACACATTGTTCTATACATCATTTAAAGTACTTTTTACAATTATTTACAATATAGCTTAGGTTTAACATCAGAAAACAACAACAACAACAAAACATCAATTTTAAGCCCAGTCCTGCCTCCATGTGTTCTGGGGTCTTCAGGAGGTGAATCTCTTGGTGAATGGCCTGTACCTCCTCTGCGACACCAGGGTCTGGATTGTGGCACCCCATCTGTGTTACCGTTTACCTCTCAGAAGATCCAGCAGCACTGTCAGGGCCTCCCTGCTCAGCCAAAAACTGTTAAAAACCTGTCCAGCACTGCCACATTCAGCTTTATTTATATAGGAAAAGAAGGAAAAGAGAAACTGTTTAGAGCTATGACAACTTAATTAGTAGAGGAAATATCGAGGTACTTTAGTGTAGCGCCCCCTCGCATGTATAACTATTAGTGTGGAGCGCGCTCCCCGAATTCCTATTTATCAAAAGATCTCTCTCTAAATTAATTAATGCGCTAAATGTAATTCCCTAATTATTACTTGCTTGTTACTGTAAATCATGCTGACTAGCAGTTCACTCTTTCTCCTCGTGGAAAACAATGACCGAGTTCCTCAAAACCATCAACTTTCACGCTGTAAACAGTCAAATGTCTGTAACTCACTCTTCGTGCAGGCTACAAGTACATCTACTTCAGCACCTAGAAAGGACCTCTACAGCCCTGAAAGACAGCGGAGACCAGGACTAGAGCCCCAGAGACAGATCCCCTGTAAAGACCTTGTCTCAGACGACCACCGGGACAAGACCACAGGAAACAGATGATTCTTCTGCACAATCTGACTTTGCTGCAGCCTAGAATTGAACTGCTGGTTTCGGTCTGGTCAGAGGAGAACTGGCCCCCCGACTGAGCCTGGTTTCTCCCAAGGTTTTTTCTCCATTCTGTCACTGATGGAGTTTTGGTTCCTTGCCGCTGTCGCCTCTGGCTTGCTTAGTTGGGGACACTTCATTTACAGCGATATCGTTGACTTGATTGCAAATTATTGCACAGATACTATTTAAACTGAACTGAGCTGCATGATGACATCACTGAATTCAATGATGAACTGCCTTTAACTGTCATTTTGCATTATTGACACACTGCTTTCCTAATTGATGTTGTTCAGTTGCTTTGACGCAATCATTTTTGTTTAAAGCGCTATATAAATAAAGATGACTTGACTTGACTTGATCTACTATCACAAACATTAACTTGGTGTTTTACCAAATTTCTAACGTGACAGTCACAGCGCGATTCTCACTCATGTCTGTCCATCTTCTCCTCCCGTTCTTCTCCACCCCAACCCCACAACCTATCACCCTGACTCCTGATTGGATCTTTCTTCCGGGTAAATTAGTTTTAACTTACTAAATTTTTAACACACATAAACATTTTTTAAACATTTTTAACATCATGAAATTTACATTTTTGAAGAAAATAAACAAAATAAAAATAATGATTTTAGGAAATACTCAAAATTCCCATAGAGCTACATTAGTAAACTACTTTTAGAAACTACTAATACCACATTGGGGAAAAACTACTAGTCATATTTGAAACCTTAGCTAAAGGGATAGTACTGTTCCAAACCTGGAACGTAAGGGTGAGTAATCTGCATTTTACTTGCGGAATATGTTCATGGTTTCAATTTCAAGTTGCCTACTAAGTGTACTTGCTTACAGTCCACAGTGTTGCTGTCTGTGAGGAAAAAAAAGAAAACTTAGTACTTCATATTTGTTCGAGAATACTTAACCAGTGTACTTGCTTACAGTCCACCTCTGATTATTCTGAAAATGAAATAATCAACATTTTGTCAGAATATTAACATTAATATTAACTGTGACAGCTGCAGCTGAACATTGAGCTGTACTATTATCTATTTTTCTTATTCACAGTTTTATTTTTGCTAACCTGTCTACATATGATCACCATGGTCAAGACAACAAACTATATAAAATCACACCTTTGTAAGATATCAGTCAGCATTTCAGCTGCTATGTGTGTGTGTATTGTGTAGTTTTTCATATGTATCATTACAATATTCAAGTAAGTTCCAAGCCAATTCCTGCATTTAAAGTTGTAATCCGACAAAGGACACAGCAAACCAGTGTAATTTACCTGGCCTCTGTCTTGGCTAAGCCTGAGGTACATCACCCTCTCCTCCATTATGACGTAAAAGATAAAAACAAAAATTAGCAATTCTGGCTCCACCTATCCTGGCAGGATTGTCCTCTCATCATCTCTCCTCTCGCACCATTGCTATGTGACAAAGCGCTAATCGGGAACCTCTGGTGTCGCAATTAGGAAATCCTGTGAAGGCGAAGCGTCCTTCATGCACTTCGGAGGGCCCTTCGTGCACTTCAGAGGCGTGGCCTTCGAAGTGTGCACACTCAACTTTGGGACACAGCTGTTGTGTTTTGTCCTATCCCTGTTTTGGAAGTGTCTGTTGTGTCCAGAAACAAAAGCTGATAGTTCATTGCTCCTGATTGGTGCAGCCATATCCAGCAACACCTTAATTACCTTTAAAGAGTAGGTGAATCATAGAAAGAAGTTGAAATCCCAAAAACGACTTTCTTGTTGCGTCTTTTTCCCATAGAGAGGGGTAATATGAAAATGTGGGGGTCATCATTATTTTGCTATTAATCTTTGAGTTGAAATTGGAAGTTTATATGAAATTACATGTTCATGTACTTTTACAGAGTTATTTTTTCCTTGTTTGACTAGTGGTTTCTGTTTAGTGAGGTAGGTAGTATATAGATTAGTTTTACACAAAAGAAAGAAAGAAAGAAAAACCCAAGTCTTTCAAAAGGAGCCACTTAAACATATGATCTTACTGAAACTAAGGATATAGATACAGGTGTTGCAATAACATAGGCACTTTAAGCTATAAGTTTATTCACATTATATGATCAGTGCGGTTAATAGTGTTCACCGTTTGGTTAATTACATGTCATTAACTAACTACATGATTTTTCCTGTACATTTCTGCCATATGGACATCAACGTGACATAGTCACCATTGATAAGCTACTACTAAATATTATGTAGAAACTTATAGAAACTTACATTTTCTGTAAAACCGCTTTGCAACAATTTGTATCATGAAAAGCACCAAAGAAATAAATTTGAATAGAATTGAAATGAAATTGAAAATTTAACTTGCAATTAATTTGGAAGCTGTGGAAGGAGAGCCCAAATCTGAAGATCCCATCCACAAAGATCTCAGTAACCAAACAAGGTCCTGATAAAAGAACAACTGCTAGCAATCTAATTAGAAGAGTAAGAAATGGAATTATGCCAGCAACATTACCAGTGTCAGCTTTTACACTTCTGAGCACTATAGCTTGAGACACAAAGAGAAATTCAGCTAAAAGAGCTGGAGCTTGAGCAAAAGTCTGGGCAGACGCAGCCTCGTTCTTTATTGTATTGTACTGTTGTGGGGTTGTAGTGTATTGTGTATATTGTATTGTATAGTAGCATAGTCTCTACAAACTTGTGTATAGATTTGTAAATGGGCATTTGTGTATTTGTAGGCATCTGGAGGTTGCATCTGGAGGACTGTCTGAACAGGCTAGAGCACTCCAGATATACTCTCAGAGACCTTACTGAACTCCAGGCAGGACACCAATTAAAGAAGACTGACCATTTTTGTCTGTAAAGGGGCCTTATAGATGGCACTCTTGCCTCCAAAATGTTATTATTTACTCTCACTGGGAGCTGGTTAGGCTCCCATTGAGGCACCATACGTGAAGGCTCCACAGCTCCGGCCGAGGATGCCAAATCATGCCTTTCGCCTGTGAGAGGCCATGGGGCTGCTACTGACATTTGCACTAGCTCTGGGAACCAAACCTGGATCCACCAGAGCGGGACCACTAAGAGAAGGGAGCACCCGATCTCCTTGACCCGCCTGATGACCTGAGGAATCAGGGCGATCCGGTGAACAGCGTAAAGGTGGGCACTGGGCCAATCATGGGCCAGAGCATCTCACTGTATCGAGAACTATGTTGGGCAGTGAGATTTGTCTGAAATTTTTTTAACCATTTGAGGATGTACCATTCGCCCGGGGCTACCTTGCCTCTGGACAGCATATCTGTGCCGGGTTCAATCTGCCCAGCACATGAGCCGCCTTTAATGAGAGGAGTTCTCTCCGTGCCCAAAAGAGAAGGCAATGAGCCATCCTGTATAAAGTGCGTCACCTGAGACCGCCATGGTGATTGATGTAGGACACCACCGTCATGTTGTCCAACCAGACTAAGATGTTGGTGACCCCTCAAGGTTGGTAGGAAGGTTTTCAGAGTTAAGAAAACCGCCAGCATCTCTAGGCAGTTGATGTGCAGGCGCTGCTCTGAGACTGACCAGGAGCCAAACACCGGATTGCCCTCCAACAGGGCACCCCAACCTGAGTTGGAAGCATTCGTTGTGACTACCTTCCTCTTGGAGGTCAGCCCTAACCTCATTCCTGTTTAAAACAGGCAAGAGGATGTGCAGGGGGCCACAGCCTTGATACAGTGGTGGTCTACCCTGACAGGAAGCCACCCCAGGCGCCAAGCTATAAAAGAAATCCATACACCATCATCACTGTGATATTTAGGTAAAATACAAAATTTTAAGTTGGGAAAATTTGATTATATATACAGATCTTTATCTTATGTATAAAATCAGACATTTACAGTTTGTAAACGTAGCACCGTCTGGTTACAGATTAACGAGAAGTGCAGTAAGAGGTGATTGCATAGTCCCTTTAAGAAAAAGTGCATTCAGTCAAACAGTGTTTTCAATTAGGGCTGCTCGTGAGTGGAACCCCATCCCAACCAATATTACAAATTTCAATACTTATGCTTCCTTTAAGTTTCACTTAAAGAAGTGGTTAATTGAGAGTCAGCACTGTCAACATTAATTTTTAAATAAATTAATTAAACTCTGCTGCTGTCTTGTCTTTTTTGCTCTGCTAGTTTTAAATTTTTATGTTATGTTATTTATATGAGGTTGTTTGGTTTAGGTCTGATTGAATGATTAGGACTGCTGTTACTTGTCTGTATGCTTACATTATCTTTGTTTGTAAATTAATATTATGATATTATTGATACACTGTCATTTTGTTTGACAGTTGGATTGTGTATATGAGTGAGCTGGTATTGATTTGTTGGTTCTGTGTAAAGTATAACTTTTAAGTGGATGTTTTTTTTTTTTTTTTTTTTTTTTTTTTAGGAACAGTGTAAATGGTATGTGTATTTTAGAGTATGTAAGTATTATGTATAATTTTACCATCAGTCCAGGACTGCAGATGCAAAATAGCCTTCTGGCTAATTCTGGCACATTGTACATTTATGTATTATTGATGTGCATTGCCCCTGTCAAATAAACCTGAAATAAATAAATTTAAAAAATAAGCTTGGGGTGGAATGCGGGCTTTGAGCCAAAACTGAAGGGGCCACATGTGAAGCAGGCCTAGAGGAATTACAGAGGCAGTTGCCGCCATAAGGCCGAGTAACCTCTGAAAAACCTTCAGGGGACGCATCGTCCTTGGCTTGAGTGATGCCACTAATCGCTGAATGGTCAGGAATCGCTCCAGTGTAATCCATGCCCGCATTCAGACTGAGTCTAAAATTGTCCCCGAAAGACAGCCCCCTCTCTGGGCAACAGGGGACACTTGTGTGGGTTGATAACCAACATGAGGTGCTCTAAGTGGCTGAGCAGCCAACTCCCATTCTGATCTGGCTAGAACCAGCCAATTGTCAAGGTAGTTCAAAATGTGGATTCCCATCTGCCTTCGTAAAAGTGCGTGGGGCCAGAGACAGTCCAAACGGAAGGACTGCATATTGATAGATCACTCCCCTGAATGCAAATCTCAAGAACAGTCTGTGACGGGGGGCTATGTGGGTGTTAAAGTATGCATCTTTCAGATCCACTGTCAAAAACCAGTCCTTGGGGCAAATCTGTTTGATAATTAACATCTTGAATGGCAGACGCATAAGCGAGCTGTTCAGATGTTTCAGATCCAAGATGGGTCTGAGCCTGCCGTGTCTCTTGGAGGACATGGCCCACTGAAAAAAAAAAGCCCCATCGCTCAGAGATGCTTGGAAGGATGGAGAATGAAAGCGAGCTGTTTTTGCGGGTGTTTCAGAGCCCCTCCTCTTCTTCTCTGACACATCAGAACAGCTTAGTTGACTAAGAGTCCAGCACTACTCGAGAGCGGGGGCCTTGATGCTTCAGGAAGGGGAAGTGTTTCGCCATCCGGCGGCGCTGCTGCAGCCCAGGCTCGGATTTCCTTTGAAGCTGAGGCTGCACTGGCTTTGCAGGCTGAGTGGCTGGGTTCTTCTGGCAGCCCACAGCTGCAGGGCCAGAATGCTTTGGGAGGAAATGACGCAGCGCCTGTGATGTCTTTTGAGCTTCTAAAAACGTTACACAAACCACTCCACAGTGGGGTCGAACAAGCCCTTCGGCGAGACCGGTGAGTCGAGGAAGGCCATTTTCTCCTCAATGGTGACATCCTCCTCAGACGCACCGAATGAGACCAAGCCACTCGCGACAGAAGAGGGGTGCTGGTCTTCCTGTGTGAAGCACACCATCTAGGCTGGAGGACGTGGGGTGGGCGGAGCACATGGGCACTGAGCCGACGTGACAATGCTCGAGCACGCTGAGAAAGAGCCGTCGCTATGCTGTTTTTCCTCTTGGGAGAGAAAGGAAATCAGAGAGACCACCTTCTTGAAAAAAGGTGATCCGCGAGCTGAGATGGGTGTCAAGTAAAGTCAAGTCACCTTTATTTTTATATCGCTTTTAACAATATCACTGGAATTTAAGTGTCCCCAACTAAGCAAGTCAGAGGTGACAGTGGCAAGGAACCAAAACTCCATCGGTGACAGAACAAAGAAAAAAACCTTGGGAGAAACCAGGCTCAGTCGGGGGGCCAGTTCTCCTCTGGCCATATGAAACCAGCAGTTCAATTCCAGGCTGCAGCAAAGTCACATTGTGCAGAAGAATCATCTGGTGACCTCGGAATAAGAAAGAAACAGACTAATATTAGTTAGATGCCGTAGATGCCATTCTTCTAACGATGTAGCAAGTACATCGGGTGTTACGGGATGTGTTCCCGGTTTCTGGTTGTCCTAATTAATGCAGCCTAAAAATACTTTAACGGATTTAGTGTTAGTGTGTTATGCGTAAGCCAGGTTAAAGAGATGGGTCTTTAATCTAGATTTAAACTGATAGAGCAGAACACTGCCCAGGCAAGCCACGAACCAAACTCGCCCATCTACATTTGAAACAGCGCATGCTTAAAATTTCTCATGCAAGGGATCCTTGCATGAGCCACACTCGCGGCGCGACATTTGAAACAGCGCATGCTTAAAATTTGGAATGCAGCGACGTGGAAAATTTGTCTTTAAGAAACATTGCTCTACAGGAGGCACTAAACCGTTCATGGGCCACAGGGAATCCTAAAGTGTTTATTAAGTTATTAGCAGCGTGCAGAATGAGCTTTTAGTAAAGCATTAGAATAATCTAACCTTGAGCTTGTGAAGCATGATCTGTTAACGGGAGACTCCAACTACTGCAATTGTATAGCATGAACGCCCTTTCTAGTGACTAAAACCTCCATGTGGTTTGCACAGCCCAGGCAAACGCACTCAATCAGCCCATCTGTAATGATGCAAAACAGATCCTTTTCCCCACATCACACTCATGCTAAAAACCAAACATAAACACTTTAAACATACAACATCACCTCAACGCAATCAAAGAATAAAAGGAATCACCAATCCAAGACATCACCAACACAGAGCAACAGAAAGCTTTTAGTCAACGAATCCTCACTGCAAGGCGTCTTCAGCAGCGAGCAGAGCTGAGCTTTTAGTCAACGAAAGGTCAAGGTCTGACAAATCGCTGAAACACTAGAATGATACTACTACAAAGGGACAACAAACATGAAATAAGAAACAGGAAAAATAAAAAAAAAATAAAAAAAAACAAAAAGAAAAAAAAAATGAAAAAAAAAAAACAAAAAAAATAAGAGAAAGTAAGGTTGATGTTGATATTGATTAAACATAGCTTTGGCCTCTGCTATTGCAAACATCCAACATTTTCACATAGCATTAACAGAAAGTAAGGTTGATGTTGAATTGATTAAACTTTGGCTTCTGCTATTGATTTAAAGAGTGTTGGGAAATAATGAATATCTTCTTGCCAGCAGTGAAAAGAGTATGAGTGTTCCATTGAAAGGTCCCTCCTCTGACTAAGAACAGAAGCCTCAAAAGACAGATCTAGGACTGTCATTCTCACTACAAGGGCTAACGGGCAAGAGGTTGATGCCAATAATCTGGGGTAATCAAAAAGGGAACTACAAAGGGACAACAAACATGAGGTAAGAAACAGCAAATCGATTTCCAGCGAGGGCAAGTCTTATTCCCTTAAGCCCAAAGTATTTTAAATACATGTGAATGATAAAATCCAGCTCAGCTTCTGACATGAAACCAGAAATCATAATCCCTTATCCCATCAACCCAAAAGTAACCTAAAAACAGGAGTCTGAAGACAGCTCCAAAACGAGACCCTAATCTCTCACTATCCCCAGAAACCTCATCATGAAAACATAAAAAAGAAATTTCATTCTCACTAAAAAGGCTTCGGCTCTCAAAAAAAATGAAAAAAAAAAAAGAAGACAGCTGTTGAGGAGCTGTCTGTTCTTGTTAAGAAGGCTTCGGCCGGAGTGTATACTGCATGGCCTTAGGCTTTTGCATTGCCTGACTAGGAGGCTGAGACAGTTGCCTATGCCTTGGTGGAGGGAATGTTTAGTAGGTTTGGGGTTCCTCAAAGTATCAAGGCAGAAACTTTGAGTTCAAAGTATTCTCTTCTATGTGTGGGCAAAGTATCAAGGCAGAAACTTTGAGTTCAAAGTATTCTCTTCTATGTGTGGGGACTTGGGAATCAACAAGACTCGCACCACCCCGCTCCACCCTCAAAGTGATGGGCTCGTGAAGCAATTCAACAGGACGCTAACAGTTGTCCATCTTAACATCTATTCATCAACACGATTGGGACACACAATGGCATGTCGCTCTGCGATTCAGGACTTTACATCATGCACACCTGCCTTGCTCGTGTTCGGTAGGGAAATAAGGACCCATGCAGAGTTGGCCTTTGGTCGGCTCCCAGATGCTCCACTTGTTCCTGCTGGACCTAAATACTGTATGCAAGACAGCTCCAGGTCAACTTGGAACTCCAGGTCAACTTGGAACTCCAGGTCAACTTGGACTCTGCCCATGCATATGCCAGGAGGCAGCTGTCTGCAGGAATGTATCAAAAGAGGGCTTATGATCTGCATACCCGAGCACAACTTTGGGTTATGGGAGCTAGTTTGGGTTTACAGCCCAGTAGAGGGAGGCGCCCAAAACTAGACAGCCACTGGGTGGGACCATGCCCAATACTGGAAAAGCTGGGGGAGGTTGTGTATCGTGTGCAGTTGCTTCCTCAGGGGCGCAAAGTGGTACTGCACAGGGATAGGCTGGCCCTATACCGGGGCACCACATCACCACAGGGCAGCACAGTACTTCCTTCACACAACACTGAGACTCCAAAGGGGTCAGAGGAGGTTATTTGAATCAGCTGATATGGCCAGTAGCAGCCAGCAGGTGGCATCGCTACCTGACATATATGAGGGCGATCGTTCACAGGGCTCAGAGGAATCACCACCTGAAGGCCAAACTCACATGCTCCTCAGGGGGCATCAGAAAAGGAGGAGAACCCCAGTCAAATTCAGAGACTTTGTCCACGGTGTCGAGGACTTCAGTAAGAAGGGGGTAGTGTAATGTGTTCAGAATGTTGTTGTGTTGTGGAAAACAATGTGTTCAGTGTTAATGTTGCACTTTATTCCTTCTTGTGTTTGGAACTGTTACTGAATGTTCAAGTCTATTGAGAAAAAACCTACACACCATTGTATTCATAAGAGTGCCTCACACACCTTTTGCATCAAAAATGCCTCATCCTTGTCTGAGTTTACTACTATATATATATGTATATGTATATAGCAGTCACTAAATTTATATGTATAGACAGAACTGCTTATATAAATTCCATATATAATATATATATATATATATTATATCATATATATTTGCACATATCACCATCAAGTATACAACAATTCACGATAAACTGTTCTAGCACAAATTAGTGGTGAGCGATATGGCAAAAATATATCACCATTTTGTTCAGGAATACAACAATTCACGATTTTATCATGTCATGTTGGTTTTACTATTTTGCAAGCTACCTGAGCAGTACAGCCAATCTAATTTCCCTGTTGTAAAAAAAAAAAAATATATATATGTATATAAAGAGGCAGACATTTAGGCCAAAGTGGGCGGGGATAAAAAATCTTTGTCATTATTTTATCTTTGTCATTAGAAGATAAGAACAAAATATATATACATTACAAAAACACTTAATATGCAAATAAAACAAACAGTGTAGGATGGAGATACAATCAAAACAAATAGGGAACACCTGGAGCTAAATCAATCAACACAATGGGAACAGGAACAGGAAGGACCAAATATGGGCATGTGGAAGGCACATGAGGAGCAAAAACACACACAAAACACAGGACAGAGTCTGACATACATCAATTATATATATATATATATATATATATATATATATATATATATATATATATATATATATATATATATATATATATATATATATATATATATTCTAATTTTTTTTTATTAATAGTAAAGGGATAGTTTACCCAAAATCTGTCATAATCTGTCATCTGTCTGTCAATTTTGTCATCGTGTTTTATTTTTATACCATCATTTACTCACTCTCAAGTTGTTTTTAACCTGAATTAGTTTCTTTCTTCTGTTGAACATAAAAAATTATTTTGAAGAATGTGGGTAACTAAACAGTTGCTGGTCCACAGCGACTTCCATAGTATTTTTCCCCTACTATTAAAGTCAATGTGAACCAGCAACTGTTTGGTTACCCACATTCTTCAAAATATCTTCTTTTGTGTTCAGTACAAGAAAGAAATTAATACAGGTTTGGGACAACATGTGAGTGAGTAAATAACAACATAAATATTTTTTGGGGGGTGCACTATCCCTTTAAAGTGCCCCTGTTATGCCATTTTTAAGGTTACTAATATTGTTTTATGAGTCTCCTAAAACAGATTTACATGCATTCAAGGTCAAAAAACTTCTAAAAAAATAGATTAATTTTACCTAAATGATTCATAAACGACTCGTGCAAAGCACGTCAAAGAATCAGTTTCTCTAAACCCTTCTTTTCTGTGAGCCCTCACTGCTGAGATTGCACTGTGGTTATGACAGACGCGTCAACCACAGGCTGGGAAGCTGTGTACGAGGGCGTTCTGACTTCAGGACAGTGATCAGAGTCTCAGAGCATGTGGCCCATAAACAGCTTGGAATTGCAAGCGGTATCCTTAGCCCTAATGGCCTTTCTGCCACATTTGGAGCAGCAGCATGTGCTGATTCGCACAAACAACATATCTGTAGATTTGTACATAAAACTCCAGGGTGGCGTAAACTCCAGAACCCTTTTCAATCAGGCTGCAGGCCTTCTGTTATGGGACGATTGTCATTTACTCTCCATCAGAGCGGTGCATATCCCCAGTCTCCTAAACTACAGAGTGGACATGCTCTTGAGGAATAGAATTCCTCACAGAGGAACACACACTGTACAATGTTTCTGTCCCACTCCCCGCTGATAGGGGATGTGCTGACATTGAGCAGGCCAAAAGCCAGACTTTATGAATTTCCCCCAGTGAAGATTTTGCGTCAGTGATCCTCATTGCCCCAAACTGGCCGAATCAAACTTTAATTTTTGGACCTCAGGGATATGCTGGTGATTCCCCATAGAAGGGACCTGCTGTCTCAAGTGGACGAATCAATATGGCAATCCAGTCCGGAGCTGTGGAGCCTGCACGTTTGGTTACTTTAAGGGCCCTGCCTCTCTGTTTGGCGCACTCATGGAGTCTTGTGCATCTTCTACTAGGTGTTTGTATGCACTTAAATGAGGAGTGTTTGTGAAATGGTGCTGTGATAAAGATATCGACCCAGTGAGCTGCCCCATGTTGGATGTTCTAGATTTTCTGCAGAACAGGCTAGTTGACAGGAGCCTACTATCCACACTATAGGTTTATGTGGCTGCTATTGCTTTGTTTCATTCCCTGGTTGAAGGGCAATAGATTGGGAAGCACATGCTGGTGGCCAGGTTTCTCAGGGGAGTGAGGAGATTACATCCCCCACACTCGCCTTCAGTGCCACTGTGGGATGAGCAGTATGGAAGCAGAAGCTTTCTCACTGGATAGTGGATGCTATCGTGTCAGCTTATATGAGCCAGGGACAAGAATGCCCTCTTAACATCAAAGCCCATATGACATGGCTATTGCTTCGTCATGGGCCTGGTCTAAAGGCACATCTATTCAGGATATATGCTTTGTAGCTGGCTGGTCCTCTCTGGATGTGCTGTCCCTGGCGTTTCAAGTGCTTTCGGGCTCTAACCTTCTTGTTGCTGGGCTATTACTATGCTTGTAATTTAGCACATTTGTTACCACATTTGCTGTTGACACTGCAGGCTTGCGTACAATTTTATATGTGCTTTTACCAGTTGTTACCGCATAAAGCTGTTGACACTATGTAGACTTATGTACATTCTCTTATATGTGTTTTGGACAGTTGTTAGCGTGTATAGCTGGTGACATTCTGCAGATTATGTGCATTGTTATATGTGCTTTGAGCCAGTTGGCACTGCATATAGCTGTAGACTCTTTAGGTCTATGTGTATTTTCACATGCTTATTACCTTGCTGTGTTTGCCTTGTATTTAGTGCAGTGCTTGTTCATTTTCGCTGGATATGCAAATTCGGTATACCTAAGTGGAAGATGCTCATTTGTTTAGCCACACCTATTATCTACGAGCTATCCTAGCAAGCGTCATTATTGGTTGGGGAATGTCTGTTCTACCCCAATGCCTGGTGTGGTTTTTGCCTTGGTTGAGCTGATCTTCATAGCTCTCACAGTGGGATTGTATACTGTCCCCACAGCTATTGCTTCTTGATGTGAGTGAACGCGTGGTAGGGAACATCTCCAATTACTGTCGTAACATCGGTTCCCTGAGAGCTGAGACACTGGAATGAGAGCCTTCATCCTTAACACACTGCAAATGAGAAATTGCAAAGATCGCTGCGCTCACTGCTCCATCACTAGTGCAGCGTTAAGCCTCAGATTCTGACGTAATTGCCTCTCTCGTCAGTTGGTGAGATGATGAGACAATTAAGCGTTATCCTGCAAGACTTAAGGATTTCGGAGAAGGGGAGGAGTTCCCACAGTGATTGCTTTACAATCTCTCATTGCCGTTCTCATGGAACTGAGGTTAGGACAGTAACCGGAGATTATCTGTTGCTATGGCAACAACTCTGAGATGAGATTCAAAGAATGGAAGAAGTCAACAGCTAAATCTAGATAACTCAGTAGTCCACGTATGAAGAACAGGGCCCAGTGAAACTGAGAATGAAAAATAATAAATATTGCCTTGTTTTTATATTCTTGTTTTATTTCAGTTCAAGTTTATTTAACTGAATAATTTAAAGTAATGAAAATGTTTTCTTATGGTTCTTTGTTTTTTTTTTTTTTTTTATAATGACCCTGCCTCCTGCATACTTCTAACAGGATACATTGTTGTTTTATTGCTACACTCAATAACATTACTCTAGCAATGTTTATTATTGGACCAAGCAGTGTCATGAGAAACAAAGCTGTGGGGTCAGTATCAGTGTGAATCCCTCCAAAATGACATGCTGCAGCCAAAAAGAAAAGCATCAGTGACAACATGTAGCATTGGTAGAAGCATCAATCTAACATGACCCTTCCTAAACCCCATCAGATCACGGGTGGTTAATACCAACGCAGCACAGAAATTTAACATAGACTTTGAATGTTGGTTTGATGAATTCTTGCTTGAAAACAAATTGCTTGAAATGCAAAAGGATTTTATATAGACTTACAGAAAGTCGATAAATAGAAAAAAGATGGAACATATTCTACACCCCTAATCCTACCCAATACCTAAACTAATTAACAAATACCTTATTAACTATTAATGAGCAACAAATTAAGGGTTTATTGAGTCAAATTTTGTAGTTAATGGATTGTTAATGGTGAGAATTTGACCTTAAAATAAAGTGTGACCCCTATAGAACATGCAAACAGTTATACTTTAAATTTTATTAGACATTGAGTGATCACTGACAAGCCAGGCTGGAGAAAGTAAATCTCTGTGTTACAACTTGTCCAAAAGCTAACTGAAATCAATTAAGTAGATATGATGGGACGTGTGCGTCACACAGATGCCCTGTTGTTTAAATAAAGGAATACAAATCCCAATTAATGATAAATCTTGTCTTATTACAAAAGATTGGTTAGTGTGAGCCATGCCTATATCCTAGCTTAAAAACCCATTACAGAGATGCACAAAGCTAAAATATGCATCAAAAGCACTGCTAAATATATGGGAGACCCTGTCTACAAGTGGATCATTCTGGACTTTTGCTATAAGCGGACATCCTGCAAAAGATAATTTAAAGAAAATAACAGGCAATCCTGAAAGAGGTGAGAAGAACCCAAGGATGACAGCAAAATACCTCTAGACATTGTTAAATTAGACCTTATTTATTACATTGAAATGTGTTAATACTCTACTATACACCTGATCTCATGAATAAACCATACTTTTTAACAAAAAGCGAAATACATACCAATAAGTACATATCACTGCAACAGATTCCAACAGAAATGAACAATAGAGGTGGTAAAGCAGTGAGCACCAGGGGCGGCGTTTCCGTATGGTAGAGTATGGCAGTTGCCATACCCTAGCCCAGTCAGGTGTGCCATAAAACATTATCCAAACTTCATATCTCTATTATAATTTGTTATTATATATTTTAAATCAGATGGTTTTACAAATATTTAACCAATGATAAGCATTAAAAAGAGCTTGTCAGTAAACTTTGTAATGCCATTAGATCCTCAAGCTCTCAGCAAAACCTCATAACTTCACCCTGCCTCCACTCAGATTGACATGCCCCGCACAGCTTGGAGGACACATATCTCCACTTTTTCGAAATGCATGGGTAAATGAATAACTGATGGTGTTTGAATATAACATTTTATTTACTTAAACACTCTTGTTAAGCCACTCCTGAACCACAGACAACGTCAGAGGCGTCTTACCTGGGCTAAGGAGAAGAAGAACTGGACTGTTGCCCAGTGGTCCAAAGTCCTCTTTTCAGATGAGAGCAAGTTTTGTATTTCATTTGGAAACCAAGGTCCTAGAGCCTGGAGGAAGGGTGGAGAAGCTCATAGCCCAAGTTGCTTGAAGTCCAGTGTTAAGTTTCTACAGTCTGTGATGATTTGGGGTACAATGTCATCTGCTGGTGTTGGTCCATTGTGTTTTTTGAAAACCAAAGTCACTGCACCTCTTTACCAGAAATTTTGGAGCACTTCTTGCTTCCTTCTGCTGACCAGTCTTTTTGAAGATGCTGATTTCATTTCTCCAACAGGATTTGGCACCTAACCACACTGCCAAAAGCACCAAAAGTTGGTTAAATGACCATGGTGTTGGTGTGCTTGACTGGCCAGCAAACTCACCAGACCTGAACCCAACAGAGAATCTATGGGGTATTGTCAAGAGGAAAATGAGAAACAAGACAAAAAAAAAACCAAGTATTGATAACAAATAAAATAAATTAAAATAAAAACCAAAATAACAAAAAAAAACTGAAAGAACCCCTACCAAGTATTGAGTACATGTATACTAAATTAACATACTTTCCAGAAGGCCAAAAATTCACTGAATTTTTTTTTTATTTATTTTTTTTATTGGTCTTATGAAGTATTCTAATTTGTTGAGATAGTGGATTGGTGGGTTTTTGTTAAATGTGAGCCAAAATCATCACAATTAAAAGAACCAAAGACTTAAACTACTTCAGTCTGTGTGCATTGAATTTAATTAATACACGAGTTACACAATTTGAGTTGAATTAGATGCTGAAAAACTGTACACGTAAATGAACTTTCCATGACATTCTAATTTATTGAAATGCACCTGTGGATAATATATATATGTATATGATATGTGTACGCACACACACACACACACTACGTCATGCCTTGTATTACACACACTGAGTAATATCTGCATGCACCTAAATCTGAAGAAATCACATAATAATAAGTAATTCTTACTTTCCGAATTCTTGCAGTATTGCAGTGTTCATGTCCCTGAGTAATATCTGCATGCACCTAAATCTGAAGAGATCACATAATATGCTAGTAGACAGCAATCCTTGTGAGAGAGAGGTCTTGTGTGTAAGGTGGATCTGGAAATGACTTCTGCACAGGTTGTCACAACATCATTTGATTATCTGTCTTCATGAACTGCCCTGAAATACAATTCAAACATTAACAATGATTGTTATAAATGTAAAGTGAGGCTTTTACAATAACAATGCTCATTTTTGCCTCTACAGCTCATTTTGGTAGTGAAGTGTGCAGGAAATTCTGCCAGACTGAAATTTAGTCTTTGGTGAACAGTCTTCAAGAGTGCAAATTAAACTTTAAGTTTTAAGTACATTTCAGACTCGTGTGAGGTTTCCACAAGCAACAAAGTCTACTTGAACAAACACTTTACTGCGTTTAAAGTTTCAAAAGTTCCAAAAATAATAGAAATATAAGTATTTAAACAATGTTTCAACTAAATGGATCTAGTATAGTTTTACCTCAGACTGTAGCCCAGACCACTCTACGTGCTAATTAACTAACAGGAAAATTATAAAATTAAACATTGGGAACTTAATAACTTTACAATACAGAACATTGTGTCTATAGCAATATACAGTCTATATATATATATATATAATAATGTGATATTATATATATATATATATAATTATTAATATTAGATAAATATTAGATAAACTTTTGAATGTTACTACTTACTAGTCAGATGGTTCATAGCACCTTGGAGATGTTCTTCAACAGGAGTTCTGCTCCAGCTCTGCAGCATGGCCATCAGCATGGAAGAATAAAGGAACAATTAGTCATGGAGCCAACAATATACAGTATAGTATACAATGTCAGGTTTATTAGAAATAAACAAACTAGAGCATGGGTGAAATGCAGAAAAGAGAAAGAGTAATATGGAAAACAAACAAAAAAATCTTAAGATACCAGAATTCACATTTTTTGATTTTACAGATGCATGATGATCTATTGTGAAAAATGCATATGAAGTTATGTTAGTTGGGCAAGGAGGGAGCAGCCTACTCATAGATATTTTAATCACCCTGCCTCTCCTGACTAAGATCAGAACTGGTGAGTTTGTGTGAGTTCACAAAACAGCCAAGTGAATTTCTATGTGACACCGAGTCCTTAATGAATGAATAACTGAAAGTATGGGATTTCCAGAATAATCAAATATCTAAATTAATACATAATTGATATCTGTGATCAGTTTTTTAAATTTAATGATCACTTAAAATTGGAAACACAGTTATAATACAGCCTAAATTTTGGAAACACGATCACTTAAAATTGGAACTGAACACGGAGCCAGACTAAAATTGCAACTGAAAGTACAAGACCTGATAATATTTGCCGTGAACTTTGCATTGCATCGTGGCAAGTACCTTACAAACTGACAACAGATGCGCAATCAAATAGTGACTTTTGCCCACAATATGCTATTGGATTGCATTGTAAAGGGCCAGTGCTGGGATCGACTGTTACAAACTGAAAACAACAGAGTTCCAATTAAGTCTAATCAAAAAAATAAAGGCAGGTGTGTTTCATTGAGCTACACAATTACAGGACATGACCAAAACAACTCGTCATCTAAAGGTATCAAAACAGAAAAGGGAAAAATTTAAGACAACCAAAACAACTCGTCAGAGATTAATGTAGATTCACAGTAAGGAGACATTGTTTGACAGCAAAATTTATGTTTGATATTAATAATGCACATCTTTGCATTTTAGACAGCAACTTGCCAGAAAGTCAGGAGGAGTGCATTAGAGGTTCTCTTTGAAGAGGATGACAAGGCTCTGCAGGGGAATATGATTCCACTGCTACTGGCTTGTCATTTTGTTTAGAGATTTGACAGAGAACTTAACCTACAGAGGAATGCCCTTAATTCCCACATCTGAAGACCCTGCTCTGTAGTTTTTGGAGAAGAGTGACACTTTATCCATTCTTTTTTACCTGTGCTCATCAAAGTATGAAGCAGAGAAAAGAGCATGCTGATTTTTCTTCAGTATTTTTAGAATAATGTATTGATGCTGTTATGCTGTTCTGCTGAAATAAAGTAACAATTAAGTAATACAGTACATTTAATATTTTAAATAAAATAAATATTTAGACAATCAGAACTCAGATGCAACCTTACAATCAATCATTTAGTTGAATTGTTATTTTGTAAGTGACTTTGGATTAAAACGTCTGCTGAACATGTATAATATCATGGCCCCCCTGACTGGTCATCATTAAATAAATTTTATTTATTTATTTATTTATTTTTATTATTTATTTATTTTTATTGATTGATTGATTAATAGTCCATTTTAGACATTCTACTAACTAAGTAACTACACTTTAATTAACTGGTACTAGAACAAGTTGTCATGTACTTGCTAAGTTACTTATTTTGATACTATCAAATATAGCAAACAGACTGCTAGTTGACCTGTAGTTGCAAAGTTACTTATAGTTAGTAGACTGTCTAAAGTGGACTATCAAAATAAAGTCTAACCTTCTTTACTAAAATGGAAGTCAACGAGGAACAGCATCTGTTTGGTTACACACATTCTTTGTTGTATTCATCAGAAGAAAGAAATTCATACAGGTTTGGAACAACTTGAGGGTGAGTAAATGACGACAGTTTGACAGTCATTTTTGGGCGATCTATCCCTTTAAAGTGCAGTCTGAAACATTGTAAATTCCATTCCCAAACAAAGCAAAGCTGCATTTATAAGTGGCCAACTTAGAATTCTAGATGATACACAAGTTGCCAAGTTGTGATGCTGGAAGGGGAATATCGATATGACCATGGCAGTAATACTGATCTATAAGATTATATATAGATTACAGATTATATAATGTGTTTGTAATCTGTGATTTGAGATCAACAATCAAAAATCAAAAGTCCATAGTGAATGGTATAAAGTGAAATCTCTCAAATTTCATAGTCTGCATATTGTTCACAGTAAATTTATTTTATTTTGTTTAGGCAACATCTGTGTTATGTTTCTGACTTGGAATTTGTGACATGTCATAATTAATGAATCCTGACTTAGTTTCCCAAGTGCACATGACATTTGTATTTCTGAACTGGATCATTCTCCAATGCACAATGGGGTGTGGGCAATATTAATTGTTAGAGTGTGCATGGATCCACACTTCTAATATTGCATTCTATTTAGGATGGATAGTAGGCACAATGTGATGCAGGGTTTGTTACAGAGATGAATGGATCATGAGCGGTGATGCTGTTCAGATCACCTGCACCTGTTCATTAAATGTTCTGAGTGCTTTGAACAGGCTGAGAATGAGCCTGCACATGAAAAGCAGTGGACATGTGGTTAGCCAAAGCTAATGGCAAAACCTGGTTGCCATTTTTCTATAAAACCAGTGACTCAAAATACAAAATGATTATATCTAACAAGAAGTTCATTCAGTGGCAATAGTTGATAAATTGCACATCTATTGCAGCAGTATAATTGTGATTTCTTATACTAAAATGTTTTCCCCCAGCTCCTCAACAGAATTGCTATTCCTTTGAACTTGTATGTTTTCTTGTGGGTTACTATTCTGTCTATACCAGTGTTTCCCAACCCTGCTCCTGGAGGCACACGACACAACACATTTTCTAACTCTTTCTAATCAAACACACCTGATTCAATTCAGTTCATTAACAGAGACTGAAATTCATGAGTCAGACAAGAGAGAAATCCAAAATGTGATGTTGCTGTGCCTCCAGGAACAGGGTTAGGAAATACTAGATTATTCAGTTTTATGTAGAACGAGAAGGGGAGAGCTTGTTCATTTGCCCTGCATCAAATACCAAGCGTTTGAAGCTGCATGAAGAGAAAACCTTTAAAATGTAAATTCTCTGTAAGAGGACATATGTGTACAGCTAAAATGGTGGGTGTTTCCTGAGGATTCATTAAGGATACAGGAGTGACATTAGACAAAAGCCTGATGAATGAATGCGTTGATGTAAAATAGCCAAAGTTTTACTGGTTATTAGGATTTTGCTGTTAGATTAGCACAGGCTAATGTTCAGCCTGTGTCAATCTGTCAGCAAAATCAGAATTTGACAAGCAAGCAACTGTTATGAATTTTAAGAATAAAATCACATTGAGATACATTGGAGGAGCTGCTGAATGCAATCTTTTCTGAACAGAGAACAATATTCATCTAGTATTCTAATCCAGATACAGAATTAAGTGAATAGTTTAGTGAATTGTGATAGTAATTAATATTATTATTAATCAAATTTCTTTGTGTTATTGTGGTACAAGATGAGAATATAGATGCAATTGCACTATGTATTAAGTAGACATTTTAAATAGTAATAAGATTATAATATAATATACAGCAAAAAGAGCAATATATTTGATCATCAATTTAATGAGCATTTAAACATATCCCATTAAAGTGTAGTTGGAATTTGGTTGAGTAACCTCAGAACAGTGTGCCATGAAGAACCTTTAATGCAGGAACAGCTCTTATTTCATAGTCATTATGTAGATGGAAACTGATAAAACATGCAATAATAGCACTGACAGATGATGCCCTACTTTTAAGATTGTAGGATAAAGGTGAAGTCCTAGTGGAATAATAATATTAGTAATAATAATAGTAAGCCTAATAATAATAGTAGCGGAAATAGGGGTGGGAGCAGCAGCAGCAATAGTGATAATAATAATAATAATAATAATAATAATGGTTATGATAATAGTAATAAATTGACTTCTCTGTAAGGTTATTATGGATAATCTCATACCCCGCCAGGTCCCACAGCCACTTCATCTCCACCAGTAAGATGAACATTTCGTCCTTCTGGGTCACATACTGTATAGCTGATTGATTAATAACTTCTATGTTTTAACAAGTTAATGTAGCTACACCTGTTTTCTTTGAGTTGTAAGATGCAGAGTGTATTTGTTTTAATTGTGCATTTGTTACCAGCTCCAGCTCAAGAAAAGACTCAATGACATCCTGTATAAAATTCAGTCAATAACTTGAAGTCCTCTCAACTGAGGACAAGTTTGACACTGCGTGGGTTCCATCCAGCTCTGTGTGGGCCAATTACAGGTGGAGGACATTTGTCTATTGGTTCTGGAGGATTCCACGGCTGGGATAGTCCTTGGGCGCTCTTGGCTCATTTCCCATAATCCCTCCATCTCGTGTGCAACAGGAGAAGTGGAGCAATGAATGTTTCCCTGGGTATTTTCCTCACCTCCCAAGACCCATCAAGTCGGTTCCAATAATCCCTATCAACTCCACTTCAATAGAGAGCCCCCTAGAAAACCATTCTGTCAACATCCTCAAGGACTGTGCCCACTTCAGTGATGTGTTCTACCCGAAACAAGCCTCCAAATTACCACCTTACCGACCATGGGACTGTGCCATTGATCTCCTCCTTGACAAACCATTACCCAGAGGTAAAATATACTCCCTTTCCATCCCCGAACAGGAGGCCATGGAGGAGTATATCGAGGAGGTGTTACAGCAAGGCTACATCCATCCATTAACCTCCCCTGCTGCATCCAGCTTTTTCTTTGTGGCCAAGAAGGATGGAGGCTTGCGGCCTTGCATCAACTATCAGGCTTTAAACAAGATTACAGTAAAATACTGGTACCCACTTCCCCTTTCCTCATCTGAACTGGAACAGCTGTGTGGAGCCAGGATCTTCACCAAGCTGGACCTCAGGAGTGCATATAACCTCATTCGGATAATTGAGAGGGATGAGTGGAAGACTGCCTTTGTGACACCTACTGACCATTATGAATATCTCAACATGCCATATGGATTGGTATGTCTTCCCCTCCATCTTCCAAGGGTATATTTGAATGTGGTATTCCGGGAGTACCTACATCGCTTCGTGCTGGTCTACATGGACGACATTCTGGTTTACTCCCGGAATGAGGCCGAACATCGCCTGCACGTCCCTGAGGTCCTCCAAAAACTCTGTCAACAACACCTATCCCCAAAAGCTCACAACTACACATTCCACCAAGCATCCATCCAGTTCCTTGGCTATCGAATTAGCTCCCAGGGTATCAGATGGACAAGGGGAAGGTAGAAGCCATCAAGACCTGGCCCAAACCCACGACCATCAAAGAACTCCAGTGATTCCTAGGTTTTTTAAATTTCTATTGCCATTTCATTCACAACTACAGCTCCATCACAGCCCCTCTCACCAACCTCCTGAAAGGCAAGCCCAACTCTCTGTCCTGAACCAAGAATCATGAGAGAATCCTGAACCAATCCTCCCATCCAGTCCGATTGTCCGCCCAATTCAGTGGACCCTGGACGAGGATATTGCGGCCGCCATTGTCTCTGATCCTGCTCTGTGCCCCCCGACCCACACCTATGTTCCTCTCAGCCAAAGGACCCCATTAATCCATACAGCGCATACTTCCCTAGGTACTGGTCATCCTGGGACCAATCAAACCCTCTAACTGCTACAAGATTGCTTCTGGTGTCCAGGAATGGCAAACGACATCAGAAGGTACATGAGAGGATGCCAGGAATACGCTATGGCCAAGACACCATGCCACTTAACATCTGGAAAATCCTTCCTCTCCCCATTCCTCGACATCCCTGGTCACACCTAGGAGTCGTTTTTTGTCACAGACTTACCCCCATTCGATGGTAATACTAGTATCCTTGTCGCAGTGGATAGATTTTCCAAGGCCTGCCGGCTGGTACCCCTGAAAGGACTCCCAACTGCCATGAAGACTGCGGATGTACTTGTCTTTCAAAACTTTGGCATCCCCGAAGACATTGTATCAGAGGTCCCCAATTTATCTCCCGAGTTTGGAGATCTTTCCTCTCACTCCTAGGTGTGACAGTAAGTCTATCTCCTGGATACCACTCCCAGAGTCTATTTACTCATTACAATTAGTAGCTATACTAATGTCTCTGATAAACTTTAAAAGCATGAACTATTAAAGCTGTTTTAAGTAATTTAAGTCATTAATTTCTGAATGTTTTTATGAACAGTGCCTTTCAGAATTGTGTCATAGAGATAGAATATGACTTACATGGTACTAATTGTTTGCTTAGTGCTTTGGGAGACCTGTCATTATCTGCCAAACAAATTAAATTTACATTTAAAGAGAATAGTGTAAGATACATCAGCCCAGGCTGTAAGACTAACTACTCAGTTTATCTGAGCTCTAGTGGCATTCCCTTATTCTGACTGAGTCATAAACATAAGCATTCACTGTCATGAAGACGCCATGTGCAAGCGTCACATGGGACTCACTCCCTGTACTCATCTTAGATCTGCCTTATAAGCTGACAAATACTGAGAATTATAGAGGATGGTCTCATTGTGTTTATGTTCTCAACAGAAGTCATTCTGTCAAGGGTAATGTTAGTTAAATAGGCCATAAGGAACTGCTGACATACAGTCTCATCTGTATCTGAGATGTCATGAGATCCACAAGCCTTAGATTTCTTTAACAACTGAGGCAGTGTTTGCTTCTGTTTGTAAAGATCAAAGAGTGCATTATGACTTCTACATAAATCCATTTTATGTCAAATGGTGTAATTAAAAAAAGCATAGCTTAAACTTGTTTTTCTACAAGTAAATAACACTCCCCATTTTGTTTAAATATGATTTTTGCTTGACTCCAGAGTGTTGATGTGCAGAACATGTACTGGCTAGGTTTACTGACTGCACAATTAATTGTGATTTTTATTAATATTTGTATTAATTAATAATTAATATCTTTAAAATAAATTATTCCCTTTTTTGTATAACTAAAAAGTATGTAAATAATAAGTAACTAAGGGGTTCCCTGAATAAGATGCTTATTAATAGTTGGTAAGTTAGTTGTTAAGTTTAGGTATGAGGTGGATTTAAGGGATCTAAAATATGATCATGCAGAATAAGGCATTAATATGTGCTTCATAAGTACTAATAAACTGCCAATATGCTAGTAATATGCATGCTAATAAGCAACTAGTTAATAGTGGGAATTGGTCCCTAAACTAAAGTGTTATCTATATATTCAGTGATACGCTTTATGTTACAGTTTATTTTAAGGCGTCCTTGTTGCAGTGTAGTTATATATCTAAATTACGACCTATGCTCTCAATGTCAAATGCCGAAATGTTAATCCATGTGTTTATGCCCTCAAGGTTAGATTATTGTAATGCTTTATTGGGTGGTTGTTCTGCAGCCTAATAAATAAACTCCAGCTAGTCCAAAATGCAGCAGCTAGAGTTCTTACTAGAACCAGGAAGTATGAACATATTAGCCTGGTTCTGTCAACACTGCACTGGCTGCCTATTAAACATTGTATAGATTTTTCTCTCTTATTCCGAGGTCACCGTAGCCACCAGATCCAGTCTGTATCCAGATCAGATGGTCACTGCAATTACCCGGATGACATCACTGAATTCAATGATGAACTGCCTTTAACTGTCATTTTGCATTATTGACATATTGTTTTCCTAATTAATGTTGTTCAGTTGCTTTGACACAATCTGTTTTGTTTAAAGTGCTATATAAATAAAGATGACTTGACTTGACTTGACTTATACATTTAAGTACTGAGTAATATTAATTAACTACATGTACTTACTATATGGTTAGGATTAGGGTTTGGCTTAGAGTTACTTGCATGTAATTATGCATAATTGATTGTTTTTACAATAGTATGTACATGTACTGTAATGTGGAACAAGGATACCTTAAAATAAGGTGTTACCAAATTTAAGGTAACCATAAATATAATTTATAATTTTTCTTGGTTTTGTCTCTAACACTGGTTAATTTTCATGTTCCAGTTTTCTAGTTAAACATATTTCTAGAATTTATGTAACCAATGACTCAAGACCTTAATGACTTTACAGTAGATCGGCATGATATGCTGACATTCATAACTTGTCTGCTTAAATCTGTTATGCTGCACTGTGAAAGATGCAAAAGAGTGTCATATTGTAGTTGAGCAAATTAAACATTTATTAAACATCTATTTGGAATGATGCTTCAGAAAATGATTCTATATGGTATAATACATTTTATACAAAGATTTACTGTCAGATACAGTACAAGGCCAAGGCTGGGGCTCTGTTCCTGTGGCCTTCATGGACATTTTTGCTTTGTAATTTATTTTCATGAATGTCAAGTGCACTTTGTGTTCTCTCATTCAACACATCACCAAACAAGATATGACACACTAACTGTATTCTAAAACTGTTTGATGGCCTAATGTGACATTTTAGTATACAGCTACAAAAAAATGTCCCTAATATCTGTGAAATATGCAACATTAGCTCCCAAAAAAGCAGCCACGGTAAAACAGTTTGTTACAGTAAGCTTGATTTCTTAAAAGTGAGCTTAATGGCCTTTGAAACACTGGATTCAGCACTCAGTGTTGAGCAAACAAGACAGAGCAGTTCAATCACTTCTAACCAAATGCGAGAAGTTTTAATGTAGACTACATTTATCTAAATTCATAAATATATTCATTATTAGGTATGTTTGAACTCCAGAACTACTAATTCTAAGTGTGCAAGTTATGGAGGTGATTGGAAGTTATGGTGTAGATTTGATATAACAAGCTACTTTTTCCAGTAAGTAGTCTGACAGAACACTTCATTACTGGTCTTTATATCACATCGCAGTATACAATGCCCAAATCTCTACAGTCAGGCAAACTGAGGTAATAATGTGCCAGCTCTCTCTGAAAGTTTTGGAAGTCTGAGTTTATTTTAGTAAATCCATTAGTTCTGACGGTTAATGTGACTGAAATGGTTAAAATAAATCATTCTTAACAAATAAACATTTTTTTTTTTTTTGCAATGCATTTTATATTTTCTGTTTTGAGGTTAAATATTTGTAAAATGCCACTGTCCATCACTATACTGTAAATACTGGTGTTTTGTAGTTATATTCATTGTAAATATAAGTGTCACTAAAGGGATAGTTCACCCCAAAATAAAAATTCGGTCATTAATTACACTCATTTTGTTCCAAACCCATAAGATCTTTGTTAATCTTCTGAACTTCATCATTGCGGTTTTCCCAGAATGTTATCAAAGCAATTAGAGTTGTTTATGTTCAGCATGCACACACTTTCTCCTGAAAGTACACAACGTTGATTATGTTCTGGGGAAAGCACACCTATGTGTCGTGGTACTCTCCAAAATGGTGGAAGCCAGTAACTCGGGGAGAATAATTGTTGATTGTTATTTTTGTTTTCTTTGCATACAAAAAGTATTCTGGTAGCTTTGCAAAACTGAAGTTGAGCCACTGTTTTATGGATGTCCTTACTACATTTCTGGGTCTGGGAACATTACAGTTGTGTTGCTGTTTATGCAGGGTCAGAGAGCTCTCAGAATTCATCCAAAATATCTTAATTTGTGTTCCGAAGATGAACAATGGTCTTACGGGTTTGGAACAACATGAGAGTGAGTAATTAATGACAGAATTTTTATTTTTGGGTGAACTATCTCTTTAAGTGGCAATTAGTGTAGTTTAATTTTTTTTAACATAAATTAAGAAGAAAATAAAGATTGTGATTGCTACAAATAAATTATATATCATCTGAGGTAAAACTTTATTTTGTAAGTCCAATTTAGACATTCTGCTGACTTAAGTTACTTTGCAAGTATGTCATCTTATTCTACTAACACTAACCTAACAGTCTACTAATACTCTAATGAGAGTTAACCAACATGCAGTTGAAAATCAATAAGCATCAAATGACCTGGCAAAGGCTGGCAAAGACTGAGACAATTTCAGCTCACACTACAGAATGCATAAGATACTGAGAATATATTGTAATTTTCTGTGTCTATATAAATGTTCAAAAATGTAAATGTATACTTTAAACACTTACGAACACAAATGAGATTACCTTGTGAGATGAAGTGGTGCTACAAGGCCTGCTGTTCTTTCACAAGACACTGACTAGATGAGCAAATGTTTTGCATCAGAATTTTGCATATGGAATGAGGAGAATTCAGTTTGATCCTTTCAAACTGTGAGGAATTTGATTAATTTATTTATTTCATCAGAGAAGGCATTTATTCTTTAGTATTACGAGAGCATTACAGACGGTGTTGGGTAATGCTTTTCTTGGAATCTTTAAAGTCAAAGCAGCCGTTATAGTCAAAGGCAAACGCTTGTGACAGCCATGAGAGGGAATTACAAGAGTCTGAATAACCCTTGAATCACTAAAGGAAAGGAAAGCTTCTCCCATCACTGAGACAGAGCTGATTGAAAGATGCCAGCTTTGAGAGGCTCCAGAGAGACATGCGGAAGCACCAGTGGACGGCACAAAAGCCCGTGTTAAAATAAGCTTCCTGTCAGGGAAATAAAAACAAGCCCCCCTAAGCCGGTCGGCATTTATATAAGGATTTAAGATCTAGAGTGCTGTAGGCCTATTACATCACAAAAACACCTCCACCTTCTATCCATCACTGACTGGATTGTTGGATGGACAGTTTTCAAGAATATAGAAACATTCTTCATCAGACCATAATAGGTCCTGAGGATTTCACTGTCTGTTTAATGTGCAGGTCCTCTGTCAAAATGCTGTATGTTTCTATACATTTGGACATTGATGCTTCATGGATAGCACATTTCCACTGATGGAATGAAATGCTTCCTGTTGATTCTCCACTGGTTCTGTTATAACAACACTATTGCAGTTATGTGTAATGCAGTTAAATAAATTGCATTATGACACTGACTGCTGCATTCTCTCTTTTTATTTATTTATTTATTTATTTATATTTTTGGTCTTCTCACCGTTTTACTGACAGGAGACTGGAAATAAGAATTTTTGTATATCGCATACTAAATGGTTTCAGAAATGAAAACCAAAATCTAGCATACAACAAAAGCAAAAACACAAACAATCAAACAAACAAAAATCTGAAATACTAACTAGGCCTGTGTGAAAATAAATTTAAATAAACCTTTTTTTTTTTTCAGTAGACTGTACTTGTAAAATGTCTTACCCAGTAGAACACTATACCAAAGGTGAAAGAAATTACAGAAATGTTGAGGAAGAAGGTGATTGACATCAAGTTTCAAATTCTAAACAACCACAGTGAGAGAAATATCTTTAAATGAAAAAAAAAAAAAAAACCTTCCAAAATCCTCTTGCATCAATAAAGGTCACTGTTCATAGCTCTACTGTCCAAAATGGCATCCATGGAAATGCGTTGAGATGAAAACCATTCCCAGCTAATATGGAATTATATTTGCTTCAAAAAAAATGAACGTAATTTTATAAAACTGAACGTAACTTTTTCACAAACTATCAAATATATGCATTTACAAAAGAAGAAAACACAATTAAAGTGAAAAAAATGAACTCAGTCGCACAAATTTAACAGGCTCTTCCAATATGCTTCATTCTTTTTTGATGTTTTTCAAAGATTCGTTTTCGCTAATCATGGATTCTGAATGCATTGCCACAGATTTCGCTTACGCTTCGCAGTTTTTCGTTTGGTGTTTTGACACAAACCTCTTGTGGGGGCGGGCTTAACAGTGATCTACTCTGATTGGATAGTGAGCTTTTGATGGACAGGTGCTCTCTGACCGGGAAGTACAGACGCCACTCAGTGGCGCGCATATTGGAAAGCTCTCACAGTGATTTGTATCCAATACGTTGTGCTTTGTATTACTAAATATGTGAATAATATTTGACCTTCGATCGTCTCAGTCTGTAAAGATGAGCTCTCAGGAGAGACACGGAGCGGCATCATCTTCCTCCTCTACTTGTCCTTCAAGGCAGCTTGAAGTAAGCTTGTGTTACTGAAGTAACCAATAACATTGATAAAAGTTTTATTCATGTTACAGTTCGTTGCAGATTATTATTGTCATTCAGTAACACAAGCTTAATTTAAGCTACCTTGAAGGACAAGAGCTCATCTTTACAGACTGAGACGATCAAAGGTCAAATATTATTTACATATTTAATAATACAAAGCACGACGTATTGCATACAAATCACCGCGAGAGGCTTTTTTATATTATTAATGCAGAGAACAAAAACATACAAAAGTATAAACATACATCACATAATATCAACCACAAAAAAAACAAAAACAAAAAAAAAAACAATAAAGAATAAAATAGAACTAAAGAAAAGAATACCCAAAGCCAATTTAATTTGTGATGAATCATTCAAGAATAAAGCTGTATTATCCGCTAATTGACAAATTTTTATTTTAGTGTTACCAATTGTGATACCCTTTAATTGACTATTGTTTATATGTGTGCTAAGAAACAGTGTTGCAATTAGAAACAGATAAGGGGAAACTGGACATCCTTGCCGAACTCCTCGTTTTAAAAAGAATCTAGGTGAAGTACCATTACTTAATTTGATAGAGCCGTTTCCGTTTATGTTAAGCATTTGGACCATCCTGCAAAAAGCATCGCCAAAGCCAATTTTTCGTAGAGACTGAAATAAAAATTCATGTTCCAATTCATGTGACGTCTGTACTTTCAGGTCAGAGAGCACCTGTCCATCAAAAGCTCACTATCCAATCAGAGTAGATCACTGTTAAGCCCGCCCCCATGTGAGGTTTGTGTCAAAACACCAAACGAAAAACTACGAAGCGTAAGCGAAATCTGTGGCAATGCATTCAGAATCCATGATTAGCGAAAACGAATCGTTGAAAAACATCAACAAAGAATGAAGCATATTTGAAGAGCCTGTTAAATTTGTGCGACAGAGTTCTTTTTTTTTTCATTTTCATTGTGTTTTTCTTCTTTTGTAATGGCATATTTTTGATAGTTTCTGAAAAAGTTAAGTTCAGTTTTATAATGTTACGTAAATTTTTTTTAAGCAAATATAATTCCATAAACTAATAGATATATGTTCTTAGAAGGTTAACTTTCCCATTATGTTATGAAAACACAATTTCTGAATGCTTTTTAGATGTTCAAAATGCCCAGTACTTTTTTTTTTTTTATGAATGTTTTATTACCTGATGTATTTCTTAACGTCCAAAACATCCAGATATTTATTTATTTATTTTTTTTTTATGCAAAAATCCTCCAAAAATTCAGATGGAAACATGGCTTCTGTAACACTTCAGATTAGGGAACACATATTCCCTAAATAAACTCCTAATTTGCTGCTTATTAATATCAGTAAGGTTGTTGTTAAGTTTAGAAATGGGGTTAAATTAAGGGATCTAAAACATGGTCATTCAGAATAAGGCATTAATATGTGCTTTATAAGTACTAATAGACAGCCAATATGATAGTGCATGCTAATAAGCAAATAGTTCATGTAGAGAGAACTGGTGGTTAAAATAAAGTGTTACCATGGCTTCTACTCATCCATCTCTCCTCCAAACCATGCTCTCTATGGTCACCAAAGCCTATCCCACCATCTCGGGCCACAGGCAGGGGAAACACCATGGATGGATGTCCTGTCCATCACAGGGCCCACACACAGACAATTTAATATTGTCAGTTTTCCTATGTTGCTTGTCTTTGAACTGTGGTGGAATCTGAAGGACTTGCAGGAAACCTACACTGATGCAGGAAGAACCTGCAAACTCCATCTCTGTTCTCCTGGCTCAACCGAGGCATGAACTGTGTGAGGTAACAGTGCTGCCCTGATTATAGTTATGTTAAGATTAATTTTACATGATGAAAATAGAAAAAAATATAATTTCTTAAAGCCACAGGTATGGATTTCAAATTAACAGAAATTTTAAAATACTAAAAACTGTGTTCCAGTGTATTTCAATGTATATAATTTTCTAAGTGCATTAAATATTTAATGTAAGACTTTACTTTAAAATTTATATTTTACTGTGCCTCGCTGCGGACAGAAGCTGATTCAGCGAGCTGCACCACTCTGCTGTTCTTGCTCCGTACAGCTCTCAGCTCGTTCCCAGCAGCTATCGGGTGAATTGTAAAATAACAATTTCTAAAGTGCAAATTTTCACGATGTAATTTTCCTCATTACATCGAGTGGCTCAATCCTTTTAGGCAGATCAGAGCAGAATGCTGCGCTGGGCGGCCCTGCCTCCCCCGCTCATGTTTCTCTTCTTCCAGTCACCTCGGAGAAAGAGACGGTGAAATTCTTTCCCCGTGTGTTTCACTCTGCACACAGCGCTTTGATCTGCCAGTGTGTTTACACTGAGGATTAGTGCCTCTTGTTTTTCGAGCGGCTCAATCCTTCAAAGCGTATCGGAGCAGAGTGCTGTCACCTATGATAGTGGACACTCTATGAAGTAGAAAACTGTAAGTGCATGAACTATGAAATAAAGTGCAATTGTAATAATACATTTTAAAGTAATATAATGGTGTTATAATGGATAACGGTTTGGTCTAAGTGCATATTCATTTGCATATGGCTAAAGATCCAGTACAAAAACTTCTATTTCTTAGAGCATACAGTCATGCTGCTGTGAGGACATTTGTTTTTGAACTTTCAACTAAGAAAACAAAACATCAAAGAGCCTAGAGCTCTATGACATAAGAAATCAGCTGCATTCTTCCTCTCAGAGATAAAGCCCACTGATAATACTCTGCTCTCATTCATTCTTCTTACTTAGTCTAAAAAAAATTAAAATTCTTTTTTTTTTTTATCATGTGATGGGAATGTGTGCCGGAGTTGCGGGTAAGGAAGACAGAAATCAGCCGTCACATATGCATGGAGTGGCCTGCCCTTATTATCTTATTCAGTTGCACTCTGTCACTCTCCGTTTCTCTTCCTTCTTGGTCTCTATAGATCATCTCTGTTTGTTGTAACCGCTAATTGTTGTGGGAAATTGGGACATACACAATTTTCTTATCAGCTCAAGAAGACAATGTTTATGTAATCAGTGTTGCTTTATTTAGTTTTCAAGCTCAAGGTTTTTTTTTTTTTCTACCCTCTGAATCACCTTTTGATACAGGGTGCCCACATGCCTGACACTTGACAACAGATTACTGTGTTATCAGTGAACAGTGATGGCCCCTTGTGTTGATGGCTTTGTTTCAACAGTGTAAACAAAAACATAAGACATTCGTGAAAGTCACGCTCATCATCAGGAATGCATCCCATTCTACAGCCTTGGATTCTTCAGGATGACTTTCAGGTTGATAGGAGTCAGGACCACAGTCATCCCAAATAACACATCCCCAAAAAAACAACCACAAAAAATCGATCACATTAAAACTGCCAAAAAAAAAAACAAAAAAAAAAAAACAAAAAAAACACCAAACAAGATCTCTTTTGCTGAACCCATCAACAAAAGTGGTCTGCACCTTGATACGGTTTTAAATCCAAAGCCATCAGATGAAAATATCAAAAAGTTTTTAACTGAATAGAGTTGACTTATATGCCGCCAAAACAGATCTGCTTCTGTAATGGGAATTCCAGTGGAAACTACAGCAGAATTTGTCTGTCCACTTAAACCATGTGGTAGACTAGCT
Source organism: Cyprinus carpio (assembly GCF_018340385.1). Taxonomy (NCBI): domain Eukaryota; kingdom Metazoa; phylum Chordata; class Actinopteri; order Cypriniformes; family Cyprinidae; genus Cyprinus; species Cyprinus carpio. The sequence goes on from NC_056619.1 coordinate 3,360,495, forward strand.
GTGCACATTCAGCAAAATTATAGGCTATGTGGTGCATCTGAAATGGCGTACTACATTTGAATTTGAACTTATTTCACAACTGTTAAAAAGGAATGTTCTGTATGAATATGAGTCATATGAATGAAATTTGGATGTGTTATGGCTCATGACCTACCATTGTTAGTTGTGTCCTTTCAGTGTCATTCATAAATCCTCTTTCCTGTGGCTTCATGGCATAGTAAAGTGTCCACTGAACTCACACTTCAGAATGGAGGTATTTTTGTCTAAGGTATTTCAAATACTGCAAATTCAAAATACTCTTTTAGTGAACTGTTTTTCTCACACTAGGGAAGTATTTGATTTTGGATGTAGCGATGCTTTATTAAATGTGTTGTGACAGGTATCTCAGACACCATCCTTCCCTCCAACACCCCTGTAATGGACAGCAGCTTTGAAGTACTCAAGTTTGGTCTCAACCTCAAATTGTCCTGAGTTCAAGACCATTTTCATCGTGCTGGCCTTGATCTTGTCAGAGACACAACAGCACAGAGCAGATCATAAGTGTGAGTCGGCACAGACCACAAAACTTTTCTGCTGTGTTGTTGCACTTAACACTGGAGTCAGTTTCAAGTCAGCCGAGTTTGGTCTTGAATCCTGCAACGATGTGGATGTTTTATGGTCTGCATCAGCTCATGCATATGATTTGCTCTGTGTTACTGTATCTCTGTACCAGAGCACAGGGTGTGTGTGTGTGTGTGTGTGTGTGTGTGTGTTGCACAGATTCAAGATTATTTATTGACATAAATAATGCTTTAATCACCCTAGAGGAAAGTTTATTTACACTGAATCGTTTAGAGCCTCTTCAGCTCACTTTTTTGACTCAGATAACCTGGAAATTGCTGGAAAGTGGTTCTGATGATTGCATATACTCCTAAAAATAAAGGTATCCAAAAGGGTTTCTTACAGTGATGTCATACACTCTTAAAAACTAAGGTTCTTTATTGGCAACAATATGTGTTTTTTTACCATCGGGCTGGATGGTTCTAAGAACAGTAAGAAACGCTTCATTCAGCACGACCATGCTGGCAAAATGCATTCCACTCAGGATTGGACTCTTGTTTGGTGTCTGGCTACTAGTTTCTCTCTGTAGCTGGCCAAGCGTGCTATTTGAGTGAAGTAAACAGAAATATCGGATTATTTTCCATAACACGGTCAATATTTACTTCTCATACAGTATGAACACATGCATTACCAAGGCAATGCCTGATGCATTTGTACAAGCTCTGTTATCATCCCCACTGTAGAAAATGAATCCATGTGTGCTGGCTGGGTCGGATTGACAGAGAAAGGAACGGTTAAGCAATGAAAATGGTTTGGCCAGACAGTGGAAAAGCATCTTGTGATTCCAAGATGAACCATTAACATCCATGGAAACTCTTTATTGCACAAAAGTTTTTTTTTTTTTTTTTTTTTTTACAGTGACTCTAAAGGCTCTTCTGTTTATTAAAATGTCTTCACAGAAAGATGAAAATTGTTCTTTTAAGAGCGGTTCACTGAAAGGTTATCTAGGGAAACTAAAATGGTTCTTCTGACATGAGTGTTCAATCCTGCTTCTGGAGGTCTTGCACAGTTTAGTTTCAACCCCAATTAAATACACATGAACCAGTTGTTCTTTGGGTTCACTAATATAATTTTTCATGCAGGTGTGATAGAACAGGTTGGAGATAAACTCTGAAGGATCTTGGCCCTCCAGGAGCAGGATTGGACATTCTTCTAAAATATTTTAAATGGTGCACTTTTGGCAATTTAGTTTTTTTTTTTTACCTTTTTTTGTCATCTACAAAGAAGCTTTTTGCAATCGAGTTACAAAGATATTAAAGGTTCTTTGTGGAAAAAGTCATTCTGTCAAATTGGGTTACTGTGACCCTTTAAAGGCCTAATACTGACCAAGTGAAGACTGATGTTCTGAATTTCTAGAGGTTAAATTGGTTTATGAAGTTCTGATTTTGCTTTTTTATCTTATTCTGTTTACGGGATTTAAAGAGTCCCTGTAGTGGGAATCATAATCACTGTGAGAATTGCCTCTCTAATGGTTTGTATTGCGATTACCTGCTTTCTGGGTAAAGACTCTCACAGTGATTTTCAAAGCTTATGACTTCACTGTGTACAAGAATCGCAATATTTTACAGCTGACTTGTTAAATGCCTTGAATGGATAATGAAGTCAGCTGGTTATAAATATAATACAACTATATCAAGACCTGGTTAAATGTTTTTTTGTTGTTGTTGTTGTTTTGTTTTTTAGTGACATTACGACTAAACAAGAAATATATGTTAGCCCATTTGGTGAAGATTAGTTCTGCCACTAGTTGATGTATTACTGTATAGGTTTGTTCTATACATGCAGCACCTGGAGGCAAATTCATCTATCCATCAGCTGCTTCCCAGTGTCCACAGACAATAGCCTTCGGAGAAGTGCTCTGACGTGCAGTGTTTTGAGTGTCCTCGGGCTAGTGATCCTTTCTGATTTCATGTCCTTCTCTCTTACTTTGCTTTATAAAAAAAATAAATAAAAAAATCAATAATAAAAAAATTAAAATAAAAAATTAAATAATAACAATAAAAGAATAATTTAAAAAAAAAACCAAAATAACATATAAATATAATTATTAGCATTATAGGATTATTTGAAATAACAATCTAAAGTTAAATATATATAAATATATATATAATATATATTATATATATATATATATATATATATATATATATATATAAACATTTTATTTAAGCTAGTTGCTAAGGCAACATTTCTTTTATTTTTGTTTAGTTAAATTTCTAAAACAACTAAAACAAAAAGCTTAAACATAATAGAAAACTATAGAGATGTTATAAAATTGACAAAATCAAACAACAAAACTACCAAAACCAAAAAAAATCCAAATTATAATACCAACAAGAGTGGGTGGCCATTTGTAAATTCTATGGGTCTGGCTTCTAGTCTCATCCACGTCCATGTGAGAGTGGGGCGGGGGCCGAGAGCCGTGGGAACGGAGCGAGGCCGGTAATTGGGAAATGAGCGACACCATGCTTTCACCGGTTCGAGTCCCACGGAGGAGATAGTACAAAAGAGGAGCTAAAGGACAACAGGACCAGGCCTGGGCTTTATTTTGTGTTTGGTTTTGTTTGCGCGGCAGCCCGTGAGGGGCTGTCGCGCTGTTTTAAATTTATATAAACATTTGAGTGTTTCGCCGGGTCCCGCCTCCTTCTTCCCCGTCCATTAAAGCTTAAACATAGGGACCGCTCACGAACCTGCGGGAACCTGGGGGTAGGAGACGAGGCGAGAGAAAAGGAAATTGAAGGATGATGGAGCGACGGGAGACAGAGAGGAAGAGAGGAGAAAAAAAAAATTCCGGTACCCAGAACGCTGCCCGCTCGGCCCTCCACTGTGTGAAGTCCTCCGCGGTGCCTGGCTGGTGGCAATGGATGGCCCTCGTGGACGGCAGACACTCCTCTCCGCCGCCGCTGTGGACGGCGACGGGCTCCTCCGGTTTCGGAGCAGCCGGCAGTCCCCCGTTTCCCCGCTCCTCCCCATTCTTGGCGGATGGCAGCAGGCTCCGGCCACCTGGCGAACGGCGCCGACTCCTCCCGCTCCCCTTACGGACGGCAGCCGCCCCTCACATCACGGGCGGCCGGCAGCGAGTTCGTCCATCCCGGCAACTCACTCCAGCCCACCGCCTCGAGCGTCCATGGTGCCAGAACTGCTATTTGCTCCATGGCACCGCGGATTCACCCCAGCGGCAAGGGATTTCGACAGCGCGTCCCTCCTTCCTCCCGGGTTTCGGCACCAGTGTAACAATTCCATGATCAAGGGAAGAAGGAGGCGAGAACCGGCGAACATATACAAATAAATCTTTAATGACAAAATAATACAAACAGCGCGACAGCCCCTCACGGGCGACTGCCCATGCACAAACAAAAACCAAACACAAAATAAAGCCCAGGCCTGTCCTCTCTTCTCGTCCTTCACTTCGCTCGCTCCTCTTTTGTATCCTCCCGATATCCTCCGTGGGACTCGAGGACCGGTGAGTGGAGAGGTGGCTCATTTCCCAATCACTCCACCGCCTGGTTCCACGTTCTCGGGCCCCGCCCCACTCGTGCATTTGTAAACTATCCAGACTGGTGTGTCTTACCATATTATTACAATTCTGGCTTCTAGTCTCATCCACGTCCAGCTATTTTTAGCTGTACAAAACAGCTTGTTTTGCTGCTTGATATAGCAGACTGGTGTGTCTTACCATATTATTTCAATTTATTATCTTAATTGTGAACACACCAGTTTGCAGTGCAAATAGTTTACTGCACTTTGTTATTCTTCTCATTATTTCCCTACAGTGGCTAATGAACTGGAAGTCTCGCCCATTCACAGGAAATGGCTTACTTTTGCATTGAAAAATAAGGTGGATAATAGTATATCAATGATATGCTACTATAACACTGAAAAGAATAGCTTCCCAATGGATTCAGATGATACAAGTTAAAGGGAAATTCCTTTGCAATTAATGAAATTTGTGACCACAAAACCAATCATAATCATCTGAAAGCTGAATAAATAAGCTTTCCATTGATGTATGGTTTGTTAGGATAGGACAATATGGCTGAGATATATATGAACTATTTGAAAATCTGGAATCTGAGGGTAGATAAAAAAATCTAAATATTGAGAAAAATTGCCTTTAAAGTTGTCCAAATGAAGTTCTTAGCAATGCATATTACTGATCAAAAATTAAGTTTTGATATATTTACAGTAGGAAATTTACGAAATATCTTCATGGAATATGTGGAACATGATCATTAGTTAATATCCTAATGATTTTTGGCATAAAAGAAACATCAAAATTTTGACCCATGCAATGTATTTTTGGCTATTTTTGCAAATATACCTGTGCTACTTAAGACTGGTTTTGTGCTCCAGGGACACATATGTGACAATAAACTGAACCCTATACATACTGTATAGAAAGAGAGAGACAATTAAGGGGGCCTGAGTTTATTTGGAGAGTTCACACAGAAGCCAGAATTCTTGCAAACCACCCAGAAAATAATAATCAAGCGTTGCACAGTCTGATAGATACTATAAGTGAGGACACAGATAAAAGAAACATCCACACTTTGATTTCTCATGCGTATCATCTCAGCGGTGTGGATGTTTTCTCCACTCACACACTCTCAACACAATGCCCGACCTGACAGAAACAGCAAAGACTGCTGAAGCTGCATGCCGTACTGTGGCTCATTTACTTTATTATTTACGACTAGTCAACTATAAAAAACAAGCAGTCATGCAAGCCCTATAGCAGACTGACAGAGAGGATGTGAAGGAGAAGCATTAGACATGTGACAATCACAGACAGTCACACACAAAGAGCAGTGTTAGTTACAAGAACAGGAGGAGGAGAGAGAGAAGGATAGGAACAGAAAGAGGGTGGGGGATAGCAGGAGAGAGCGAGACAGTGAATCTTTCATAGCACCGCTGTGATTTGTGTCTCTCAGTATGTTTCCCACCGCAGCAGCAGGCAGAGTTAGCTCCCGCACAATGACTTCTCGACCTTCTCCTCTCTCCTTATCCTCTCCCATTTTCTTTCCCTCCAAAACAAACTTGTTTGTTCAAGGCTGATGGCTCACCGACTTCAGATTTTTCCATAAACTAGCAACGGACATAAGGACCACCACCAGTCTCTCTGTAAGGTAAGAATAGCAGTAACAATTTTATAACTGTCCGATGTGCCGTCATGCTTGTGTGCAGCACAGTCTGTTTAATGTCTATTTTGTATGTTTTTGTTTATATGATATATATTTTTACTTATTATTTATCAGCATTTTTTTAATTATTATTATTTTCAAAATGGAAAAAAAAAAAAAAAAAAAAAAAAAAAAAAAAACGAGAAAGTAAACCTGTTTTATGGTTTTTATCAATATGACAAACTTGTATATTGTTTTTTTTTTTTTTTTTTTTTTGGAGATGAAAGTGAACGGAATATGGAATGTGTTATTTGTTCATTCATGTACAGATTTCATCTTTTAAGAAACATATCAGCTGTATTACTGTATGTAACAAACATGCGGTAGTCAGTTACACCAGTGGTTCCTATCCTCATCAGCAGGACACACTTTGGAGGTCTCTCTTATCTAACCCATCCATTTCAGGCCTTGGAGCCTCTACTAATGAGGTGAATCAGGTGTGTTTGATTAGGAAGAGTTTAAGCAGGGTTGGGAAACCCTTAGTTACACTGTGTGCTGTCACATGGTTTGATGGTCCACCCATACTAGTGATGGGAGAATTTAAAGTCTGGCTATAAATACCTCCAGCAAGCCCCATCCACACGTCCTGTGAGCACACAGAGTGTCTATACATGGCTTTTAGTGATAAACTCTGCATTTTAAGCACTGTGACTTTAAGAGTTTGTGAAACAAGAAGTAAACTTATGGACTGTGACAAAATGTGAAAACTGAGCTGAAGAAGCATGCACGTTCATAAAGGCATATAAAGTAACTCTTGCTCCGAGGACAGCACTGCCTTAATTAAACTGCATTTTTGCCTTAATTACACTGATTTGAGTTTACACTGAGTTTAGCCATTTGGTGCTAAAAACATCATGCTTTACTACCTAAAATGTTGTTCTAAACCATTTGACTTCTTTCATGCATCACAGAAGCAGTGTGAAAACATGATAAAAGTACTCTATGCAACAGAAGCATTGTATTCCGCATCTTCTGAAGTCATATGAGGAGCTTTGTGTGAGGAACAAACACATATAAAGATGGAAATTGTTATTCAGTGGTAATTGCCCCTTTTGTCATAGCTCTTAAATCACATTCATGGCATCTTCAATATCCAGGTTTTCCTGGATTCAGAAATAGAGGTTTGTGAGAGGCGACATCAGTGATGCACTACAATAGAGAGGAAGATGTTTCATGAATATATCAAGTGGTCTGTTATTCTTCAGCGCTATTGTATGCTATAAAACATCCTATTGTTAACTATTGTATGAAATATTGCACACAAGGAGTGTTTATTTATTTATTTATTTTTATTTTTTTTTTTGAAAAGCTTGACGGTATAAATCTTTCTTGCTAAAACAGCAGGGACACTATTTATTGATAGCTGAGAAAGGACAGAAATTGATAAGAGCTGGACGGGGAACTGGGGGAAATTGCCCAAGGCAGACTCAAAATTGCATTTCCTATGTGAGCACCATGATAAATGTATGATGCATGTTCACTTTTTGCATGTTTTTCTGTTTTTCCAGTCATAGGAGAAAGGACTGATTTATGTTAAATTGCCGTGTACAAAAGCCAGTTTCTCATACGTCTCACTGAAAAGATTTCTTCAAACCATTACAGAGAGTCATTGAATCTTGAACCTTTCTGACTGTGAAGTGTGGCTCTCCACAGACACACTGTCATCATTTTTTTAACTTCCTGTGCATCCTCTCTTGGTGATCATTAGTGGTGCTGGTGTCTTTGTTACTTGTAATTACAATGTAAGTACAGAGTAATAAATGAACAAAATGTACTATAGGAATATGGTCAGGATTGGGTTTAAGGTTAGTTTCTTGCTTACCTTAAATGTAAGTCTAGAGGATTTAGTTACACTTTATTTCGATAGTCCACTTTAGACATTCTACTAACTACAGTTTAAGTCTACCAATTTTGCAGCTACATGTCAAGTAGCAGTCATTAGAGTATTAGTTACTGCCAAATACATGTCAGCTTATTCTACTAACCCTAACCAAAGAGTCTACTAATACTCTAATGAGAGTTAGTTGATATATAGTTGCAACTTTACTTATAGTTGGTAGAATGTCTAAAGTGGACTCTTGAAGTAAAGTTTAACCAAATCCTCTAGACTCACTTTAAAGTACAGACCTGAGCTAGAGACCACATACTGCTGTTGCTCTTTTTTGCTGCATACAGTATGTTTACTTTGCTCATCATGTGTGAACTGGCCTGTGCTTTGATCACTTGAAGGTAAACCTGCAGAAGAAATGATCTCTAAGGAAGTCTAATAGCTGTTGGTGGTGGGGTTTGCATTTCACAAGGAAAGGGAATATAATATTTAGCATGCTCTGGATGTGTGCCGCTAGCTGACGTACAGATGAATCCGAGAGAGATGGACAGAGCGGGGTGTGCGAAATGAGATTTGTGTGTCAGATTTCACCCAGGGCATTCACTGCTCTGCGCAATCGTACCTGTCACTTTGCTTTGATGTCAGTTCTATACAGTGAGAACACAAGTCATTTCCATACTTTCTCTCTCTCTCTTTCTCACGCTCTTTCATTTCTCTGTATCTGTGTTTATCTGCTTCACTGCTTCTCTCCTCTCTCTTTGCCCCATTTCTCTTTCTGGATTAAATGTAGGGTAAAGTTTGATATTATATCCTGAGAAAAGAATCAGCTGTGGCACAATACATTTACTATCATGTATACTGTGGCCTCTGCCTTGTGTTTAAACCGCGCACACACACACACACACACACACACACACACACACACACACACACACACACACACACACACACACACACACACGCACACACATCCACAAACATGGGCTCAGATGTATTTATATCTATGGATATCTGCTATGGAGGATTAAATGCAGGCAGCTCATGAGAATTTTAGGGTTATTTGTGTGTGCAAGAATTTTAATAACCACATGGATGCACTGATGCAAATATGTTGGTTAAGTCATCTATGATACACAAGGTGTGTGTATGGTGGACTGATGACACACAGACACACACTTTATGTCTCTCCCAGCTGTCAGCCAATGTCTTTGCCACCTTGGCATTTTGTCAGCACAAGTGGACTGGGGGTCCATGTGACAACACATATACAACATTAGAACACTGTTTAAATGAGCAGACATGAGCTCATAGTATGTCAGCAGTCTATTGATGGAGTTGTGAGATCATCAAATTTATTACTGAAAAGTCCTGAAAAACTGGATTTTGCGAGACTTGATGTGTCTATCAAACGTTTAGTGCTTCCAATTCCCCAACCCCGCTTCTGCCAAATACAAGACAAAACTATTAGCTAAGTCCACAGAAAATCCTTTTTCCAAAGTCTGTGGAGCACCTGTCACTATGCTTTCTGAATCAGTGTATTACATGCATGTGTGTTTTGGACATTGTAATTCAGTCATCATTTTTAACAGAAAAGAAAAGATTATATGAATTATAAGAAAACAGAACAAGTAAGAAAATAATTCTTTATTATATAAATTAATTACAGAACATGAAGTATACATAACTGTAGTGAAAGCTTTCTCTAGCACTGCTTTGTTATGAGGATGGGGCACTGATGGGATTTGGTTCATCACTGACTGATAAACAGCCAGTGGGATTTGGTTGATCGCTGAAGGCGTAGCTTAAAATAACAGCATGAGCTTTTCTCATGCCACGCTTACAAACAGCTGAAGTTAGTCCTGCGGTGAGGGTCCATCTCAATCCTTTAGATCTCACATTTGTAGATGGGCCAGCGTTTGGAATGAGAGGCTGTGTAGTTTGTTTAGACACGTGTCCTCTGAACTGCAGAGTGTGGCTGTTATCACCAGCTAAGCGACTAAAGCTTGAAGTGCTAAGATCCCAAATAAAGGGTACTGATTGCTTGAGCAGTTCAAATGATGTCCAATCATTCACTAAGAATAATTGCTTTTTGTGTGTGATAAATGTACCCAATTTTAGCCACTTCCAGCTCTAAGTAAACTCCATTTTATTTATTTATTTTATTTAGAATAGTGTTTATATTTATTGTGCCAAAAATGAGTTTGTAGACCCTTTGAAAATGCCCACATTTCTGCACTGATTACTAGTAAAATGTGATATTCTTCTTCTAAGTTGCAGTTACAGACTAACATAATCTGACTAAAGCAATAACAGACAAATAGTTGTTCTCTTCAATTTTGTATTGAAGACATTGTGTGATAATTAATAGGACAGGCTGGAAAAAGTAGGCAAACCTCTTTGTTACAACTTCTCTAAAAGCTTAGTGTTAGCCATCACTCTAAAAAATGCTGGGTTATTTCAACCCAACTTTGGGTCAAATTTGGACTAACCCAACTTTTTGGGTTAAAAATAGAATGTAAAAATTTAAACCAATGGTTGGGTTAGTCCATATTTGACCCAAAGTTGGGTTGAAACAACCCAGCATTTTTTAGAGTGATGCTTTGATCCCAATGACAGCAAAAGACCTCCAGAAAAGACCACAAACTGCAGAAGTTTTACTTCATGTGTCTACTACCTAAACAGTTAGAAAATGTTCTTTGGACCTTAAAATTAAATTTGAAGGGTTTTTTTTGGCAAAGATGCACAGCGTTTTGTTTAGAGGAAAAAGCGAACTGCACACCCATTCCAAAACCTCATCTGTGAATCATGGTAGAGGAGCATAAAGGTTTAATGCTGCTTTGCTGCCTCAGGGTCTGAACACTTTGCGATCACTGACACCCATAAATTATGAACTATATCGAGACATTAGACATGAGAATGTCAGGGCAGCAATGACTTCAAGATCAAAAGGAGAAGAATATTTGAATAAAGTCATTATTTTTGTTTTCTTTGTGCACAAAAAGTATTCCCGTAGCTTCATAAAATTGTGGTTGAGTCACTAATGTCACATGGACTGTTTTACCGATTTCCTTATAGCTTTCTGGGTCTGGGAACATTTCAGTTGCATTGCTTTCTATTCAGTGTCAGAAAGCGCTCAGATTTCATCCAAAATATCTTAATTTGTGTTCTGAAGATGAACAAAAGTCTTACAGGTTTGAAACAACATTAGGGTGAGTAATTAATTAGAGAACTTTTATTTTTGGGTGAACTACCCTTTCAAGTCAATTCAACTGCTGTTGTGTCACCTAAAGTGAGCTATCAAGACAACCAAGAAATATTGATAAACTGAAACAGATTTGTTGGTAGGGATGGTCCAAAAAAAAAAAAAAAAAAAAAAAAAAAAACAGCTGCAGAAAATATTTGGCTGAGGTTTTGCTCCTAAAGGATGATCTACAAGTTACTAAATTCAAGGTTTCACTTATTTTATCAACCCTGCACAATGGGTCATTACTCAGTGTATTCAATTAAAATGTGAAAAGTGCCACAATTTTTATTTCAATCATGACAACTCTCTGAGGAGTTTAGCATTGTAGCGGATATGACAGTGCATTTGGTCTTGGTGGAAAAGATCTGCTGTGCCGCTACTGCTGTTGATTATTGCTGCTGCAGAGCAAGTACAGAGACTGCCAATCCATCCATAGACATGCTACTGTGAGCATGTAAAGGCCCTGATATACTTCAAATAAAGTTCGTCTTCATTCTTTGTTTGGGGGCTAAAAGAAGTTTGAAAAGGCTGAGCGACTGTATACTGTTTCCGAACATTCCAACACCCCTGCGCTGCTGGAGGCGGGTGTAGATTAATGTAAACACGTTGCGACGCTCGCGCGTGTATGCCCTGAACACAACAAATTTGAAATGAAGAAGTGTAGGCAATCTCGGTGTGAGACGGGCACCAATGGTCAGAATATTATAGACAAAAGAATAATGATTAGCAGCAGTTCAGAGTCAAGTATCATGTTTGCAAAACAAAAGAACCATAATCAGTCCTTTATGGGAAGTGTGAATGGCTCATAGTCTGAAAACTTTAGCATGATGTGGAACAAATACTCTCAATAACACAAACCTGTTTGTTACTTTATTTTATTAGTGTTCATTTATTTTATTGAACTGGATAAATTATTACACCTTTTTATATTTTATGTGGTGTCATGATTTGCTTTTGATAAAAACAAAGGTTTATTATTGTATGTTCGTTTGGCATTTCATTTATTGTAGGCTATACCCTTTAAATTCACTTATTAAAAGAAAAACAACAGCAGCAGCAGCAGCAGTGTGGTGTATTTATTTGAAACATGTATTTGGTACTTGCTACCTTATATCTTTACTCTTTCCTTTCATTCTTTTCATGGCTTTGGAAAACTTTTCTCAGATGTTTCTCTGCGTCACTTTTTGCATAACTCCGGGTCGTTTGAAGTATATCGGGGGCCTTAAGACATGCTGCTGCTGCACAAATAGCATACATTGAATGACCAGTAGCAGATCCATACAGGTGGAGCTGGGGGAGGTGGAGGGTTTCTGATAATAACTGAACCAAACTATTTAAATGTTGTGTAAGAAAGCTCATTGACTTAAGATGCAACAGAGATCAATCAGCTTGTGCCATGCAGTGAATGATGCAATATATATATATATATATATATATATATATATATATATATATATATATATATATATATAATTAAAAAGGTGCTATATAGTGCTATTAAAAACAGTAGCCTTTAAGAGATTAAAATACTGCAGGAGTGTTCTTCGTATGCTTATAGAGTTACACACTGTGTATTTAGCATCAATATGACAATAATGTCTTAAGTTCAGTTATAGTTTCTACACTAAATATAATTTTGAATACATTTTTCACAAGAATAGATTATCAAGTCTCTGTTTTGTCACAAAAACAGCTTGGGGGGCAGTGAGAATCACGAAAATACAAGCTGTTCAGTTTGTGAGTTTGATAATTTACCAGTTGCCATTTCTGAAATTACTTTTATGATTGGTAAATCACTCCGTGGCTGCTATTTCATCTAATATCTGTGGGCCTGGACTTTATTTTGAAGGCACACCTCAAAGAACAAATTTAGTAAGTTTAGACCAAAATACTTTACCTTTAGTAAATAAAGGTTTAGAGACTTAAGCTTATGCATAGACTGCAGATCAGAGGGGAACAGTACAGCTGTTCAGTGGTTGTGGCATGTTTCAGACGGGTCAGGTGGGTGGTGATTCACTTTTGTGACTTACATAATGTGCTATAACATATTGCAAACATATACAGTACAGATTACAACATCATTAAAACAATTAAATATTATCTCAAAATAATGCATAACTTCAAATTATTAATAATTATTCACTATAAACTAGTTGCTTATTAGCATGCATATTGGCTGTTTATTAGTACTTATAAAGCACATATTAATGCCTTAATCTGCATGACCATATTTTAGGAATCTTAATCCTACCTCATACCTAAACTTAAACAATTTACTAACTATCAATAAGCAGCAAATTAGCAGTTTATTGACGGGAAAACGCTTAGTTAATAGTGAACATAAGAGATGCACTAGATAAATTGTTAAGGGGATATGTTACTGTCATGTGAATGTCACAGAATGCATTGGGAAGCAGTTGAGCTTATGCAAAGGTGTATTTCAACACAGAAATGTTTGGGGGATGTAGACATTTTCAGGCACAATGAAATCCCTTTTGCATATTCAAAAGTGGATTACAGAGAGAGAAGGTTATTTTGGTTGTGATAAAACTTAATTATGAGCCACAAGTGGTACTAACACTATTTGTACATAATGCACAGAAGCAAAAGCAATAAAAAGTCTCTGAGGAGCAACAGTCATGCATCAGCTGTTAGTGAAACAGCTCTAACCCCAAGAGTATTTCATTTAATTCTTAACACTCTGCTTTATTTTCCCTTGATGTACATTTCATGAATCATATTCTTGCTCTTGCTACAAAACAGAAAGTTTGTTATCCTCCAGTAACCTTGATATGGTCAAAACTTGTTCAGCGGTCACAGAGCCCATTTAGAATGTGTCTGTTTAACAGGCGGGTGTTTCTTCTCTAGCTTCTCTCAGCTGATAGCTTTTCTTGATTTCAGTGTCGGTGGAACTCTGGTTAGATGTTTGATCATTATGTTTTTTTTTTGTTTTTTTTAAACAGATGGCCTCATTATAAAGACAGAGCCCAGGTCTGGAACCGAGCGGCTGTTTCCTGCTGAAGTTATATATCTCACTCCGCTAATTAAACTTCACTCCGTGCTTAGGAGCTGGTAAGCTCTTCCGAATAACCAAAAAAACAAAAAACCAGGGAACCCCTGATGTCAGTGGCGGATTATTTCCCTGTCGCCAGGGCGGGTTTTGAATATTAAAATGTGTGATGGCCCGACTGAAGATATGATACATGCTGTGTGTGAGACGTGTATCTGTGAGACGATTATGTAAATGATCATGAGAGGAAGAAGATGTGCTTTTGTGGTCTAGTTTGATCTGACTTCTAAAGAAAGAGGGAGATGAAACTTTGCTGATATATAATGAGAAAAGATAGAGTCAGAGGGAGGCATGAGCAACTTTTAACAGGCATCTTAAAAAAGAAAATAAATAAATAAATAATTCATGCAATGTATAACCAAACACAAGGACACTGGAGAGTGACAAAACTGAAATGTTAGTAAATGAAAGCAATGTGAACGTTCTACAGGAAAAGTTGTTAATTTAGTGAGTGACGTGGGTCAATTATATGAGAAAAAAAAAAAAATGTTTCAGACATAAAAGACATTGCCTTAATTTACAGTATTATATTAAACTATTTTAATTACTATTATATTACGCATGATAATACATTCAATTTTAGCAGTAGTTTAGAAATTATTATTAATTATTAATAAGTTATTAGTAAGAGATTGCTAAACAAATCCAAATGACAAACCATGACTTTACCCAAATACACTTAGATAAACTTAATGATTATACCAGTGATTTATATTTTAGAGCTCCTATATTTCCTATATTTTATGAAATCCCATACTTATGTCATATCATATCCTTACTAGAGTAAACGTAGCACTGGCTGAGGGTTGCATTGAAGTTTGTTGTAAAAAGAAACAAGAAAAACTCACCATGACTCAAACCTATTGAATATTACTGACTGTAAAATCTATTTCAATTTTTTTATTTGGTAACACTTTTATATAGGGACCAATTCTCACTATTAACAAGTTGTTTATTAGCATGCCTGTTATCAACATATTGGCTGTTTATTAGTACTTACAGTATAAAGCACTTACTCTGCATGAGCATATTTTACATCCCTAATCCTACCCAATACCTAAACGTAACAACTACCGCACTAACTATTAATAAGCAGCAAATTACTGAGTTACATTCAGTCATCTCAATGAATTTAATTTATTCATTTTCTAAATTGGTTTCAAGGCATGTGTGTCAAGCCACTTAAATCTCACACTTCAGGTCAAATTAAACGCATGTTGTATAAACCCATCATAAAAACACCAAACACCAGTATTTCATATTTTAGATACAGCACAAAAGTCATTTACAACAACTCAGTATGATGAACATGTCAGTATACTGTTTAAATCCATATCTCAATAAGGTCTTTTTTTTCAGTTTTCTCATTAGGGATTAAAAGCTTGCTGCTTGCACTCTGATTTTATTAAAACCATTATCAGTGAAATGTATTCAAAGTCTTGCCTCTGTCAAAACGCTTCTTCTATAAGGCTTTTCCCATCTTATATTAGCAGACAGCCGTTTCAACCCCAAAGCTAACAAGGGATCAGAGGTCCTCGCTGGGTAATTTATCATCCTGCGCTCATGAGGACAGGAAGCAGATTGAGTCTTTGTGTCTAGTTAAGCAGTCCTTAAATGTCACTCCAGCAGCCTCTTAGAAGCTAGAAACAGAAGCAAGATCATTCATTAGTTTATAATTCAAACTATTATGCTGATAATACAGTTTGCAATAAAAATATTTGTATAAAATGTTATTTTACATTTGCATTATGTGAACTCAGCTTACGTTGTGTTATATAGATTTCAGGATGATGAACATACAGTGTTATACACAGGGCTTCTGCTTTGTAACAGAGCTTGATTTCTGGCTTCCACTGAGTATTTCCTTTTATAGTAAACATACATTTGGTATTTTGTGAGACAAACTTGATCATTATGATGTCTAATTTACCTGAAGATGCCAAAGTGTTGAAATCATCTGTAAAGGAATAGAACGTGCTGTTTGTGTGCCTGTCACTGCATGTGGAACTGAAATTCAGCCCAACAAACTCTTTTCTTTTTATTTTTTTTCAAGCAATGGGTGGGTAGTTTTAAGTTGCTTCATAAAAGCTTATATAGCAAAATAAAAAGTGTTGATAAATAGGTTTATAGTGCAATTTTAGAGTGTTTTATGTTGACTTCAGCACCAGATCACAGCTCAGTACTTTCACCCAACTTCTGCTACACAGCAGCGTACTGTAACCCTTTTATATGGGTTTGCCCCTCAAGCACGGAACAGACAATAAGTTTGAATGCAGTCTTTACTCTTGTTTATTTAAAACATATGTACTACTAAACTGACCTGTATTTTTCAATGGTGGCTACCATCAAACAATCAATCAATGAATCAAAATAAATAAATACATTTTCACTAGAGGTACTGCATTTTTAAATTGTGATCTCTAATTTGTGCTTCTAGATGCAAGTGATGCATGACGTTAATATGTATTGAAGTCAGTTCATGTTTTAATTACTGTAATTGTGAGCAGTGCTGTTTGAACGTTTGTCCACTTCCAACATTCATTAGTAGCCCTAACAAGACAGTTGAACACTGATCTTATTTGCTGATGATTTGCTTGCAGTCAGCAGGAGTTTCGGAGTAATCTCCCCGAGCAGCTTTAGCAGCGTGTCAAACAGACACAAAGTGAAGAGCTCAAGAACCTGCTTTTGGCAGAGCTGACAAGGAAATCTACACACACACACAAACACACACACACTTTTTATCCACACACACACACACACACACACACACACACACACACACACACACACACACACACACACACACACACACACACACACACACACACACACAGACACACAATGTCAAGAGCAAATCCAGATCAAGAGCTACACTAAATGTTTGATATACACTAGATGGGCCATCTGAGGACCACTTATGTTTGTAACGTTTTTAATAATTATATATATATATATATATATATATATATATATATATATATAATGAATAGATTTATATGTCTTACTGATTTATTCTAGAATACATGATTATACATAAGTATAATTGTTTTCAAACAGCTTTTTCTCTGGTGATCTGGTGATTTATTCATGTGCTCTGATGTTGGCCCATGGCATTACAGCAGCAGATTCACAGAACAAAGAGCAAAACAATCACTGGTCTGGCAGAGCACCAGCACTTTGCAGGCTGAGAGACAGCGCTCGACTTCTCTGTAAGACAGTCATCTGCTGAGGTGGCATCTGACAGAAACAGATATCTAGCCTTTGCACCAATTGCACCGATCCTGCTTGGATGTCGAGTTTGATCACACATCAAACGTCTCTCCTCTACTGCCATTCATCTTTGACTGATCAGTGAGTGTCAGTCTGGTGTGCTGTTCCTTGTATCTTCTTCCCAGAGTTGGCCTAGATGATCCTCACGGAAGCAGAGATGAATCGGGCTGTGTGTGAGGAAACTGTCCACTTTAAAGCAGACACGAGTATAGTATGATGGACATGAGATCTGCACGCAGCTCTCTGAGAATTAAACGCCATGAATTGGACTCAGGATTAGAGCGAGACATTTGAAATGTCTCTGAGGACTCTTTAATTTCACTGACAGATCTTGGATGAAATGATAATAATAATGAGTAATGAGACTGAAGTGCTTGCAAGGAACATAAAAAAGAAAACTCATAATTTGCTCACATTCTTGCTGTTCCAAATCTTTTTTCTTTTTTTTCCTCCTCAAGAACAGGAATGAAGAATGTGGATTTTTGGAAACGTAATTTTGGTAGTTAATTTGGTAGTTAACAAAATCAGGTTACATTTGGTGCCTTATCTGCCAAGATGGATTTTTTTTTTTTTTTTTTTTTTTTTTTTTTTGGGAAAAAACATCAGTATGTTTGTGTGTGTATTTGCCAGTTTGGTCCTTTTTCAAAACCCAAAAATAGATATTGTCATTATTTAATCTTCCTCTTGTTACACATACATGCCTTTTTTTTTAGCCCACTGTGACACAGAAGCTTCTTTTCATACAATAAAATACAAACCTAGAAGTTGTCAAAATTGTGTTTCCATGCTATAGTCAGCTTTGTGTGATTTGTTTTCAGAGTAAGTCAGGTGTGCGTGCTAATGTTGTGTTTTCCTCTGCGCAAAACGCTTTTACATTGTTAATGAGTGACTAAATAAAGCCAAAAGCAAGCCTCTCTTGAGCTCTGAGTTACATAAGTGAGCAGGATCAGGGGTCTAGAAATCTGAATTCAGTGTTTAAACACACACAAACACAATTGCTAATATTCTGGGTTATATTATTGTAGTTGTAGTGGATTGTATTCCAAATGGTTTACTGTACATGCCATCATGGCCTGTGAATAAAGAGCTGAGAATAAAGGCAGAGGAGCAAGTGAGAGGAAAAATTATAAAGAGGAATACATACAGAGAACTAGCTCACTTAAATACCTCTTAGAAGCTCTAACCGCTGGTTAAAACCGTCTTGATTGAGTGGTGATGGATTTGATGATCTTGTGAAGCAGTGAGAATTGATTTTGGACAGAAAGTGAAAACCCCTCAAAGTCACCGATATTAACCCTTCTATTGACTTAAGTTCATTTCGTTTTGGAGTCATTTTATTTATTTATTTATTTTCTTTCTATAATTTCCTATGAAGCTGTCAGCAGAAGGCTCGAAGCATCTGCACACCACAGTATATGTGTTCAGTGCTCAATGGAATAAAGAGGTGTTAAACATGTTAAGCATGTTAAACAAGCTGCAAGTGCATAAGTACAAATCCATTGACTTTTAAATCAAATAAAGAAATTACATCGTACCAGTAGATTCTGAAATGTGGTTGTTTGCAGAAAGAAAGAATGAATGAATGAGCGAATCAATGAATGAAACAAACAAACTAGGGTACTCCATAAACTAACTGTAAAAGTGCAGGTGAACTTGGGGTTGTGTAGAAACAATTTTCACTCAGAAATTACTAATACATTAGAAACTTAATCCAAAGTGACATTCAACTGCGTACTACACCATCTATTTACTGTGGTTGATAGTGACTCACCCAGCATTTTATGAATTTTTTTTGACAAGAATGTATTTAATACAGAGAAAAAAAGAAGAAGAAAAAAACACAAACAAATGTGTTTCTGCTATTTATATACACTCACTGACACACAGCTGCAACTTTATGTCCATCCATCTTCTATCCCTGCTTATGCTCTATCAGCTCATGCCTTATGTCTAAAGGTCAAAGCAAAGCAGTTCAATGCCCTTGAAACAGAGCTGTAATTTTGTTTTATTAAAACAAAAATCTATATTAGGGCAGTGTTAGATTAGGTAAGATTACAGCTGAAACCCTTCATACTGATCAGTGAGTCATAGTCCACATTCAGTTGCTGATCCATGGATTTATCCATTGACCTTCATAATGCAGATACAGGGGATCAAGCTATTAAAATTGCTGCTGAAGTGTCTAAAATAATTCATAATCATGATGATATTGCCATTTCAGGTTTGCCTTGGAAATCACCAAGTACTCTAATTCAAATATGCAAAATTCAAAATCCAACACAATCTCATTGTGGTTTGTCACTATTTCATGTTTTGGTGAATTGGTGGCTCAATTATTTTATTTTGATCTGCTTGCACTCCAGTAATGCTCCTTTACATTTACTTTTTGTTTTGCTTCTTTAACAATATGGCCCATTAATTGGTCTCCATACTGAGGAGAGGAGCAGGTTAATTACACATGCCACACTTTTGATTCATTTAATTTCCAGCCTCTTTGGTGTGCAGCTAATGAGGTTATTGGCTTGTCAGATATTTTTATCACTATGTCATGAGGTCATGTGCTCATATAGTCTCTAAATGGGAGTTGGAAAGGGTAAGCAGAGTTTGATTTGCTGTAATTGCCTCATACAGCTCACAGTTCTGTCCTTGACCAAAGTCCACAGGGAAAATGGATTTGGGTGGAAGGAGATTCAGAGTGAATGAGAAGGCAGATGATTATTTAGTGCAGTACTGCTGATTAGTGGGATTATGTGAACATTCACCTTCTGTGCTCTTGCAGCTTAAAGCTAGCATCCACTGCTTATGTACACAGAGTCTAAAGATCTCTGTGAGATTTACAGCAGTACATTTAGCTTTGGTTCTTATTTACACCTTGTGTAATATATCTGTGTATAGCAGCCCTGCTCCTGGAGAGCTAGCAGATTTCTAGCCCCAATCAAACACACCTCAACCAGCTAATTGCACATCTATTTATGAATAGTAAGATGACAGCTTTAGCCATTATTTAGTAAACATTACTGGAATATTATCTAGTGTGTGAAATACTGTTCACTAGAAGTCGCTGTGCAGTGACATCACAACCTGTTCATCTTTGATTGAGTTTTTTTGATTTTGTGACTTTATACATCATTAAATCAGTGTGTAACTGATCTATATATGATTGGATCGCTCATCGCGTTCTAAACTGCCAGCAGGCAGTGAATCCACCGGAAGTGTTCGATCCGCCATCTTACTAATCCCTACGGGCAGAGAGCACCATTGAGTCACATTCAAACCACTAACCTAAAATTACCCGATTTGAAGCAAATCAGTCAAACGGGACTAGTTTTTATTTTATGTGTATGTAAATTAATGTTTACTTCAGATGTTTTCTGCAGTGTTTGCAGTCTTTTGGGGCAGTATAAGCGGTATATTTAAACCGTTTGGGTGGGTGTGTCTGCTGCGCACTGACGACACAGGTAAAGATCCAACACAAAATATAGCCTATTTCTTTATGAACATAATTATTCAGGAATTATTAAACATGAAAGTATTAGTATCAGAAATGTATTTGAATATACAGGTGCTGGTCTTATAATTAGAATATCATCAAAAAGTTGATTTATTTCCATAATTCCATTCAAAAAGTGAAACTTGTATATTACATTCATTCCTTACACACAGACTGATATATTTCAAATGATTATTTCTTTTAATTTTGATGATTATAACTGACAACTAAGGAAAATCCCAAATTCAGTATCTCAGAAAATTAGAATATAACAAGACCAATACAAAGAAAGGATTTTTAGAAATCTTGGCCAACTAAAAAGTATAAAAAAATGAAAAGTATGACCATGTACAGCACTCAATACTTAGTTGGGGCTCCTTTTTGCCTGAATTACTGCAGCAATGCGGCGTGGCATGGAGTCGATCAGTCTGTGGCACTGCTCAGGTGTTATGAGAGCCCAGGTTGCTCTGATAGTGGCCTTGAGTTCTTCTGCATTGTTGGGTCTGGCATATCGCATCTTCCTCTTCACAATACCCCATAGATTTTCTATGGGGTTAAGGTCAGGCGAGTTTGCTGGCCAATTAAGAACAGGGATACCATGGTCCTTAAACCAGGTACTGTTAGCTTTGGCACTGTGTGCAGGGGCCAAGTCCTGTTGGAAAATGAAATCTGCATCTCCATAAAGCTGGTCAGCAGCAGGAAGCATGAAGAGCTCTAAAACTTCCTGGTATACGGCTGTGTTGACCTTGGACATAAGAAAACACAGTGGACCAACACCAGCAGATGACATGGCACCCCAAACCATCACTGACCACATACACTGGACCTCAAGCAAAGTGGATTGTGTGCCTCTACTCTCTTCCTCCAGACTCTGGGACCCTGATATCCAAAGGAAATGCAAAATTGACTTTCATCAGAGCACATAACTTTGGACTACTCAGCAGCAGTCCAGTCCTTTTTGAAGCGAGACGCTTCTGACGCTGTCTGTTCTTCAAGAGTGGCTTTACACAAGGAATGCGACAGCTGAAACCCATGTCTTGCATACGTCTTTGTGTAGTGGTTCTTGAAGCACTGACTTCAGCTGCAGTCCACTCTTTGTGAATCTCCCCCACATTTTTGAATGGGTTTTGTTTCACAATCCTCTCCAGGATGCAGTTATCCCTATTGCTTGTACACTTTTTTCTACAACATCTTTTCCTTCCCTTCACCTCTCTATTAATGTGCTTGGACACAGAGCTCTGTGAACAGCCAGCCTCTTTTGCAATGACCTTTTGTGTCTTGCCCTCCTTGTGCAAGGTGTCAATGGTCGTCTTTTGGACAACTGTCAATTCAGCAGTCTTCCCCATGATTCTGTAGCCTACAGAACTAGACTGAAAGACCATTTTCACAATATTCTAATTTTCTGAGATACTGAATTTGGGATTTTCCTTAGTTGTCAGTTCTAAACATCAAAATTAAAAGAAATAAACATTTGAAATATATCAGTCTGTGTGTAATGAATGAATATAATATACAAGTTTCACTTTTTGAATGGAATTAGTGAAATAAATCAACTTTTTGATGATATTCTAATTATATGACCAGCACCTGTATTACAATGAATAATACAATTATGTTGTTAATGTTGCTCTATAATGAAATGAAAAGCTTAACTTACTATCTTGGAAATAAAGCTTTATGTCTTTAAATCCGTACTGTATATAGTCAGTTATTTCTCTGAATAAATTCAGATTTCAGAATGAGCACGTTGTCGTTTGTTTTATATGTTGAGGTCGTGTCCGTCTGATGTTTATCATGTTCATGATGTTCACTACTGTAATGAACGTAGGTTTTTAATAAGTTGGGGAAATTTACATGCCTACGGTGTTTGCATTGTAATAATGTACAGAAATACTTCAGATTTATAAACACTTATAAACACTGACTTTATAAGGTTATGTTTTCTCATTAAAATCATACAATTTCCTATTAATTCAATAGAACGTTTACGCACACTAGGGATTACCAATATGGCGGCGCGGCGGCTTCACTTTCATGACATCATGAGCAATCTTATACATCATTAAATCACAGTGGTAGTGCCCACTTGTGATTGAGTTTTTTTGATTTTGTGACTTTATACATCATTAAATCAGTGTGTAACTGCTTGTTGGTAAGGCATACCACTTCTCTCAAAGACAAAGAGTTTACTCTTATTTCCTTTAAGTGGAATGCTTATTGTCATTGTCGGGTATATCTGACCATGAATAAACAGGTGTAAATGCCATGAAATGCATTCAAGAAAGATTACAATTGCACAAAACACTTCATTCAAGACACAACTAGACAAGTGTAAATGCATTTGGATGTTAAAGCCTCATATGTAAATTTTACTCTTCCCAAAACAGTAAAAAATACAGTAAAGGGAGAGCTTGTTACACCAGTGGCATCATATGCTGAAACTCAGTACACAGTTATCTCCATTAAATGTGGGGAACAGTAAATTCTCCACTCTCTCTTTCCTGTTGTAGTCTTTGATCTTGAAATCAGCTAAAAAAGAAAATGCAGAATATCTGTTGCCATGTGAACACCATTGAATTTCCATATAGTGATTTATTATTATTATTATTATTATTATTATTATTATTTGGTTGAAATTTCTGTTGTTACTAACATAGTTCAGTGACTCTACCCAAAATTACAAGCATAGAACCACATCACTAGAACTCTGATTAAAAACATATTGCAAAAGTACATGCTTGGAACTACAGCTCTCGACCTGTGATTAGAAGCATAGTTTCTTGTTAGTGTAACTCTGACTTAACTCATGCTTTTGGGCACAATAAGCAAGCTAGCATGCAATACATTTTATATTGTTCATTCCATTTAAAAATATAAATGTTTTAGTTTTAGTTAGTTTAGTAACAGTGCACAACACAAATCTCAAATGCATTAAACAGCACACATCTGATCTCATGTTTAAGATAACTTGGATAGTGCACTTATCCAGCCATTGTCCTTCATGGTTTTTTGTCAGATGCAACATCAGAGTACATTGAAATAACCAATGTTGTCCCTTACTAGAGGTAAAATTCATTTGAAACTGCATTCTGAACACAGTATTTCAAGTACCAAACCAAAAAAGTACAGAATACGTGTACTGTTAGACACAGTCGGTGCCATTTTTGAAGAGTGCACATGTGCATAAATGCATAAGGGAACCCAGAATATAGTCATCAATACCATGCTCATTATAGCAGAATCTATCAATTCAATTCAATTCAAGTTTATTTGTATAGCGCTTTTTACAATACAAATCATTACAAAGCAACTTTACAGAAAATTAAGTTTCTACAATATTTAGTAGTAGCTTATCAGTGGTGACTGTCAGTTCATGTGCATATGGCAGAAATGTTCAGAAAAATTAATAAAAAGACGTAAACAAACAGACGATTAACACATAACACTATTAACAGCAATTATGCAATCAAACTTATAGCAAAATGTGGTAGTTCTATATGTGGTCTCTGGGTTAGCATCATCTGAGGTCCTCTTAGGGGTAGGCATCATCTCTTCTCAGGTGTTCTGGATCCAGACTGGAGCTTGTGTAAATCCTAGTTACCACGGGATGTAAATCCAGAAGAAACAGAGAAACAAATAGAGACATAATTAGCGTAGATGCTGTTCCAGCCAAGTAAAATTAATTTGTTTAACCCAAGCTAAAGAATAATAATGCACATTTGATCAGATATAACTGCAGTCCAAAATTATGAGATGCATTATTTGAATGCTTGGCCAAAGAGGTGTTTTCTAATCTAGATTTAAACAGAGAGAGTGTGTCTGAACCCCTAACATTATCAGGAAGGCTATTCCAGAGTTTGGGACCCAAATGCGAAAAAGCTCTACCTCCTTTAGTCGACTTTGCTATCCTAGGAACTACCAAAAGTCCAGAGTTTTGTGACCTTAGGGAGCATGATGGATTGTAGCGTGGTAGAAGACTAGTTAGGTACACAGGAGCTAAGCCATTAAGGGCCTTATAAGTAAGTAATAATATTTTGTAACTGATACGGAACTTAATAGGTAGCCAGTGCAGAGACTGTAGTATTGGAGTAATATGATAATATTTTCTTGAACCTGGTAAGGACTCTAGCTGCTGCATTTTGGACTACCTGTAGCTTGTTTATTGAGGATGCAGGACAACCACCTAGCAGTGCATTACAATAGTCCAATCTAGAGGTCATGAATGCATGAACTAGCTTTTCTGCATCAGGAACAGTTAACATGTTTCGTGGCTTGGCAATGTTTCTAAGATGGAAGAATGCTGTTTTTGTAACATGGGAAATATGATTTTCAAAAGACAAGTTACTGTCTAATATAACACCCAGATTTTTTACAGTAGAGGAAGTAACAGTACATCCGTCTAGTTGCAAATTGTAATCTACGAGATTCTGTGTAATGTTTTCTGGTCCAATAAGTAATATCTCTGTCTTATCTGAATTTAATAGGAGAAAATTATTGGTCATCCAATCTTTTACATTTTTAACACACTCTGTTAGCTTAGATAATTTAGAAGTTTCACCTGGTCTTGTTGAGAGATATAGTTGAGTATCATCAGCATAACAGTGGAAACCTAGGACAGATCCTTGTGGCACTCCATATTTTACTGGTGATAAATGAGATGACTCCCCATTTAGATAAACAAAGTGGTAGCAATCGGACAGGTAGGATCTAAACCATCTTAAAGCCTGCCCTTGGATACCTGTATAGTTTTGTAACCTATCTATGAGTATGTCGTGATCTATGGTGTCGAACGCAGCACTAAGATCAAGTAAAACTAGCAATGAGATGCAGCCTATGATCTGAAGCAAGAAGCAAGTCATTTGTAATTTTAACAAGTGCAGTTTCTGTGCTATGATGGGGCCTGAAACCCGACTGAAATTCTTCATAGAGATCATTTTTTTGCAGGTAGGAGCACAATTGAGCAGACACAACTTTTTCTAAAATTTTAGACATAAATGGAAGATTTGAAATGGGTCTGTAATTTGCCAGTTCACTAGGATCTAGTTGTGGTTTCTTAATAAGAGGCTTAATAACCGCCAGCTTGAATGGTTATGGGACGTGACCTAAAGATAACGACGAGTTAATAATATTGAGAAGCGGTTTTTCTGCTACAGGTAACAACTCTTTCAGTAATTTAGTGGGTACAGAATCTAATAAACATGTTGTTGGTTTAGATGCAGTGATAAGTTTATTTAGCTCTTCCTGTCCTATAGTTGTAAAGCACTGCAGTTTATCTTTGGGTGCGATAGATAAACCTAAAGTATTAGACGCTGTAGAATCTACATTTGTTATTGTATTTCTGATGTTATCTATTTTATCAGTGAAGAAATTCATAAAGTCATTACTATTTAACTGTGAGGGAATATTTAGATCGGGTGGCGTATGGTTATTTGTTAATCTAGCCACTGTGCTAAATAAAAACCTTGGATTGTTTTGGTTGTTTTCTATGAGTTTGTGGATATGCTCGGCCCTGGCAGTTTTTAGAGCCTGTCTATAGCTGGACATACTGTTTTTCCACGCAATTCTAAAAACTTCCAAGTTAGTTTTTCTCCATTTGCGCATAAGACTACGAGTTTCTTTCTTGAGAGCGTGGGTATTACTGTTGTACCATGGCACAGTACCTTTTTCTTTAACCTTTTTCAATTTGATGGGGGCAACAGCTTCTAATGTATTAGAGAAGATAGTGCCCATATTGCCAGTCATTTTGTCTAGTTCATGTGTAATAATAGGTACACAGAGCAGTTAAGATAAATAATAACAGTAATTAGTACTCGCGAAATATAGTCATCAATACCATGCTCATTATAGCAGAATCTAAGAGATCTCAGTCACTTAATTAACAGTAGTTATTACTCCCCGACATACCTGTGACCAGTGCTGGGGAGTAACTAGTTATATGTAAAGGAATTACGTTATTTAATTACAAAATAAATGTAACTGTAATTGGCTGTAATTAAATTAGTTAATTATGAAAATGTTAATGATTACAAAGGAGGTTACATCTGAATATTTTCACACACATACAGATTTGATTGATTTCTTTCCTAAATTGCATTGACTGCTGTAAAATATGAGACACCAATGTTTCAGGACACAGAATAGGACACATGCTTATTTGATAACTTCCTATTTGGGTTTATGTATATGATTTATTTTTTTAAGATTAAGTTGTTTTTTATCTTAAATCAAAAACAACATCAAAGCTAACAAATCATACATTAAAATTTCAAATAAATGATTATAATTTGAATTCAACTGATCAAGGATTTTGAAAGTCTGACAGTACTAAGTGTTGAGTCCTACTGTAAAGTTAACTCTGCCTGCCTTAAATGTTCGAAAATGAATAACATTTGAAAACATTTGTTAAAAATTTAGAAAAGTAATCAAATGCAATCAGTTAAATTACTTTAATAAAGTAATTGAAATATTTACACTACTATTACATTTAAAATGTTAACTTGTAATCTGTTACCTATTAAGTAACCTTCCCAACACTGGCTGTGACATTACTATTGACAGTCCTATATTATTTCATAACCACAACGTGGTTGGTTCAAAGTAACAACCATGCTTCTACAGTTTCTGGAAACAGTTGCGACTAGCTGGTTTAGTTTCTCCAATGATGCATCATTCTATTAATCAACAAGTTGCATTGTTTACAGGACACGCAGGCCAGAACAGCAAGTATTCATTAAGTGCCAAGTGACGGCATGTTCATGAGAAATGCAATGTGAATACGTGCTTTTCCGATTGTGATTAAAGTTATCCAATCTGGATTCTCTACTTATTTCCTACACTGATCCATGGTTAAATAGGTGTTTGCTGACACTGAGGAATAATTGTGTTTCTGTCTACCTCAAAATGTGGTTTTAATGGACTTAAGCAGTAAAGAGCCGATTGAAAATCCAAGATCATATTGGTAGAGTGATGTACATCATAACATAGCAGTGGTCCTCTTCATTCAGCACAACCTTGCATTCAGCTGGGATTTATTCATTTTTACTGGTGGGATGGTTGTGTCATTACCTGATTTGCATAATCCTTTAAAATGAATAGGATTCCAACACAACACAGACAGTGTTTTGGAGATGGGCTGAGATCAGGTTTTGACTGTAAATAATCCATCAGTATGGGGACTCTTTTTAAATGGTTTTCTCAAAGCAGCTAGTGAAAGGCTTCAGTGAGAGATAGCTGTATAAACGAAGAGATTATTAATATAAATATAGTAGCTTGAGAGGACAGGGGATCTTCATTTCTGTACTTTCCTTTGGAGGATGTAATACTGAAGCTATAAGAGAGGACAGTCTATCCATATGCACCCTCAGGGACGGAAGATAATCGCTTATGTCCTGTTTACATAATCAGCCTTATTGTTGTAACTCAAGTCCCTTGTTTCATTGGCTTTAATTAAATCTCCAGAATTTCCTTTCTTTATTTATTATTTACAGAACTTTTATCTATCTCCATCTAACCTCATCTACCCTTACATATTTCTCTTACTTGGTGAAATAGACTCTTTTGACTTTGTAACTAGTTCACACATATGAGACAGCAGTGATACTTAAACAATTAATTGTTAACAATCAAATTTATGTGAACAATCAGTTAAGTCTCCTGAGTTTAGTTTGGTGACCAACTCTCACTATTAACTACCTATTAAATACAACTTTTGCCCTAATAAACTCCTAATTTGCTACTTATTGATAAGATAGCCTAGTTGTTGTAGTAGTTATGTTCAGGTATGAGATGGATTAACGGATCTAGAAAATGCAGAAAAAGGCATTCATATGTGCTTTATAACACTAATAAACAGCTAAAATGCTAATAATATGCATGATAATAAGCAACTAGCTACTAGTGGAAACCGGTCCATAAACCAATGTGCTATCTTTTTTTTTTTTTTTTTTTTTTATGGAAATAAAACTTTACAAGGTCCCATTAGTTAATGTTAAAGCAGTATCAGCTAATATTAACTTTTAATATTAACTTTTTTAACAGCAAACCATTTCATGCAGCATTTATTAATCTTTGTTGACGTTAGTTAATAAAAATATAACTCGATTTTAATTGTTAGTTCACGTTGACTTAGGTGCATAAAATAATTCTAACAAATACAAATTTTGATTTTGAGACCTGACAAAGAGCTTGTAGGCTCAAAACATCACCTGCGGTGAGAACATGAATAAATATTTTTCTACTTTTGGAGCTGTGGTGTGCCAACTGTACTCTTCCTGTCTAACATTGTTTGTGGTTGCGCACCCACATTGAGCTTTTGGCCTGCACACTTGGATTGTAATCCATGTATTGGCTGTAACACATAGAAAGTGTTGCACACTTGTGCTGAGCTTGAGAATGAGCATCTTTTGAAGTTAATGTCAAATTTTTCTGAGTTGTTCCTATGCAAGTAGACAAAGAGAAAAAATAAACTTGTGGAGAATTTTAAAAAGGGATTTTGAAAATATGAAAACAAGCCTTTGAAAGCTCTTTAGCATAAACTGTGTGCTGGGCTGCAAGCTGAGAAAAATTGTGCTTACACACTAATGTAATTTTATGTAATTCACAACCAACCTAATCAGAGGAAAAATTTTCAAAACACATGGGTGCATTTCACTCATTTATATTCATCCATTTAGCAGATGCTTTCATCCAAAGGCATTTCAACAAAAACAATTCATTTTAAGATATAATGTAAGAAGTGCAATTTGAAGTTTTAAAACCAACTAGAATGCAAGCCACTACAGAGATATGATAGAATAAGTATGAAACTGGGTCTAGTCAGTAAGGGGTACACAAAGTGCCCGTAATTGTGTTTTTAGATGTTTCTTGTGCGACCAGCAAGTGTCAGCGAATGCGAAGACTCTGGAAAGGAACAGAGTTTTAGAAGTACTACAGACAACATTACATCTGAATTGACTGTACTGCCTTTATTAGTCCACATTATTATTCCACAGGAAAAGGGTTTATCTTCATAAGCTATTATCCAAAAGTAATATCTTGCTCTACTTCTGAAACAACTAATCAGTTCCAAAAAAAACTTTAATCTCATCCTACATTTGTGTCATGATACATTAGCTTCATTGAACACCCTGCAAGAATACAGTACATTCTTTATCCATATATCTATTAAACAGTTTTTGATCTTAAGAAATTACCATGAGCTATGAAACTGTTATAATGGCAGATGAGGAAATGAGTAGAATGAGATTGAATTAATCTTGCTTTGTTGAAGTCTCACTTCATCACTACACTGACGCGGCCAAATAAGGACCAGATTCCAGAATCGAGAGCTGGAGAAGAGACTCTTGTAGGTCATCCGGGTACTTACTGTACTCATGAGTACTGTGAATTCAGACATGTCTTTTGTAACATAATGTTTTCACCCATATAATAGGGAAGTATGCAAATTTGGATGCAGCTGAAGCCAGCCTTACTGGTGTGCAACCCTGAATATGGAACATCCGGGAAACAACTGCTGTTTCTCAATATGCATTCCTAAGCGATCTTGAGTCCTTGTGTTCTTGTACTAAGTCATCATCAACCACTGAAATCCACTCCAATACACAATAGCACCAGTACAGAGGACACATGAAAGTACCTGGATGTGTTCATTATAGAGAGGATGCATCTAATGCAGGCTTGAGAGAATCAAAATCCCAGAAATACCAGAAGACATTGCATGTGGACGACATACTGAAGCTTATAAGCGTTAAAACTTCTTGCTGCAAACTAAAAAATGTGATGGCTAGTAAATATTTAAAGTAAATAAGCTTATTTGTTGTTTTATTTTGCTTAATTTAAAGACTGCAGTATTTTTTTTTTATTATTGGCATATAAAATAAAAAATAAAATCTGAACATTTACAAAGCACAGTTGGGCATCAGGACACAACTCAGTTCTCACAAAAATGTGTTCTGTGTCCTCAAGTCCTTCACAGTTTGTTTAAGACCGCAAGACCGACCGCAAGAAGGCAAGACCAGTCTCCACAAGAAAACGAGTCCGTTCTTTACCTTCTTAGAATTAAGAAACAGCCAATGACTCACTCTCACTGAGATCACTATCACCAAATTTCCAGTTTTTTTTTTTTTTATGTAACTTTTTAAATACAGATTGGTTGTGTCTCTTGTGTAGGGAAATACATCTTCCTTTGTCAAGATAAATATATGTTTCTATTCTCCTCTATTTATCCTTGACAGACATTCTAGAAGCTGGAAGACAGGGACCATAAATAAGCAGGCCATATCTCGTAGAAAAATATTGCATAGGGAGTCTCTGCCACCAGTCAAAAAGATTTGCATACTGTAAAACTCACAGTCATCTAAAAGTAAGCATGTGTAGCAAATTAGCTCAAAAGGGAAATGTGAATAAATAATTACAACTAAACATAATTATTTATTTCAGCTGCCAGAAGTAACTGTAGCAGGATTAATCGTTTGCTTGATTGCAAATTATTGCACAGATACTATTTATACTGAACTGAGCTGCATGATGACATCACTGAATTCAATGATGAACTGCCTTTAACTGCCATTTTGCATTATTGACACACTGTTTTCCTAATTAATGTTGTTCAGTTCCTTTGACGCAATCTTTTTTGTTTAAAGCGCTATATAAATAAAGGTGACTTGACTTGATTAATATTATAATTGACTAATCTGTTCGTCCAGCTAACATTCAGTGTAATTTCATATCAAGTATAAGAAATTATAATTTAGTGGCCAAATATTATGTAGATTATGTAGCAAGTCACATTATTGTAACGATGAGGCTAAAGCTGAGTGAGAATCCATGTGCAGAAGTTTATTTGAATCCAGAATCAGCATCAGAAAACAGGCAGTTGTCAAAACACAGTCAAACAGTCCAATCGGCAGCCAAAACAAAGGGAAAATCCAACAATCAGTAATCGAAGAAAACAGGCAAGAAGTTATACACAATATCAACAGGCAATGGTGATAGAACGCTCGGTAAAGCAGTGAGATTGGCAATACTTCGGAGGGAGTGTTTGGGCAAGCCATGCTTTATGGCTGCCAAACAGGAAGTCACCAACGAAGCACCAACGAGGCATGCTGGCCTGGCATTACATTCACACTTAAAGGACTGATTATGGAAATGGAAAGGTTCTTTAGTACTGCAAACTTGACTCTGAACTGCTGGTAATCATTATTCTTTTGTCTATAATCTGACCATCAGTACCTGTTTCACACCTAGATAACCCATCATTGCATCTTTATTCTGTTTAGGGCATACGCGCGAGTGTTGTGAAACATTAATCTACATCCCACCTCTAGCAGTGTGGGGGCATTGAAAAGTTCGGAAATAGTATACCGTGACTCAGCCTTTTCAAACTTCTTTTTGCCCCCAAACGAAGAATGAAAATGAACTTTGTTCGAAGTTTATCGGGGCCTTTAGCTTCCTGTTAGGTAGCTGTAGCTTGAGGTCCATCGTTGAGAGCTAGACCCATTGTCCTGGTTGGTAGGGAGACCCTTGAGGGGTATTAGTCGGCATGACTTAGAGAACCGGTCGATGATCATCAGAATGGTAGTGAATCCATCAGAGGAAAGTAGGTCAGTGAGGAAGTCGATCGTATTATCCAGGGATGTTGTGGAATGGGTAGTAGTTGTAACAGGCCGGAGGGCAATTTTTTGGGGTTCTTTGACATCAATCTACTCATTGAGGGCCACCAGAAAGAATTTTTTAGCAGGTTGAGTGTGCGTGAGATCCCTAGATGACCTGAACTAGGGCTGGACAATATATCGAACGATATGATCATGCGCATATATACATAAAAACCATATACACAAATATATATAAATACACACTCTGTGACGAAGAGCTTGAGGTATGTGATGCTTGGTTGGGGGGGTAGTCAGCTGGTGGTGGTTCTTGCTGATGGGCTCGTTGAATTTCTTCCATGATGTCTCAAGTAACTGGTGCGATGATGACGGTTGGTGGCAGTATAATTTCAAGTGGACCAGGAATGACAGTAGAGTCATGGCCCCTTCACAGATCGTCTGCTTTACTGTTCTTACTTCCAGGTCTGAATGTAACTGTAAACTGGAAGTGTGCAAAAACAGGGACCATCGAGCTTGACGAGGATTCAGACATTTGGTGCTTTTGATGTTGTGAAGCTAACCTTGAGGGTATTGAAGGCCTTGGCAGCATCTCTTGTCAACTTCAGTTTGGATGGTTTACCGTTGAGAAGTCAGTGGGGAGGCAATGGAGCTGTAGAGGGATGAAGTGTCTGTAAAAGTTAACAAAGCACAAGAACCTCTGCAGTTCCTTGATGGTAGTTGGTTGTGGTCATTCGCTGATTGCCTTCACTTTTGATTTGTCCATTTCTACCCGTTGATGGCTGATGTTGTACCCCAGAAATGTTGTGTGTGAAACGTGGAACTCACGTAAAAGAACCATTTTGATATGTAGGATGTGCTCAGCTTCAAACTTGGAATAGATTAAGGTGTCGTTGATATAAACTATCACATATTGGTTTAACAGATCACAAAGTACAGTATCTCATTAAATGAATGACTGGAACACAGCTGGAGCACTGTCTAGCCCATACGGCATAACAAGGTACTCGTAGTGCCCCCTAGTGGTGAGAAAGGCTGTCTTCCACTCATCACCTTCGCAAATACAGATCAGGCTGTATGCACTTCTTAAATACAATTTAGAAAAAAAAAAAAATTGCCTCTCGGAGCTGCTCAAGGGCTGCTGGAACCAGAGGGAATGGGTAGCAGAACTTGACTGTTAACATTATTCAAAGCTCTGTAGTCACTACAAGGACGAAGTCCACCATCATTCTTCTCTACAAAGAAGAAACCTGTAGTGCCTGGAGATGTTGAAGGGTGGATAAATCCATTGTTTAAGGCTTCTTCAATGTAACAATGGAATTGGAGAACATCCGAGTCTTGTGTGGGCACTTCAACCTGTGATGTCCAGCCTATCCACAGTAGAAACACAAGTTGTGCTGTCCTTGTCAAACTCTTTCCTCCCCAGAGAGCCTTGAGAGACCCAGCTGCATAGGTTCCTGATTGGCGACCAGGGGAACTGAGTGTGACTGGGAAAAAATGTATGTGCTTGACAACAACCCACAAGCAGGTTTTCTCTTAGAAGCATTCCTCATTAAGTTATCAATCCTTATGGCTAAATTCACAAACTCAGAGAAAGTTGAAGTCTCACCCTTGCAGGCCAGTTCTGCTTGAAGTTCCTGAGTTGGGCTTCGCTGGAAAACTGCTTTCAGCGAAACATCATTCCATCCACTCTGTGCTGCCAGCATTCTGAACTCTACTGCCAAACGATTTCCTTGGGACATAAGAAGTAATTGGGTTAAAATATCCCTGCCCCCAGCGGGATATTCAAACACATCACATAGCTGTTGTTTAAAGTATTCATAAGAGTTACGGATTAGTGAATCTGACTCCCAAACAGCTTGCAGCTCCTTAACTTCCAATGAATTCATAAGAGGCAAAGTATTCTGTAACAATGAGGCTAAAGCTGAGTGAGAATCAATGTGCAGAAGTTTATTTGAAGGGAAATCCAGAATCAGCGTCAGAAAACAGGCAGTTGTCAAAACACAGTCAAACTGTCCAATCGGCAGCCAAAATAAAGGGAAAATCCAACAATCAGTAATCAAAGCAAACAGGCAAGAAGTTATACACAATATCAACAGGCAATGGTAATAGAACACTCGGTAAGGCAGTGATATTGGCAATAATTTGCAAAGAGTCTTCTTCTTTGAGGTTTAATGGTGACTTGCATCCAAGAGCATTGCATTGCCGCCATCTTCTGGATTATTCTCCTGCAATTTTATTCCAGTTTATTTTCCCCAGCTTGTTTTCCTCAATCATATTTCCCTCATCAAGCATGTTCTAATTAAGAAATGACAAATATCTTTCCTGCTTTATCTAATCACCGCAATTTGCAGTATATATTTAATACCTGTCTCTGCCAACCCATCTCTTCTTATTTCATATTTCTCCTCTGCTCTTCGTAACTTCTGCAACTTAAAAGTACATGTTCTGTGGTTTCTAATGTTTGACGATATTCACAAAACCAGTAGGATGCTGCCCTATAATATGTTTCACAGAGAGCATTTTTGGAAAGCCATGCAATACACCAACCATACACCAAATCACGACAACGACACACAATAATCAGCTAAACAGTCAATAATCTGGCAAGGTATCACAATTATGCACAAGCACTAAAAATAATCACAAACAATCAAATTAACAGAAATACAATTCATGCTAAAAAGAATGAAAAAACAACTAACACTAAACTCCAGAGATGTTATTCTGACTCAATTTAATAAGAATACAAAGCATGCTATGAGGAGTGTAGTGGACCAAATGAGGGTTATTTTGATATCAAACATGCAATATACTCATTTTTATGGTTAGACAAACATTTAATGAATTATTGTGGATAAGTTACAAGGAGTCTGATACATCAAGAACACAACCAGCACTAGGAAAATATAGAGATATGGTCCTATAATCAGCTCTGCCATTAAATGATAATAGTGTAATAATATGAGTCATGAGAATCATGATAAATCAGAGATTATACTCACAGACTGCTTCAGGTGTACCATACATTTTATTGGAAAAGCATTATTGACAGATTATTCATATTTAACCAGAGACTAAAGCATAGATAAGGAAGATTTTCAGTTCTTACCTGGACTGAATAACGATGCTTTATAGTGTCAGACCACTATAAAGAAAGTATTATTTTGTTTTTATTCGTGAATGCATGACTGTACAATCCATCACCGCATATTTCAAACCAACTTTTGATATATTATATACTGTATATCTATGTCTTGATATATGATATGGACTGTTCATCCAAAAATGAAATTTGTAGCATATGTGTGTAACATAAAAAAAAATCCATCCTAACTAACATGCTTCTAATAAACATAAAGCATCAGTATCATCCAAATCAATAGGCATAGTCTACATCTGAATCATTATTTGCCCATTTTGAGACATTGTTGAGCTCTTTTGAAACTCTTCTGGAGCAACGTGAGATTAATATTGAGTGTCTTTTTGCTCTTCCTTTAATCTCATTATAATTAATATTATTGTATGTTAATTTGTTTATTTATTTAGAGAAAGAGTTAAGATAAGCACTGTAGGTCTAATTTGTGATATATATTTTTTCCTTCGTGTTGATTTTTATTTTCCTATTTGCCCACTTGTCAGATAATTAATATAATACTGAGATTTGATAAAACTGATAAATATTTCAATGAGTACACTGTCGAACGTCTCTGAAATCGCAATTACAGAATATAATATGGAAATTATACAGCTGAAATGTATGTGCTGTATTATCACAATCAACAATGGTAGTTTGTGTGGTTTTTACACATTAAATTCTAGTGCAAAAAAAGACTTGTTTTGATGAAATACAGTACTGGGTAACACTTTAGTATAACGGCCAATTCTCACTATTAATTAGTTGCTTATTAGCATGCCTATTAATATTATAATGGTTGTTTATTAGTACTTATAAAGCACATATTGTGCATCACCATATTCTACATCCCTAATCTTACCCAATACCTAAACTTTACAACTACCTTACTATTAATAGATAGCACATTAGGAGTTTATTGAGGCAAAAGTCATAGTTAATGGTTTGTTAATAGCAAGAATTGGGCCTCAAAAAAAAGTGTGACCCAATGTTGTATAGAAACTCATCTAGGAGCAAGACTTACACAGATAATTGTCAAATTGAAAACAGAGAGACATTTAATTGAGGATAAGAATGGCCTTTTTAATCTTAGGCTGTGAAAGATTAATTCTATCTTGAACATGAGATGTTAGGCATCTGCTGGCTGACGTTCAGTGGTCTCATTCATATGCATATCTGCTGGTGAGACTGCTAACTGACTTGGATGTTGGCAAGATGCTCTGCTGTCCACCGTGTGAAAGCTTTCGACACTCAAGAGCATCAATCAAATAACCCATACGTTCACATCTGGCTGACAGCTAAACTGGCAAAGCCATAAATCAAAGTAAGAACTGTTGTCTTGCACCCAGCATTTCCTGAACAGACTGCGGGGGATCTGATCTGTTGGTTGTGGGATGAATATAAATGTTTTATTCTTGATATCAAAAAGCGATATTTTGTATGATAAAATATCTTGCCGTAGGCTGGGAGAGAGGATATGGAGCACTGGATCATTTGTTGTGTGTGATATATTCCTCTGGGTCAGGTGCCCGCAGGCTAAAGATGAAAGTAGAGGAAGGCAAGATGTTTTAGTAATGAGAAAGCAATAGAAGCACCGACATATTACCACACATGTGTTGCCTCGGAATAGTCTCTGTGCTCTATTTAAACTACTCCAGATTAATGTTATAGGATTGTAGTATGATTCACAATATTCATCATCTCATCCAGTGGTCCCATTTAGAGTCTCTACACACACCGTCATGCTCTAGTGCTGTGAGTGTGTGTGCTGTATGCATCAGTGCGCGCATGCTACATCTCTTTGCCATGTGGACTGTGTGCACTTCAGAGCAAAATTGATTTATGGTAAGACATAATGAGACTCTCTCGTTTCTGGAGAACTTCTCATCTTTTAAACTGGAGCAGGTGCTAATGGAAATGCATTGATCATTGATCAATTCTGGGAAAAGGACTGAATCCAACAACATGGATTTTCAGATTTAAAGAGGATGGTGTGCAAAATAAAACAAATACTTACTGGTCTTACATTTGCTCCTTGTCTTCTTCTGCACAGATGGAAAACTCATCTGGAACAGGCATGTTTCAGTCCAGAATATCGAAAGAGAATGACTTGCTCTTGGGAACTGTCTACACCATCTTTGGTAAGTGTCTGTCAAAGTAGCCTAAAAATATTGGCTTAACATTGTTTTTAATTCTGTAAGCAACTTATTATAAAGCATAAGCTTAATTAAGAATAATAACTGAGAATCATGTTAATACTGAACCAAGATTAATTGGTTCAGGTTCTATATTGAAAAATACTTTCTCTCTCTCTCCCTCTCTCAAATTATATTTATGGTTTGCAAACATTTAAAGGGGTCATGAACTGCCTTTGTTTTGTTTAGTGTTTTTGTACTGTTCTCTGAGGTCCACTTATAATGTTATCAATATTTTTGCTTTAAAACATCATAATTTAGAAGTAATAGGCCATTGTGTCTCCTTTTTTGACCCCCCCCCCCATGTCCTTCATAGATGGAATAAACACAGATAATGAAAAAAGTAACTAACAAATTCAAACGATCTGTTTAACAGACAAAGCAATAGTGAGCATGTAATGAAAACAGTTACTCACACTTGTGTTTTGCGATATTACTGTCAGATAATGGGTGGGGCTAAACAGGCAGTGAAGTAGAATCGGTTTGCGGGGCTAAACAGTCAGTGATGTAGAATCGGTGGGGCATCGGCATGTCGAATTGATGGAATTGATGGGTAGGTGCTAAACCTGCAATGATGTAGAATAGGTGGGTGGGGCCTAACAGACACTGAGACAGAATCGGTGGGTGGGGCTAAATAGGCAGTGATGTAGAATCGGTGGGCGGGGCTAAACAGGCAGCGATGTAGGATCGGTGGGCGGGGCTAAACAGGCAGCGGTGGGCGGGGCTAAACAGGCAGCGATGTAGAATTGGTGGGTGGTGCCGGCGGGGCTAAACAGGCAGCGATTGATGGGTAGGAACCTCGGTGGGCGGGGGGGTGCTAAACAGGCAGTGATGTGGGGCTAGAAACAGGCGTGTGGGAATCGTGGGTGGGGCTAAATGCACAGGCAGCGATGTAGAATCGGTGGGTGGGGCTAAAACAGGCAGTGATGTAGAATCGGTGGGCAGGCAGCGATGTAGGATCGTTAAACAGTCAGCGATGTAGAATCGGTGGGTGGGGCTAAACAGGCAGTGATGTCGAACAGGCATCGATGTCGAATTGATGGGTAGGTGCTAAACCTGCAATGATGTAGAATAGGTGGGTGGGGCCTAACAGACACTGAGATAGAATCGGTGGGTGGGGCTAAACAGGCAGTGATGTCGAAACAGGCATTGATCTTCTTTTGTGGAAGTGGAGTTTATCCTCACTATTGCATCACAGAGTGGCACATTCCACAAGCTGTTGTTTTGGCAGACTGCCTTCAGTATAAACTGTTTTTAGGCTAATGAGAAAGTTTTGAGTTCTGAAACTTACAGGATGTGTTTATAGTACAATGATGAGTACAGTTCATGACCCCTTTGATTTTTAAAAAAAATATTGATCCAAAATATTTATTTTCCCAAAGACAAAAACATTAATAACGAAAAAATACAATTTAAATATAAAATCAAAAATCATGGTTTTTGATTAAGAAATAACATACTCATTTCACTTTGGTGTTCATGGTACAATTAATTAATTAATTATTTAAAAAAAAAATAAGAAAAGAAAGCAAGAAACATTTTTCCATGATTGAAGTTTTTTTTGCCTAATATCCTTTAGAACCAAACAAAATCTGCACCTCCAGAAATCACTACAGAATTCCACAGAATTGGAATGACGGTCATTTAAAACCTGCATCCTGTGCATCTAATAAAACTGATGTTAATAAAGCTTTCAGCTACTAAAAGTGTAGTATTATCTGTTTAACCCTTAAAATAACAGATTCAGTCTGTGTACTACTGTAATAGCCTTATCTTTTCAAGTCAATTCACATTTGTTTGTATAGCGCAGCAGTGCCCAATCCTGTTCCTGGAGATCTTCATATCTGCAGAGTTCAATTCCAGCCCTGATCAAACACACCTGTCTGTAATGATCAAGAGCTCCTGGAGATCTGAAGAATGAGGTTGGTTCAGTTGTGTTTGATCAGGGTTGATCTTTGCAGGAAGGTAGATCTCAGGAACAGGATTGGGCACCCCTGTTATAGTGCTTTTTGCTATTGTTTCAAGGCAGCTTTAGCATTAATTTTGATTGATTGGTTGCATATGTCTTTCTTTCACTGCAGGTGTGCTGTCTCTGATGGGAAACACCACTCTGTTGTTTGTAGCCTATCGTAAGAAATTGTCTTTAAAGCCTGCCGAGTTTTTTATCATCAACCTCTCCATCAGTGACCTGGGCATGACCATCTTCCTCTTTCCCTTTGCTATTCCCTCTGCTTTTGCTCACAGGTAAATCTCTTTCACGTCAGGGATGTTTCTTGTACAATGAGAGTCTTCCCATCTCTCTTTACATATATACATATCTTTGTTGTGTCCTCTTGAGACTCATTAAAGGGGGTCATCTTGTTCTCCCTCATCGGCTTAAAGGCGTCAGCATAATAAAAGCAAATTAAATCAGATTTAACAGCTGGAAACACATGAGAGCAGCCTCCGGGTCCTCAGAGCTGGATCTCTATGATGATTGACCCTTTTGATGATACTATTCCTTTTTTTCCTCTCTTTTAATTTGTGTAGTAAGCTGTTATCATTGATCATGTAGGAACCACTCTGCTTTTGAAACCTAAACCTTGTTCCCCTTCACAAACCTAATAAATAATGAAGAATAAAGATAAAGCAAGAGTAGCTGTTTTAATTTGGTATTATTGGGGCTACATTAAATAGCACAGAATCAATATTCAGAGTTTGTCAAGCCTGTACATTTTTCATGCAAAATTATTTTCCAAGGACAAGAATGGAAGGCAGGTAGAGACACTATATCCACTATAAAACTAGTAAAGTATTTCAATAAAAGTATATACATTTGCTGAATAAACACACACATATCCTTAATCTGAGCTGTTATTCCAGGTTTTTACTATTGGTTATTTCTAAACTGGTCATACAGTTACAGTTGCAGTAGTATGCAGTGAGAAATGGACCAGTGTCGAGATGAACTTATGAAATGAGGCAAAATTAATTAAACAGGAAATTATGCAGACATCATATGGAACTGCAACATGAATTTTCATTGAACTGTTACAAACCAGTGACTCTCTACTTTTGCGTTAATGTTTTTATATACCTTATTGCCACTGCTTCATAGGTTATGTACAAAGTTCACAAATACTACCTATGACCATACACAAAATAAACAAATAAAAAAAATAAAAAAATAAAACAAATAAAACACTGCCCCACTAAACCAGTCTTGGACATTTATTTTCACTATTTTCTGATTTTGATCTCTGATCCATGAGGTGGAAAATAATGCTCAAGTCATTGCATGCAGCAATCTGAACCTTTTTTCTCAATCTTTAGCACTTTTTTCTCAATATTTAGTATTCAATGTGCACACACCCGGATACACATTTTTAATGCAGCCAGTGAAATTTTCAATATAAATAACTTATAAACAATAAAATTGTGGCATGTACACAAGTCCACACTATACATCCTGCTGTTTAATTTGGAGTGTTATATAGTTTGCTTATTATTATGATTATTATTATTACAATGCAAAAACCAGCATTCAAGAGATCATACGGACAGTTTTAGTATTATACCTATCAAGTATAGTACACAGAATAAACTAAACTGCATAAATTGCATTAACAACGTTATGTATTCAGTTTTTAGTTTCTCCCAACTTTTGTCTGAAAAACTGTCCTCACTAACACAACGTTTTCTCAATTTGAATTTGTTCACTAAATGCAAAGTTGGGGATTCATAAAATGCAGGTCCACAGCTACCATCTCTTTGAGACTCAAAAAAGCATATACAGGCAGCATAAAATTAATACCTGATGATATATTGAGGTTTTATAAAGCAAAATGATTGGTCTGTGCAAGAAACTGAACAT
Organism: Cyprinus carpio; assembly: GCF_018340385.1. Classification (NCBI taxonomy): domain Eukaryota; kingdom Metazoa; phylum Chordata; class Actinopteri; order Cypriniformes; family Cyprinidae; genus Cyprinus; species Cyprinus carpio. Next base: position 3,401,967 of record NC_056619.1, read on the forward strand.
TATTTACAACATTTTCACCTGTACCCCAGAGCCTCAGGCAAACAGTCCAATAGCAATAATAACAGAAAACAACAAAAATTGGATTACATGATGCACATGTCTTGTTCTCTTTTTAGGTGGTTGTTCACGGAGGTGATGTGTATGTGTTATGCCTTCTGTGGAGTTTTGTTTGGTATCTGCAGCCTGAGTAACCTGACCGTGTTGTCATGTGTGTGCTGGCTCAAAGTCTGCTGCCCCAACTACGGTAAGACTGGTCTTGTTTGAACATAATCAAGCAGAATATGATGTTAAAATGTGTATCAAATGCATCTCCTGTCACCTCCTGTGGTTCCTGTTGGCCAAAGGCACACGGCTGTTTGAGAGCTCAGCCAAGTTACTCATTATGGGGTGGTTAGGTCCAGATGTAATGTAAATTTTTTTGATAATTTCCTCAAAGAATCTGTATTATCACTAAACAACCGTTCTGCTATGCCAGTGTGGGAAAATATGCACAGTGCACGGCAACAGTCTTTTTCACTCTTTTTGCACTCTTTTTCATCTATTTTTCCCTGAATTCCTGAAGTATTTTGCTGATCCACAGACCCTTTTATGACAAAAATAATTTTAAGAAAGAAAACTTTCAAAAGTATTTTGCTTCATCAAATTGTCTGACAGATATACAGCAGGCATTGTCAAAACTTGGTACAGTAGTACTATCTGATGATACCTGACAAATGTCATACATTGCTGATGAATGAACATGAGTGCACAGCTTACCACAAAAACAACAGCATCTGGTATTTCAAATTTGCTGTTTTTGCCACGTTCTCCACATTTGTGCCACTTGTGGCTATATTATTCATTTAGGTTCAAAAGAAGGAAAGAAAGAAAGAAATCAGAAACATTTTAGAAACTTTTGTGTCATGTGATAATAAATATAAAGCAGATCTCAAGCCTTCACATGCTGTTGCTTTCATGAAATCCAAAGTAGAAAAATCTGGTAAATTTGGTGCAGGACACGTGAATACAATGCTCACTGTGTGTTTATTTAACAAACAAAATGAAATGGGGGCTTTTTATCTGGGAACTCTTTATTGGCTGGCCTAGAAAGCTTATGATATTAAAATACACTGACTGTATTTTAAAAAAGATTATTTATTAACTGTGCGTACTGTACCAGAGGCAGCTGGTGTGAGCCAAATGATTACGATCACTATCTTCACCCCAGGCTTCACTTCTGCAAGAGATATTGTTCAGATTTCTTAGAAATAAAAATAATAATAATAATAATTATACTAACAGTTGCCATATTTACTTTTTTCTCTTGTGACTAGATTTATTTATTTATTTATTTTTAAGGAACATTTGTATTTTATAATGTCATTATTATATAATGTTAAAAAGTGTATTTTTGATAACACTTTACAAATATGCATTAATGCTTATTAAAAAGCATTCATGCTTAACTAATGCACAGATAATCGTATATAGTTAATTTATAACTCATGAAGAACCAAACCATATATTAATTATTACTGCATCAGCAATTAATGAACATTCTAAATGATTCATAGATGAAGTAATACATAAATTGTTATTAGTTAAATGTCATAATGTATTAGTTCCTTAATAACATATTATATATTATCTAATTATGTAAATTCATATGTTAATAGTCACTATGAATGTACCTGTAGCTCAGCTGTTGCTAGCACTGGTTTAGCATGGTGCTAGGTTTGATTAGCAGGAGGTGTGTGTACTGTACTAATGTAATTCAGGCCAAAACCATTTAATTGAGTTCAATTAATTCAGTCCTTGAGGGTAAATTTAGTGTATGCATTGTATTCATCTGAGTTACATACACTGGAAAGCAGATGAACAGTTGTAAAATATAGACTCTAATATTATATATATATATATATATATATATATATATATATATATTATATATATATATATATATATATATACATATATATTATATATATACACACACACACACACACACAATTTTGGAGGCTCTGCCTTCTTTGGACTGCCAGTGTCACACTGCAGGAGCCTGATGGGTTCGAGTGGACAGGAGACAGTCCATGATGCTGCAAATGAACACTTCAGCAGGAAACAGCTGGACAACAATTCTTTTAGGTTTTTGTGTGAGAGTGAGGTTAGTAATTGTGTTGGAAATGTCAAAGCCAGTCTTGTTCCTCACAGGGAAGAAAACAACGTGTCCAGTGCTTCAGACACAGAAACAAGACTGCTCAACAGAAAGGACAGCAACAAAAAGAGAATGTGAAAGAATGAAAGAAAGAAACTGCTTATAACTTGAGAGACTTAATAGACTGAAGACTGATATAACCTTTACACCTATATAACAACAAAAGGTTGTTTCATAACACGTCACGTCAGATGGGGGCTCACGGTCATACTTTCTATTAAATTGAATATTTCTTGTTTTGTTTTAAAAGCAGGGGTCTCATACATATATAGTAAACAGACACTAAATTTGTTATTAATATAAAATGTGGGATCACAAGTGTGTTTTTACTTAGCTTTAATCAGAATTAGCAGTTACACCTGGTTACACACCAGCAACCCATTGTTTTGTGTTTGAAGTTTGTAATGGTTTGACTTAGATTAATCAAGCATATGAGAGGAGAAAAGGGGCGAGGAGTGAACATTTAGGTTCTGCAGCACAGCAGCTCAGACTCTGGCATCTACACATGATCTTTCTCATTCACCGTGACACTAAATGGGTCAAAAGATGACAGAATTGTCATTGCTGCACAGGAAAATTGTTTTGTGGACTGATTGTTTGTGTTATCAGTTGTAAAGTGAAATCAAGCAGATAGAGGAGAAACAGGGCCATGAGTGTGTATTTGGGTGAGCAGCGGCTCAATTTCTGCAACACAGCAGCCTTGAAACTGCCACCCACCCATGACTCTTGCTATTGTATGCAACCCAACCCAACAAATGATTGATGAAGGGCCTTTTTATTCTGATTTCACTGAGCAACATGTCAAGGAGAGGCAGGCTGCTGTGATAAGAGAGCTGTCTTACACCATTTAACTAACTGGCATCAGGGCCAGCCCATGCTTATAGGAGCAGTGTTGTGATCATTTTCGCAGCATTGCTCACCCTCAATTAAAGTGGCAGTGCATTGTTTATTGTCAAAATCCTCACAGTTTGATGCAAGAAAAACGGTTATATCAAAAGATAAAGAATGTCACGATATGACTTTCAGGACTGTGTAACACAAAGAAAACAAAAACACACTGTTGCCACGAGTTGCTTAAAAATAAAACACAAAATCTATTAAAATTATTATAGATATAGCTTAAGTTAAAGTATTTTTAGAATGTAAAAACACAACATGCATGTGCTGCTTCAGTTCTCTTACAGTGTGAAACTGAATCTCTGCCAAATAAATAATAAATCAGATACATGACAAAACAAAGGGATAAAGACAGTATTCTTGATATTTTTCAAATAGGCCTACACTTTGTATTATTTATACATTTTAATTTTAAAATACACAATAATGACCAAGGAAAACCATCTGGCAAATTTCATATACATAAAAAAAAACTACATACATACGATTTTGACATATCATTGAACACACAATATCTCCAAAAACTCCAATGCTCAGAAAGCTCCATTCAGATGGCCCTCTACGAAATCTATTTCTGGTTTGTACCTTCAAACTCAGGAGCAGCAGCAGTAAGAGCAGCAATAATTCAATCCCATGAGAGCAGCAATAATTCTATCCCACGAAATGAAAATGAAGCGAAGATCTCTAAAATCTGAGACCGCATAAAATGGTTATATAACATGGTGGAATCCCATGGAGAGTCAAGCGAGTGCCATGCACAGACACAGCCTCTCACTAAAGCAGTATAGTTCTGGCTCTACAGTCTGACTGAATGAGCCATGTGGGAAGTTAAGTACACTCTTAAAAATAATGGTTCTTAATTGGCATCAGTGGTTCTATGAAGAACCTTGAACACCCATGAAACATTTTAAATGCAGAAAAGGTTCTTTAAAGTCGAAAAAGGTTCTTTAGATTTTTAAATTGTTCTTCAAAATGGTTCCTTTAGGAACTGTTCACTGAAAGGTTATTTTGGGAACCAAAAAATGGTTCTTCTATGGCATCACTACAAAAACACACTTTTGGAACTGTTGCCAATGTATCAGTTAAATTCATTTATCTGTTATATTAGGTTGCTTGACTGTCAGAAAAAAATAAATAAATAAATAAATAAAATCTTTTTTTGAGGCACACAACAGTCTGTTACTAGGCCAGTACCCTAAAATAAACATTTTAACTTAGGTATCAGAACCATAGAGGAGTGTTTCTCAACTCTCGTTCTCAGGACCCACCTCCCACAATATTTTAGATCAGGGTGCCCTGTCACCCTGTTCAACACACTAAGAAACTGATGAGTTGAATTAGGTGTTTTAATTAGTGAGACATCTAAATCAATTTGGTAGGTTCATCCCCGAATCTAGAGTTAATAAACATTGTCTTATGGAGCTACTATGAACCCTTTAGGAACAAGTAAAGTGCAAAGCTGTGGTTTTGAGGGCACTGCCCCAAGGTACTACCCCTAAAGATGCGATTTCTGCATATTTCTAAGAGTGTTGGAAACTGTTAAGCAGCCAACAATTAAATTAATATTGTGATTTTCTTTATTTCATTTTTTATTATTTATTTATTTAGAAATTTTGGAGGGGTATACATCCAAAGTTCTGGATTGAAACTCTAGATGGCACAGTCTGATAGGTCTAACTCAAAATGACATAATGACATCATTATCACATGGCACAGCTGATAAGTTCTCTCTTGTATCGGTAGCCAATGAGCTTGCTGCTCAACATTCAAATACTTGGCTAGTGCTTGTGGTAGCAGTTGCAGCACATTTCAGAAACCCTCCACCTTCCCCAGCTCCACCTGTAAAGATCTGCAACAGCGTGACTATGGTAGCCATTTTTAATAATATAAAAGAGCAAAATAATGTAGCTCTTTTTATAAAAGCAAGTTTGTGCTACATACTGATTTTGCTACAGTGAAGAGGTTGCAAATTGCTTTCATAATCAATTGGATTTTGAGGATGTTCTCTCTGCAGAGTGTTTTCATTAGTTATCTGGTAGCGAGGAGTCATCTGTATTTAAACTTTTTTATGATAAGATGTAATTGTGTGGGAGGTGTGAAATCATGCTGTTGCAGGTCACATCTTCATACATGGAGTCTGTTTGCCAGTTTGACAGAGGCAGCCACCTTTATTCTCATGACAGGTTTCTTTCTATGAGAGATATTATTGTCCTCTCCTTCATTTTATTCCCAAACTGAATGACTTTCTCTCGCGTGGTTATACAAATATGCTGTGTGAAGTTGTTGCACCAGGTCTGACATCTGCTTTTGTGCTCCATGGAGGTTTAAAATAACATGAGTAAATCATGAATGAATCTTCACTGTCAGTGGGTAATTTAGTGTTATTATTTATTCATTTAAACCGCTGAGATTTACCCAGATGAGATAACCATCATGTGCATGATCTTGCCCTTAAAATGTGTTTCTTGGGACATTAACTCGAGAACATCAAGGCATGTGGCAATTCCCAAATATTTAACCTCATTGACAATATGCCACAACATCATAAAGCTCACCAAGCAAAGGTGAAGAGTTTCTATAATAATACTTCCATGAATACTTTCTCATTTGACACACTTTGCTCCTTGTAGACTCTTGATGGTTTGACTTGTAAACACGATGAGAAGCTGTTCAAAATAAATAACATAGAATCTGCCTTCCCTCTCAAACCATCTGTCTCTTCGCTTGTGATGAGACTGTGACTCTTTTCCTTTAAATGCAGGTGCAGGGCCAGATCCTTCCTGGAGGGGTTCATTTGTCTTGTGTTGTTTCCGTGAAGTACAGACTGTATTGTGTCGATATTGTCTATGAGCCGGTTGCACTTCAAATAGTTTGTAGAGTCAAACAGAAACTCTGGATGTCGACAGCAGGTCTCCTTTCTTTCAAAACCAAGATTATATAAATGAATTATAAATTCAATTATTCAAGGTTAGCTGTTTCATATTAAATGGATCATATCTACTCACCCTCATGTTGTTCCGAGTTTAAACATCACATCACAAATAAAGACATCACAAATAAAAATCAGTATGAATTGAGTGGTTTTGAAGAGACACTTTTGATTTATATGATTTATAGGCTTTTATTTACAAAAAACATTATTCACACATTAAATGATAAACAGAAGCTAAAATATGAAAATAATGTATCATGGTTTGCGGTGGAATGAACTTTCAGTGGAGGCAGAGAAATCTAGGATAGCTTGAAAACAAGTCAGATTAACAATTACACTCCACCCTGAACACAAACTGTGGACTGCTAATAGTACACTGCTTATATTTAACCATTGTAAAATGCTTATTTTTTTTAAGTTCCTATGAGTTTTTAACTGTAATATTTTTATGGTGGTACTTTAAAGCCAAAGGCTAAAGTGATTATAACCCTTCTCGTTCACTCATTGCTGCGAGTGAGTTTAGCTGTATACTTAAACCCTTTCCTTTACTGGAGGAGCGATAATATTTTCCTACAGGCTAACTCTGTCTGCCCTCTTTTACGGTAAGTTACTGAGGCTCTGACTCATTCACACATATATTGTGATCTTGTTGTGCTGAAGCCGAAGTGTCATATTCAGCATTTGAAAAAGTCCCACTTTTAGCTTCTAATGCAAAAAAAAAAAAGTGTGTGGTGCGTGGTGGGGGGGCAGGAGATGGATGTTTATAATTTAAAATTTTCACAGATTACTGCATTTCATTGCAGGCTGTGATTCTATGAAATTAAAAAAAACTTGTTAAGATAGTTGAATGCAATTTGCTATGTACTATGAAACACGTAATTATGCCACCCCCCATTCAAAGAAATTCACTCCAAATGTATTCTGCCTGTGGTTGCATTTATTTGCTCACGCTGTCTACTAAAGTGCACCTGAAATTTGTATATGATGTACAGCAGAAATAGTATGCTAGTATGCACATGATACATTTTTTTTTCTGATCAGGTAATAAGTTCTCCTCGTCCAACGCGCGTCTGCTGGTGGTTGGGGTGTGGTTTTATGCTGCAGTGTTTGCAGTAGGTCCGCTCTCAGGCTGGGGTCAGTACGGCTCAGAGCCTTACGGCACTGCCTGCTGCATCGACTGGCACGCGCCCAGCTACAACACACCTGCCATGGTCTACATAGTCTGCCTCTTCTTCTTCTGTTACATCGTCCCCTGCACCATCATCATCCTCTCCTACACGCTTATCCTGGTGACGGTCCGGGGGGCCCAGCATGCAGTGCAGCAGCACGTCTCTCCTCAGAACAAAATCTCCAACATGCAGACACTTCTCGTCAAGGTAAGAGCTGAAGGAGAATAGATATTCCACTTCTGTTGATCTTGTTGGAGGTTGTGGTAGAAATACTGATTCCTCACTAGTTGCAACCATATCTTGTATTTAAAACATTTAATAATGTCATTGTATTCATTGTTCGTAAATTGCTTTTTAATGTCCTTTTGAATACACTTAGTAATCCATAAATCAATCAAACATATCATTGACCCTTTGCAAATGTATATATCTGTATTAAAGGACATGTATTGATATTTTTGTCTGTGTATGTGTTTCCTCTTCATGTAGCTGTCAGTGGCAGTATGTATTGGATTTCTGATGGCGTGGAGTCCGTACGCTGTGGTATCCATGTGGGTGGCCTTTACTGAACCAGACTTGGTACCTCCAATAGCGTTTGCCCTGGCGGCCATGTTTGCCAAGTCATCCACCCTCTACAATCCAATGGTCTACCTCGTTTTTAAGCCCAGCTTTCGAAAATCCCTGTGCCGGGACGCCACAAGATGCAAGAGAACACTTTGTCCCTGCATATGCCAGACAGACAGCCAGCAAAAAAGCACAACAAGCCTTTCAAAACTGAACACAAAGGATAAGTGTAACCTCAAATGGGTCTCTAATGGACTGAATGAGAGCCCCCAGTCATGCAGACAATGTCCAGAAGGACAAACAGGGCATTACCTGGACATCACCCCCCAAAGGACAGCACGCATCCTCATCGGCTCCACCCACAGTGAGGTGGCAGTGAGCCAACTCTCCAATGAAATCAACAGCGACTTCCTTTAGACCATGAGAAACTGATCGTAGCAAAAACGAAAAAAAAAAGGTTGCCTTAAAGTCTCATACTAACTAGTATTCCATATGCAAGAGGATATTACACCACTTGACTTGTTAATTAAGCAAAAAATACTTTTTGGCTACCTGGTAAGTCACAATACCAAGAAACATTTGATTTGGTAGCAAAATTACATGGCACACTTGGACTTGACATGCCACTTTCAGATAACAGTTCATCCAAAATGAAAAATTCTGTCGTTATGTGTTCTTTCTCATTCCTTCCAAACCTGTATGCATGAGTTTGCATTTATTTATCAGTGACGCACAAAAATCATTAATGCTTCATGACATTATTGAGGTCCAATGACAGATGCATTGAAAGGATCATATTGGACGTGTAGTAGTGTTGCCGGTCGCTACAAGAGCAGCGCCCTCTTGTGCTACGGATTATTCAATAACAGTCAATAACAATAACTATAATTGTCAAATTAGTCAAAAACAAGGCCGTAACCATATCTTAAATTTGAGGGGGGGGGGGGGGGGTGGGTGCTCTCTCTCTCTCTCTCTCTCTCTCTCTCTCTCTCTCTCTCTTTCCCTCTTTCACTCTATATATTGTATATATAGTTTGGTCTCCCCAGTCACGTTGTACACACACAGAAACATTCAGGAGCACAGAAATTTGCCAACTCTGTGACTTTTTCAGCCATTTAACATTTCTATTGTAAAACAGTTGACTAATAATACATTTTATATTAGATTTTTAATTTCTTATCATGCTTTTTTCAATGTTAAACTGATGCCATCACACTGGAATTCGTGCTCTGCTTCTGTGAATGGTAAACCTCACCTACTTTGATTTAACTGTTTAGCCCGCTGAGGCAGACCAGGTTGAAAATTTAACTTTTAACCATTTTTGTCATCCTAAAAACAGAGCACTGAGTGATGGAGTGCAGCAGATTGGTGCAAGAATTTCAAATATTGGGGGGGACCTTTCGTATTTTTCTTGCAAAGAACTCATGTGGCTATATAGTAGACTTGGAGTGCACAAGTTACATGTACTATATGTATGGAGCTATTTGACATTGTTTTAGTCATTTTTGAGCTTAGTTACAGTAGACGTGGTTGCCATGAACTATGAAAAAGAGCTGCATGAAGATTCCTCAAATATATAACAGCATACAGGTTTGGAAGGTGGATGTTAATGACAGAATGTTCCTTTTTTAAACTTTTAAACTTGAATCAATGTGGCAACCTTTCATTCAGGCTTTTTGTAGCCAGTTACTGGTTTAAAAAGTTTTATTTTATTTTTTCCTTAAGTGAGAGTTTTAGCTCTTCAATTATTTATTTATTTAAATGAAGCTCAAATGCAAGTAATATATAAATATATAAAATATATAATATATAACAGCAATTTATGCTGTAGGTCCTAATGAATCACTGGAAAAAAGATTTATAAAATTAAAAAAAAAAAAAAAAAAAAAAAAAAAAAAAGTTTTTCTTGATTGATATGCTGGAATACAAAAAGCATACATTTTAATATGATCTCACTCATACAGTGATATGAAAAGGTAAGTAAACCCCTTTCTCAACATATGTGAGCATATCAATAATGAAACTTTGATGGGTTCAAGGTAATATAATTTATTAAATAAAAATGCTTTTTTTTTTTTTTTAATCTTTTTCCCCCATTAAAAATATATATATACACAAAAATAAATACACCCCTATCCACTTTATTTTTCAACGCAAAAGTAAGCTGTTTTCTGTAAAAGAGAGAGACTGGTCAGCATGAGGTTCTTTTCCTCAAATGGAATGTTTGGTTTTTGTCTAACATCATAGTCAGAACTTGCAAACAACTTCAGTCTCTCCAGAGATGACCGAGCCTGGACAGTTTACTTGTGGTGTGAAACCTTCTCCATTTGAAAATTATTGTACATTTAATAGAATGGTTGATTTTAAATAGCTTGGAAATGGCTGTAAATCTCTTTCCAGATGTGTAAGCCTCAACAGTTTCTCTTCTGAAGGGCTCAGGAAGTTCTTTTGATCGTGACATGAGGGTTCAATGCTTGTTATCAAACCAGATGAGTTCCTCTTCAGTGGTGTTCTTGCTCTTGTTCCTACTAATTAGTCCACTTGATTTTACTTTTAGGCCTTGATCTAAGGTGTTTTTTTTTTTTTTTTTTCACATAAAAAAGGCTTTTCTGTTTAATGTGGACAGATCAAAAAATTAACATTGCAAGGGCCTTTTTTTTCAATTTATTTTGATGGTCCCTTTAACACACTCTGTTGACTATAAGTAACATTGTACCTCATTAGTAGAGTATTAGTAGACTGGTAGGGTTAGGGTTAGAATAAGCTGACATGTTCTTGGAAAGTTACTGATAGTCAGTAGAGTGTCTGTTGAGAGACCATCACTATAAAGAATTTAAAGCAGATATTAATCAGACAGTCTACTAATACTATAATAAGATTTAGTTGACTAAGGTGCAAAAGTTACTTATTGTCAACAGAATGCTCAAAAGAGACCCTCAGAATAAAGTCTTGCCCATTTTTTAAACTATATAGCCTTTTATCTGCTGACACAGGTGAAATGGAATAATAAAAAAAATAATAATAATTAATTAATATGCCTACACTGTGACCTACACTGCTTTCAGATTTCTGGTAAGGTGGTTGCAATAGTCCCACTTTATATTAAGTGGCATTACCTATGTGCTTACATAAAAAAATAATAATAATAATTTAAAAAAAAGTACATTGCACTTACTGTGTTCATATTGTACTGCAAAACACTTCTACTGCTATTAAAGGTGGGATATGGGTAAGGTTAGGGACAGGTTTGGTGGTATGGGTAGGTTAATTACAGTAATTAATTACAGATATAACTACATGCATACAATGCAAAACCATGTATGTTTGTACACAATAAGTGCATTGTACCAAAAGATTAACTAAAATATCCATAGCATGTATGGCCACTTAAATATGATGGGGTCATATGATGCAATTTGAAGTTTTTCCTTTCTCTTTGGAGTGTTACAAGCTGTTCATGCATAGATTAGATCCCTAAAGTTGCAAAGACTAAAGTCTCAAACCCAAAGAGATATTCTTTATAAAAGTTAAGACTCGTCCACGCCCTCCTAAAACCCCTTGTTTAAACTCACCCCCACATCTACGTCACTGTGTGGAAAGATTTGCATAACACCGGCCAAATGTTCACGCAAAGAAAGAAGGGTAACCTTTGATTCTCGCTGTAGTATTGTTGTTGCCGCCACCATGTTGTTTCGTTGTGAAAACTAAACTACTTTGTTTGGCCTTCCAAAAGAGAGCAAAAGTAGAAATCAGTGGTTACGTTGTATTTCAACACTGTTCCAGAACAGTTCAAACCAAATATCCATTTAACAAAGGACTGAGGTTTCCTGAACCTACAATACCGGCTGTTCTGACTCACAGCCTGTAAGTATGTTTTCATATTCAAAGAATTTGCCACTGATGATTCAAACGCGAGTTTTGAGCCATGTAGAGTAGCACTTGCTGTTTGTTGTTTCTCAGATCACAAATGCAGACATGGTTTTATGTTTACGCAGCACGATACGCAACGTATAAGTCATTAAGTCAAAACACAGTATAAGTCATTATAATCCGTAATTATGTCCCCACTGGATGCAACAAATGCCTCGTTTGTAATGGGTTTTAATGTTTTTGTCTCGTTGTGCCGGGAGACGGCATCACAGTATGGTAAGGGCGTAACATTTTCGTCACATGCTTGAGGCATTCGGCCAATCACAACACACTGGACAGCTGGCCAATCAGAGCACACCTCGCTTTTTCAGAACGATGATCTTTGTAAAAATCATCGCGTTTCAGAAAGGCGGGGCATAGAGAAGAAACAATAATGTAAAGTATGTGGAAAATAATGTTTTTTTTTTATAATCTTAAACCACATTGCATCACACCAAATACAGAAAATAATGTTCTTTTTAGCAACATCATATGACCCCTTTAATATAAAGTGGGACCGTTGTAAACAACTGCTGTTTCTTGTAAATACATAGCCTTTCACTTTACAAGATGTTAAATGATAGACTGGAGTTGTGTGGATTACTTGTGGATTATTGTGATGTTTTTATCAGCTGTTTGTACTCTCATTATGATGGCACCCATTCAATGTAGAGGATGAAACTCTTACAAAAACTATGCACTGTGACCAGCTCAATTGAAAATTGCTATTTTAACCAATATTATCCCACTCATCATTCACTGTAGAGGATTCATTGGTGAGCAAGTGATGGAATGCTACATTTCTCAACTTTTTTAAAGCAAATTTCCATTTTTGGGTGACCTATTCCCTACAAGATGCCTTACACATGCTAATCAAGGCTGTATCTGTAAAACCATCCTTTGGAACTGAATCTTTTCTCCATTCTTTCTTCCACTTTTCTTTTTTTGCATAGATGTAAGGAAGTCATCAAATGGACGCTCCTGACATAACTATATTATTTAAGACATGGGAATGTGTTGGTTTCTGTGAAACACTGTGATTCTGCATATGACAGCTAGGTGGCAGTATAATAGCATAAGTAACAAGGTGGAGCGCTATTAAAAGAATTCTGGTCATTGTTGTTAGACACAAGTTGTCCGGTGGTTTTGATGTAATAAAATAAAGGAGTTAGCCCTGGCCTCTGTCTTTTTCAGAATACGTGGCAGCTGGAGAAGGAGCCGCTACTGGGACATCACTGGACTAAGTGCAGAAAGAAGCAATCAGATAAGAGGCCTGTTAGGGAATGTCACTTTTGAGTTACAGCCAAGAAATATCAGTGATGAAAACTTTGCTACAGCATCTGAGCTTTATAAAATAAGGCATTCCAAGCACCATGTGAAACAAATTAGCCAACAAAACCATTACATATCAGGAACAAAATCACGAGGAGGAGTCTGTTGAAGAGTGACACAGAAGAGCGTACGCCGCTTGCGTACAGCTCAGATTCGCCAAAATGGCGCTACGCTGATTTGGAGAGACACAGATGAGAGGAATTGTTGAATAAAGTCGTTATTTTTGTTTTCTTCGTGTACAAAAAGTATTGTCGTCGCTTCATAATGTTACGGTTGAATCACTGATGGCAGATGGAGTACTCTGACGATGTCTTTCCTGGACCTTGACACTGTTATTTACTTGGCAGTCTATGGGACAGTCTCAAGCCTCCCGATTTTCATCCAAAATATCTTAAATTGTGTTCCGAAGACGAACAAAGCTTTTATGGGTTTGGAACGACATGGGGGTAAATGATTAATGACAAAATTTTCATTTTGCAGTGGAGTAATCGTTTAACAGGATCTTCCACACCTCAATCTTCAGTCAGCTTAGATACAGATACACACTCTAACTTCAAAAAGCAGTGAAGAGAGTGACTGGTTTAGTCCAAAACACTTTTAAAATGGTAACTTCTAGCATATTCCTAAATCTGGACCAAATTAATACTGAAGAACAAATTCAAGCACCAAAAGCAGCCCACACACTCCAAGTTCTCTTTAATTGAAAAATATTAATTTTAATGAATTCATAGGCTACATGGTTGCAATAACATTTTAGTTAAAAATTTGACATGTCATTGTTTAAAAAAATAAAATGCTTTATTGATTGAAGTTTCATAGACATTCAGTTGTTATACTTGAAAAATATTTTACCATATATTGCGTGTAATTTTACAGTATATTCACCTCTTAAATTACTACACTTGTGCAGTCACAATTCTATAGTGGTAAAATTTACTCAGGCCGATGCTTTGTGTATAACATGCCTGACATTTTTTGTATGACATTAAACTTTATTTTTTAAAATATTTGGACATAGGTTAAGCAAAACAAATGTGATTATTTCTGAGAACCTTTATACACCTTTTATACACATATATAACTGTAGACACAGAAATGACATAAGTACCGAATATTCTTCAGTTTTATGCAAAACAGATAGAATATATGATCTCTGTCATATGGGCAAAATATAAAATAATTAATTAAATAATAAATAAAATAATAATTAATAAAAAATAATATAAAAAAGAGGCTTTTTTGCATAGTTGTGTTTGACACATGAAAACTGTAACAATGTATCTTACAAGGTAACATAATGTAACCTTGCTCTCACTTGAAATGTGTCCACAAATGTGTCGTTGAATATGAGGGTATTGGACCTGGAAAGTCCTTGAAAGGTCCTTGAATTTGAAGTTAACCAAAGTGTGGGAACCCTGCTGGATTCAGAAAGGATGATGATGATGAGGCGTTACAACGATCACAGGCCAGAGATGTGAGTCCCAGTAGCCTTACACAGACACTGCAGTTTCATTAATGTGTTTTTTTTTTTAAATCCCCATGTATAATGCTGATCTTTTTCAGATCAGGGTCATATTTAAGGGTAATTAAGATATTACTGCATTATCTTCTCTCATAATAGTTATGAGTTATGTTAATATTCCTTGTTTTATAGCTGATAAAACAAATTCTACAGACAAGACCAGGTGGAGGAAATTTGCCTAAGGAGTATGAAGATACAGGGACAATTAGTAATGACATGAGGAAAGTGATGGTGAACATGTTAGTTGCAGACATGATGGAGACAGAAGGGTAATTATAAAAATATAATTCAGTGTTGAATAATTCAGTTTGTTAGTGATTTTGACGCTCTATAGATTGTGAAGTATATAGATTAAATATAGATGTTTTTTTTTTTTGAAAGTTACAGTTTAATTAAATGTTCTTTAACATTTCCTATCAGCGTAAAGTAACATTGAGTGTTCCCATTCTTCAGAAGGGTCCCACATCGACTAACCAAACAGAAGTATGGTTTGGGAATCATCCCCTTGTTTCCCTCACTCAGAGATCCCCAAGGGAGGACTGGATATGTACGTCATTATCACTGATCAGAACATTTAATATTTTGTGCTCATTTAGAAATGTCTTAGGATGTTGTCATTTTTAACGGAGGTTTAAAATTTAGAATTTGTATCATTTCAACAGGAACATTTCTATGATGACCAAAAATGCATTGGATTCTTGTCATGGTGCCTCAAGACAGTACAAAGGGGGACAAGACCTTCTGGAAATAAGGATGATCTAAAAACAGAAGAAAAGGGAGGTCCTTTGCTTGACAGACAGCTATGTTACCAAGAACATCAGCTAGATAATGATCAAAGTGTAGAGGCCATCTCTTTGATGAATCATACAAGCGAACGTGAGGTCATCATGCAGAAGATGAAGGCAACGTTTGAATACAGACAGCGCCTTGTCCATGATCCAGAGGGATACACCACCATTCCCTCAGTTTTTCCTTGTTTCCTGGACACTAAAGGATTGGTATGGATTTTCTCTTTCCTTTTTTAAAAAATTGAAATGTTAGTTTCAGAGAACTGTCTAATGGTCTGCATTGTTGAAACTGACTACATTTAGCTTGTCAATATATTGTAATCTCTTCAAACTGCTTCAGATTCTTCAGGACTTTACACTCCTCTTTGGGCCAGAAACTGCTTCCAGACTTTTGGAAATGTGGCCAACTGTTTTCAAAGCAAAGGTTCTCAGACTAGGAGAAACCTTGACTTCCACTCCACCGCTGAAAGATTACTGTCATCTGCCAAACAGAGCCAAGAAAGCAGCGAGGCACAGGATTCCCCAGGTGAAACTTGCAATGAGTTTGCAGTGAAATTATACTATACATAGTTATTTTTGTGTAAACATTTAACAATGTCCTGTGTTTTTCAGAATGGGACAGGGATATATCATCCTTCCTTCTACATTTGCATCTCCTATCAGCCCAGGCTTCAGGAAGAAAGAAAATCCAAAGGATCGGTATTTCACAGGCTATTGACCATCTGGTAGTGTTTCACCAAGTAGGTAACTGGTACACTGGTGCCAAAATACAAGGGCTATAAGCGTAAACTTGGAATTGATTCAGTAATTTCTTCGGCTTATTTTACACTATTGGATAAAATGTAAAATGGAGGTTAATATAATAAATTAATAAAATTGAAAAGCTCATCCCTGTCAAGAATACTCTTCACTGGAAGCCACTGGTGAATTCTTCAAGGTTCATTTTGTTTCCAGTTATGTCTCAGTTATGATCCTCCAGTCAAAAGACTACAGTGTACAGAAGTGATGTTGGCACCACAAGTGAGAGCTCAAGAGTAAAGGACCTTAGAGCTTTTTGAATAATGTTTAGATGCTACATCTTTAAATCACTGTTTGCTACAATAGCTAAATTAATTTGCCACCTAAAACTTGTACATGGTTTATATCCTGGTAAAAAATCTGGATTGTGATCTGATTGTGAATTGTTCCTTGCCATTTAAAAGTTATGAAGGATTTAGAAAACATTTAACTAGATTTCATTTTAGGGGTGTAGCATCAAGCAGTGGAAATGTATCAAGCTCCAGATCTCAGTGAAGCAGTGTCACTTGTTGTGTCTGACACAGAGCAAAGATCAGATAATAATGCGAGTTTGCATGATGTTCTTCTGTTTCAAGGGATAGTTCGAGGGAAAGGTGTGCATCAATAATAGCCAAATTACAGGGTAACGATGTTGCAAACAGTGTAATTACATCAGTTGTTGAAAGCATGGAGGATTTTGTTAATGATTTCCATATAAGTTTAAGGGAAAACATTTAAAATGTTGTGCCTGTTGACAGCACAAGTAGAAGTTCAGTTGAAGAAGTTTTTAATAGTTTAATAATCCATTCTCTGATTTTAATAAGAATGGATAACAAAATGGAGAAAATATTTCAGTGAGAAATGGGGGGTTGTTGAACCTATTGAAATACACGTAGGTGTCAGATACGATTCAAGAAGAAATAAAATCTCTGGAATGTATGAACAGACAACAGTTAATGACACTTTGATGTATATCCTTCTTCTGAAGACTCTTGAGTTCATTCTTAGGAATGATAAAGTGTGTAATCGTATCCAAGAGGATCGGCAAAATGACATGTATCGAGATTTTTGTGATGGACAGTATTACAAAAAACATCCTTTGTACTCTATCCACAGCAATGCACTTCAGATCCAAATTTACTATGATGATTTTGAAACAGCAAACCCATTAGGGTCTAAAGCAGGGATTCATAAACTTGGCTGTTTATATTTTGTACTTCATAACCTGCCAGCACACAAGAACTCTTCCTTAATGAACATACATCTTATTTCTTTGTTCCATTCTGAAGATGGAAAAAAGTATGGCATGGACAAAATACTTGCCCCATTGGTTGATGATGTGAAAGTACTTGAGAAGGGAATGACATTGTCATTTTCTGAGGAGCCCATCTTTGGTACTATTGCACAAATTACGGGTGATAACCTAGGTCTAAATAGTATTCTTGGTTATGTTGAATCTTTTTTTTATTGGAGCCCAATAAAAAATCCTGTTATGGTGTTAAAAGAAATTCTATACTCAATACCTTGACTTAATTTAATGTATCTGAGAACTTTGTGCTGGATATTATGCATGATATCCTGGAGGGAGTTGCACAGTGAATGAAACTGCTTTTTGAATATATGAGTTGCAATCTAATTTCTGGTGATTCCATTCCTCAAAGATTGTATGGCTTCAACTATGGCTTTTTAGAAAGAAATAACCGGCCAACCAAGGTCAACCTTCAACAAGCACGAAACAACATTGGTCTCAATGCAAGTCAGACATTGTGTCTCATTAAGAACATCCCTCTCATATCTGGAGATGTAGTCCCAGAGGGAGATAAGCACTGGCATTTGATGTTGCTGCTCTTACATAGTGTTAATATTATCTTTTCTCCTAATAATATAATATTTTTGAAGCATCTGATAAAAGTGCATCATCAGTTGTTCAAGGATTTGTATCCTAGGAATCTAATTCCAAAACACCACCTTATGATCACTACCCTGAATGCATCAGACAAATTGGCCCATTGATTCATGTATGGACAATGAAATATGAGGCAAAACACAGTGTTTTTTTTTTTTTAAGAAAAATCTAAAAAAATTCAACAACCTGACCAAATCACTTGCAAAAAACACCAGCTAGCCATTGCTTATCACTGGGAGTCCTGTACTATCAAGGGTAGTCTGGCCCTGTTTCAAATGAGCTGTTGTCTGACATAGAAAACTGTGAAAAGCTCCAGGGCCCGGTTCCCCGATAACGCTCACTCTTAGTGTGCTAAGAAGACTCGAAATTTATATCTTACCAAAGTTGTTTATGTTCCTAAGTGTGTTCCCCGAAGTGTCCCTTAGGAACCTTCTTAACACGCTGCCTCTTAAGTTCGACGTTACAAAGGCGCTGTCCCAAGTGAAGGTGCTGAATTATTTGGCATCGATTGCTCAGGAATCAATTTTCCACTTCACGCGAAGGTGCATTACAGCGTTAAGACAGACAACACATTCTATGCAAATGAAACATTCCTCAAATTATTCCAGTAACATTTATTTTAACATAGTTTAAGTTATCCGTAAAATATAGACTATTAATTAAATTATCAAATTGTCAGTAATATGTTCACACGATATGTTGTGACGGGTAGACGAACCGGGTATCCCTCGCTAACCATCCACCCTCCTTATCCCATTGTGCCACTTGTGCCGCTTCTTGACATGGGTTTAACGACTTCTAAAAATTATGTAATACACTTTTATATTAATGGTAATGTACTTTACAATCAGAATTCCCCGGATGTAATCCCCGGCATGACGCAGAAGGGCGTTGGTGACAGTGTGGACGCACCTCCACACCGAGGTCTTGCTTAGGCCGTAGCCCTCTCCCACGACCTCGATGAAGCTCCCTGTAGCAAAAAACCTTAGCGCTGCAAGCAGCTGGACTTCAGGGCTTAAAGCAAAATTCCGCCACGTTAGCCTGGCAAGCGCAGGTCTGAGAAGGTCCAGCAGCTCCATAATGAGTTGTCTTGGGAGGCGATTTTTTTTTAATATAGCCACGTCAGGCAAAATGTCAAAAGGGCTTAAGTTTTGCCGAATAAAAAAAATTGACATGGACTAAACGGCTCCGCAGCCGGCGCCGTCTTTGATTCAATACAAGGACACGTTGGATCGCTGCCATAGTTGGTCGCTTACTGGACACCACCATGCTAAACCATTTATACATCTTAGCCATTTAGAACCAAATTGTTTGCCAGATGTTAATTATCAAAAGTGATTGCCAATTGAAATGCTTTAATGACATTACACAATAGCCTAGGCTAATGATCACCATATTAGTTCTGATACCAAATAAAGTCAACTTCATAAATAGGCCTGTATCCATTGTGAACATATTTTATTATTAGTCTTAAAATGTCCATAACATAAAATCATTGTTGAGCCACAACATTGTCAACATACCATAGTTGGACTTGTACTGTGCTGCGCTGATTTCTAAAGACTGCTGCACAGTGGCGGCGACTAGCGTCTTGAGCTCAAACAACGCTAAGAGAGCGCTTACGAATGGTCCAGACCAACCTTATGAAAGTGTGACTTACAGAAGATATACTTAGCGTACGAACGTGTCGGGAATCATGCCATAACATTAAGAGAGAGGTTGAGGAATAGGTTAAGAACTACTTAGCGATAAGAATGTTTTGGGGAACCGGGCCCAGATTGATATCTCTAGCGAGGTCATGGTCACACTGTGGGTAAAGTGTCATGGTACTGAGTATCGCAGTGATCTTGTTGTTTGCTTAGTTTGTTGATGATGCACCTGTTTTTTGAAAGATTGTTCAAATTTTTATTAAGGATGGAATTAATTTTTTGACATCATGTTTTCATGCTTTCAGTGTTGTTGAACGAGAGCACAGTCTTGTACTCAGAAAACCTGAGGAATTGATGTATTACAAGCTGTTTGATTTACAAATGTCCTATGGCAATGACAGTCTTTTTTACATTGTTGTGGACTGTTATTTGTAATAATGTCATGGCATTATGGTTTCTTGCTCTGTGCTGAAATAAAGTTTTCAAACTGTAACAGAGTGATGTTTTCTTCATAGTGAATTTCTAGTTT
Organism: Cyprinus carpio; assembly: GCF_018340385.1. NCBI lineage: Eukaryota > Metazoa > Chordata > Actinopteri > Cypriniformes > Cyprinidae > Cyprinus > Cyprinus carpio. Next base: position 3,422,135 of record NC_056619.1, read on the forward strand.
ATTTTTCAGTTTTTAAGTAGGTAATGCAGAACCATAAGTAACTCCCAAAAAAGTGTTCTATCAACACCAGGATGGTTAACTTTTGGAAATCACAAGTTGAGTATATTGTGGTTTCTATTTTTACAAAGAGTTTGCTACAAAGCTGCAACCGGGTCTGTAACAGTGTTGTTTTTATCTGCATCGGTGTTAATATTTCACTCTCTTAATGTTCATATTTGAACACTGTGTTGGTGTTGCATGAGGCAACACTTTTTAAAGTGTTAAAGTAACACTTTGTGGGTGGTTCTCATATATACACTTTCAAAGTGTTGAAAATAACTCTAATGGTGTTGTTTTTTCATATTTCAAATTTACTGTGTTTTTTAAATTAAAACCTTTCTTTCTAAAGCCTGTTTAGAGGTTGCTATCCACGGTTTCATTTCATCTCAGCTGGATTATTGCAACTCTATATTACATGTTTCCAAGACTTAACTTCCCTGTTTACAAGTAGCTCAAAGAATGCAGCAGCTAGATTCCTGATGGGATGTAAAAAATGATCAAGTTACGCCCCTTCTGAGATCTCTACATTGGCTGCCTGTTCAGTATAGAATTTAATTTAAAAATCTTATTACTGGTCTATAAATCCTTAAATAATGTAGCACCATCTTATCTGACGGACTTACTTTATCTGCTCTAGAACTAAAAACTTGAACTTGATATAATATAAAATTCATGTCCTGCCTAACAGATTATTATTTTTGAAATATGAATGTCAAGTATATTTAATGGGTATATTCGAAATTTTGTGTTGGCTAAAATCAAGTAAAGCTAAATCTAAAACAAAATAATCTATTGCATTTCATAACTTGAGCAATTCAGCCTCCTCCTCGATATAAAGGGATTTATTCAGATATCTTTGCACTCTAATAACATTATGTTTTAGCCACCTGGCCAGAACGCTTTGCAAGTAAAACAGAAAACAAATGCAAAATAGAAAATATTAAAATATTTTTGTCCAAACATCAGAAAAAAGCACCCTATGACAAGGTGTGTGTGTGTGTGTGTGTGTGTGTGTGTGTGTGTGTGTGTGTGTGTGTGTGTGTGTGTGTGTGTGTGTGTGTGTGTGTGTGTGTGTGTGTGTGTGTGTGTGTGTGTGTGTGTGTGTTATAAGCAGGGCTGTAGGTGCAGTGTTAGCGCCCCCTGGCTGTGAAGCTGTAACAAGCGGACGAACTCCTCAGGCATGGCGTGCATGAACGGTTTGGGTGGTTTGTTGTCATAATAATGGTGTTGAAGTGTCTGCTGCTTTAGACTGATGTCAAATGGCCAGAATCCATATAAGTGCACATCATCACACAGCTCTAGTGCCATATTAACTAACATGAAACCTGTGGAGAGGCGTTTTTCTTTCAGGCCAAGCCCCTTCCAGAAACAGTCCAATGTCTTGAGGTAGTAGGGACTAAAGAACACCACGGGCTGCTGAGGTCTGATCGGCTGGAGCACCTGGAGGGTTTTAACTGACACTGCAGTGCAGTGTGTGTATGCAAAGGCTGGAATCATCAGAGAAGCATTTCCATACACACTTACGCGCCGCACCAGCGGATCTGGATTCTCAGCCATATTTCTGTAACTGCAGAGATATACACATAAATGATCAGTTGAAACATTAATAAATACAGTATATTAAATTCTACCTTACTTTTGTCACTGAAATAATGTTCATTTGAATCTTAATGTTAATAATTGTGTTAATATCATTAATATCATAATATCAATATCTCACTCTGCTGAGAGCTGACTGGGATTGATGGTCACTAGATCAGTCTTTACCCCAACATCACTGTCATTAATGGGAGCCAAGTTAAACCTGAAAAATATAAATATATTTTAAAATTGCTGGATTAAAAGCTCAACTGAACAAGGCAAAATTCTGATAAGTAGAGCTATTAAAATGTCATAGAAATGAGAGCTTCATGAATTCAAACAACAGCCTTTCTGGAAGTTATATGACAGATCCTCATAACCAATAACTGTATGATTTTGAGATCCATCTTTTCACACTGAGGGACAACTGAGGGACTCAAACACAACTATTAAAAAAGGTTCAAACATTCACTGATGCTCCTGAAGGAAACACAATGCATTTAGAGGCGGGGGGTGAAAACTTTTTGAATTTGAAGATCAAGGTAAATTGTACTTAATTTGTCTTCCGGGAAACATGCAAATATCTTCTGTTGCTTCCGAAGGGCAGTACTAAATGAAAGAAAAAAAAAATGCTATTTCAACAAAAGAAAAATTTGGATCTTCATCCTGTTCAGAAGTTTTCACCCCCCGGCTCTAAATGCATCGTGTTTCCTTCTGAGAAATATTACAAAAGACAATTGATTGTTGTCAGCTCCAGTGGTGCAGATGGTAAAACCTGTGTTGTGTTCATTTTGATGCGATCAATCCAGGTTCAAATCTGTCTAATGGTGAACTTTATTGCTTTATAAGGTGGCATCCATTTAATATTTTGAATTAAAATTTACACTCCAAGTTATTATTGCATACTGTTTTATAATGTACTACAATACTGAGGATAATTGGTAATTGCCACTATTGCCACTATTTGCAATAAGTACTATAAAAAGCAGAAAATCCTGCTATTTTAACATAGTGTAAATAGAATCTATCGCTATTTACACTTAGTGTAAACAGCATATCACTAAAAAATGCTGCTATTTGCACTTAGATGTAAATATCATCTATCACTAAGAAAATATGGCTATTTACACTTAGGCCCTGTCCACACGAATGTGACTTTTTTTTTTAAACCGCAGCTTTTTCTACACGGTTTGGCCATTCGTCCACATGTAAACGCAGCGCCAGGTTACTGAAACCAAACATTTTCAAAAATTCCTGCCAGGGTGAGGATTTTCAAAAAAGTTTTTGGCTTTTTATGTCAGAGCCAGAGCTGTTATCTCTGCCTAGTTTAAACTTTTTCAACCTTCTGATTGGCCAACATGGCTTTACGGTTTAGATTTATTATCGCTATTAGATTATATCGCTACCTGTTGGTCTGGCATGCTCTTGACAGCGCATCATAGCGTGCATTTATGTGGACGGAGATTTTTTTAAAACCAGTAGAAGGTTCAGTGTTAGCCAAGCTATTGCTTATTACAATTCTCTGTGGCTGAATGTAGCCTAATACAAACACAATCAGGGTTTTCCTACATTGTTTTTTTTTTTTTTCCTGATGATACGCAATTGATATTGCAAGCGAGATGGCGAATCAAATCATACCATGTTTATTTCTGCAATTAAACTTTAAAAAATAATTTAAAAATCAACGTGACATTAACTAATAGTCTATCCAAACTGCTTGCCACGGAAGCAGCGGCGCCGGCGCCTCTGATCAGAGTCTCAGAGTATATTAGCATGCCTATTATTACTAACATATTGTCTGTTTATTAGTAATTATAAAGCATTTATTCTACATGACCATATACTTCCCCAATCCTACCTAATACATAAACTTAACAACTACCATACTTACAATTAATAAGCAGCATATAAGGAGTTTCTTGAGACAAGTCATATTAATGGTTTGTTAATAGCAAGATTTGGACCTTAAAATATAGTGTGACCAAATCCACAACATAAGACTAGCCCCTCTGTATTAAATGTGGCCCCTGTTGTGCTCCCCAAAATCCTAAAATCGTCCCTGTGAACAACCATAAAAACAACAACAACAACAAAAAAAAAAACAGTCGTGGATCATCCAAGTAAACACACACAGTATTAAAGGGGTAATGTGATGCTTTTTTCAGGATCATTATTTTGTGTATTTGGTGTAACAGAATATGTTGACATGCTTTTATATTCAAAAAAACATTATTTTTCAAATACTGTACATTATTGTAGGTCCTCTATGCCCCGCCTCTCTCAAACATATCGTTTTCTACAAAGTCCCTCCTTTTGACAACAGCAGTCTGCTCTGATTGGCCAACTGATCCAGTGCATTGTGATTGGCCGAACACCGCAAGCACTCGTCGGAAATGTAACGCTCCTTTCCCTAATCGCGAGCTTCATCTTTCAAAATAAATGTAAAGACAGTTAATAATATCCTTAGTTTTACCATCAGTTCAAGCCTGAAAGGGGAACAGAGTCACGTGACAGACACAGTGCTTCTGCTTTCGCCTATATACACACAGCATCTCTCTGAAATGACTGCTTCAACACTAACTGTGGTTACTGAAACAACGCCTTCTTCAACTTCAGGGATCTTATCAATGCACAATCAGCTTGTAACACTCCAAAGAGAAAGGAAAAATTGAAATCGCATCATATGACCCCTTTAAGAACCAAGGGTTCACAAACTTATGACAACAAGCTATTTTGTTGTCTTGTGGACTATATGTAAACATCTTTTAAGTAAAATATCTTACTCAGGACAGTACTAAATAATAAATAACATGCATTTTATATGATCTCTCTTTTATTTTGTTCAACTTATTAACTTTTTCACAGATTCTGCAAGGGGTTCCCAAACTTTCACATGCCACTGTATGTATGTACTATAGTAATAACAGTAAATTACACATAATTATATACCATAAACCTATAGTAAGTACATGTTGTTAATTAATATTACACAGTACTTTACTGTATAATTACACTGTAACAAAGACAAAATAAAGTTATAATAAAACTAATAAATAACCATAACCATAACCAATAATGGTACAGTGCAGCTTTGTGTTGCATTGCGTTGTCTGATAAGGTTAGCATGAACCGCAATGCAAAAATTATACATACTGCAAGCGAGCACGTCAGAAATTATGGCATATGATATGGGTAGTGCAGGATGTACCTGATGATGAAGTCTGCACTGTCAATCTCTCTTCCACAACTGCTGTTCTTCAGAATCCCCCCATTGCCCACCACAGCACATCGGCCCAGATGACCACGCCTACTCCATGGAAAGTCCTAAAGAAAGAAAGAACAAACTATCACAGTTACATAGTGAAAGTACCTGTCACTGTTAACAAAAGAACATAACTTAATGAAGGAACATGAATTATGAATAGAGTATTTATGAACGAATATTAACCTAGATTAATAAATGCTGTGAAAATTGCCAGTTCATGATACCTAACACCGTGTCCTAACTAGACGCAACGCGACAATGCGACAGAATCAATCAAATATCACAGCCATTCAGAAGTGAGAAGCGCACTGCATGGACAAGTTTATAATCTAATTTATCTAATTAATGAATATTAAACCTTTTTAACATTAATTAAAAGTTCAAACTGAGTGATCATGTAATGACAAAGATGAAATCCAGTGTCTTCTTTGTCATCTCGCACTGAGTTCGTAGTTTGACCGTACATGTTTGCTTTAGCCTATTTTCAAGATCTGAGGTAAACTATCTGTTGTTGCTTTCTGTATGACTATAAATGTCATGCAATATGATATTCCAACTCACATTATACACATTTAACATTGAATAAAGCATTAAAGCATTGTCATAGTTTCTATGTTGTTGTTCCTGTTGTGACGTCGCAGAAATAGAAACAGCTTCTTAGGACAAAAACACAGATTAACATGGAAAAGACACATTTTATCACAGCGCATGTAGTTAGGACACAGTGTTATAGGCCTACAATTTGTGAAAAAAAGTTCTGTCCCATCTTATCAGAAAAACAGTGAAAGTCTGGTGGAAAGGACAGACCTCAGGCAGCATTTTGTGAAGTGCAGCTCCCACTTTGTACACCCTATTTGAGGTCTCATATGCAATGCTTTGATTCACAGCTGTGTTCTTCTTTGTCAGATATAATAAATCTGTGCCGTTACAACAGAAACGCAGTCTTAATCTAAGGGGAGAGAGAGAAAATACTTAGTTTACATAATTACTTTCTTAAAGCTTTAACCTGTGCTTCTCATTGTCTCTATATGCAGAAGCAGATATGTTAATGTGACATCTATGGTAGATAATTTGTCTGTTTTTATTGTCTGCATTGGATGATTTTACTGCATGTCTCATGTATACCAGAGGTGTGCAGTCCTGCTTCTAAAAGGTTAGTTTATCTGTTTATCAACACACCTGCCTGGAAGTCTGGGCCTCCAGGAGCAGAATTGGACACATTACACTTATGCACCACCAAAGGCATATTTACTTTAATTGTCTGTTTCCTCACACACCTGTGTAGCTCCTTTTGGGTTCTATTGGTCACATGTAGACAGCTCATGAATGCTGAGAGATTCCCAATCACATTCATCATATCAATACTGAGGGAAAGGAATAAGAGACATTACTACATTGTTTATGTATAAAAAAAAAAGAAAGAAAGAAAGAGGCTGATACAAAACCTGGTCACTGTATACTATCACTGTATATTATTTCTTAGATAAGATTATTTGCTCGTATTCTTATTTAAATGCCATCATTCTCCCTGTTGTGAAATAATCTATTATTTGCTTAGCCTCTCACCTGTTAGCTGAAGTGATGTTGGAGAACTTTTGATGAAGTTTCATACAATTCAGTAATTTAAATCTGTCTGTCATTTCACTTCTGCAGAATAAGAGAACAAAGCAGATATAAATTCTGGTGTAATCTGCAACATTCCACACCAAACAAAGGCAATTAAAATGACTGCCACAAATATTATTGCTTAGGCCAATAGAAATACTGAGACATTCTTTGGATTGCTGTTAAGCTTCAATCTGTGCCCCTAGTCAAGAATGATCAACACAAATCAAAAATCGTGCCTACACAACCACATCATCCAAACGAGAAGCAAACCAGTCTTTCAGATGTCCACGAGTAAAAATAAATAAATAAATAAAATAACTGGAGAGATGATGTACAATAGAAAGTTAACCTAAAAGTTTTTTTTTCATGTTTAATACAGTAAAGCTGCTTTAATTAAAGCAAAATATTGTATAAAATACTTTATACATGAACATGACATAACTTGGCTTGAGTGGCGAATTGACCCTTTACAAAGAGCTTGATTGACAGGCAATCTGACCAATCATAACGCCGAATCCACCATCTTGTCCGACAGCTGGAAACTAACAATAAATGAAATTTTCTGCCTATTAGATCGTGTTTTATTAACATCTACACCTATCCCAACCCTATGGCAACAATAATGCAAAACCAGTAATTATTGTTGAACAATGTGACAAAAATTACGCCATTTTGATGTGCGCATGCCCAGTAGCCACAGCTGTATCCCTTCTAGCCATAACCTCAAATCAGACAGATCAGTACATAAACTTCGGTGGATTAAACTTTAAAAACAGTGTGTTCCATAGTTGAAATAAAATACATTCTGATGTTTATTAATGTTTATTTCATGCTTTAAGTAAATATGAAAAGACGATCAGTTTACGTGTGGTGCGATACACGTGAGGTGCAATACAGCAATCTTTCACGATACACTGAAGAGCCACAAAACAATATTTCTTAAAAATGACAAAATGTGAAAGCTGAGAGTCCTGAGACCTTGTTTCATACCAGAAGTAACCTGCTGTGTCTTGTCTGTCGGTGTGTTGTCAGTTTCTGAGATGTATATTTCACTGCATGAGAACATGTTGTGTAGTGTGAAAGCGGCACTGTTTGTCAGAGATAGCAACAGTCAGTAACTAAGGAGGGCAGGTCTTTGCGAACGGTCAGTTGCAGAGCTCATGCAAACATATCCACATGACGATGCTACAAAACTTTCTTAACTACTGTTTTCTCACTGCTGTCATTAATTTGTGTGTTGTGTTTATTTAGATGTTGAGAAGCACTCAACACATTACTTAGTGCCGTGAAAAGGTTTTACCCTCTTCCTGTTTTTTTTTTTTTTTTTTTTTTTTTTTTTTTGTCACACTTAAAAGATTCAGATTATCAAACTATTTTTTATATTACACAAAGATAATGCAAGTAAATACAAAATGCAGTTTTTAAATGATGATTTGATTTATTAAGAGAAAAAAGCTGTCCAAATCTACCTGGCCCTATGTGAAAAATTAATTGCCCCCTCCTGTTAAAGCCATGAAAGAACTGTAATTAACAACATTATTTTAGAAAGCTAAATTTCACTATCCACACCCAGGCCTGATTACTGCCAGACCTGTTGAATCAAGAAATCCCTTAAATATAACCTGTCTGACAAAGTGAAGCATGCTTAAAGAGCAACACATCATGCCACGATCTAAAGAAACTCAAGAATAGATGAGAAACAAAATAGTTGACATGTATCAGTCTGGAAAGGGTTATAAAGCCATTTCTAAGGCTTTGGGACTCCAGCGAACCACAGTCAGAGCCATTATCCACAAATGGACAAAACTTGGAACAGTGGTGAGCGTTCCCAGAAGTGGCCTTCCTACCAAAATTACTCCAAAAGCGCAACAATGACTCTTCCAGGAGGTCATAAAAGAACCCAGGACAGCATCTAAAGAACTGCAGGCCTCACTTGCCTCAATTAAGGTCAGTGTTCATGATTCAACAATAAGAAAGAGACTGGGCAAAAACTGCATCCATGGGAGAGTTCCAAGGCAAAATCCATTGCTGACCAAAAAGAACACAAAGGCTCCTCACACATTCCAAAAAAAATATCTATAATCTTCCCCCAAGACTTTTGGGGAAATATTCTGTGGACTGATGAGACAAAAGCTGAACTTTTTGGAAAGTGTGTGTCCCGTTACATCTGGCATAAAACCAACACAACATTTCATAAAAAGAACATCATAGCGACAAGTCAAACATGGTGGAGGTAGTGTGATGGTCTGGGGCTGCTTGACTTGCCATAATTGATGGAAGCACGAAATTTACGCACTGTCAGAAAATCCTGAAGGAGAATGTCCGGCCGTCAGTTTGTGACCTCAAGCTCAAGTGCACTTGGGATATGCAGCAGGACAGTGATCCCAAACACACCAGCAAGTCCACCTCTGAATGGCTCAAGAAAAACAAAATTAAGGTTTTTGAGTGGCCAAATCAAAGCCCTGACTTAAATCCGATTGAGATGCTGTGGCATGAGCTTAAACTGTCCATTCATGCTTGAAAACCCTCCAGTGTGGCTGAATTAAAACAATTCTGCAAAGAAGACAGGGCCAGAATTCCTCCACTCATTCAACTCATTGCCAGTTATCACAAACGCTTGATTGCAGTTGTTGCTGCAAAGTGTGGCGCAACCAGTTATTAGAATTTAGGGGGCAATTACTTTTTCACGTAGGGCCAGGCAGGTTTGGACAACTTTTTCCCATTTTGTATTTACTCAGGTCATCTTTGTGTAATATTAAAATTGGTTTGATGATCTGAATCTTTTAAAAGTGACAAATTTCCAAAAATACAAATAAAATAAAAAAAACAGGAAGGGGGCAAAAACTTTTTCACAGCACTGTACGTATAATTATCATTTACATAAAATCTTTCTAGTCACAGCTACAGATGATGTAACTATCAAGTGAAGAGTAAGCACAGGGCTTACAACAGACTTTTTTATATCCAGCTGGTACAACCACAGTGCAGTCAACTCAAGCCTTTGGAAAACACTCTCTCTCCAAACTGAGTCCCAGCCCCACTCCATATTTCCATGCAGGAACGCAGAAAATGTCCTCCCCAGTGCTAGATAGATCCGTTTTCTCTGATATCTTCAGCTTGTGTGCATGATAGTTGGGTTCGGGGAACTAAACTACAGCAGGAACACAGGAAGTCAGCAGCCTAATAAAGAGGCTAGAGGCACAGAGTCTCAGTTTCAGACGTCACGCCCAAAGACCGCTGGCTGAACATCTGATGCATACGGCACACAAAATTGCAAAAGCTTCAGGACTTTCAAAGTTGTCATACGATTAAATTATACAATATTTCCAGGAGACGTGTTTGTCATGTTATTTAACTTAACGTTCCATCATGAAACAAAGATGCCGTGATGCCAAACCCCCTCATTGAAGTGAAGTGTCTTATTATTAATTATAAAATGTAGCGTTACATCACTTTGTTGTCCACAACAAACAGTTGTTCTGCCATGGTACAAGTCCTTGTGGAGATTGAAAGAATGGCATCTTCTGCTGTTCCATTGTCGTCGTCTTTTTTTTTTTTAATAAATTATCTCTTCTCCGACAAGCTGCTTCTTCTTTGGCTTTTGCCATGATCTGTGGGCTACACAAGCAACATGTGGTTTGCATGTGTACTCCACGTCGATGCGGACAACGATGCAGAAGTATAAATGAAAAATGACGCACATCCTATGACATAGAGGCTATGGAGTATGTCCAGCGCAGAAGTACAAACCCGATTCCAAGAAAGTTGGGACACTGTACAAATTATGAATAAAACCAGAATGCAATGATGTGGAAGTTTCAAATTTCAATATTTTATTCAGAATACAACATAGATGACATATCAAATGTTTAAACTGAGAAAATTTATAATTTTAAGGGAAAATAAGTTGATTTTAAATTTCATGGCATCAGCACATCTCAAAAAAGTTGGGACAAGGCCATGTTTACCACTGTGTGGCATCCCCTCTTCTTTTTATAACAGTCTGCAAACGTCTGGGAACTGAGGAGACAAGTTGCTCAAGTTTAGGAATATGAATGTTGTCCCATTCTTGTCTAATACAGGCTTCTAGTTGCTCAACTGTCTTAGGTCTTCTTTGTCGCATCTTCCTCTTCATGATGTGCCAAATGTTTTCTCTGGGTGAAAGATCTGGACTGCAGGCTGGCCATTTCAGTACCCGGATCCTTCTTCTACGCAGCCATGATGTTGTAATTGATGCAGTATGTGGTCTGGCATTGTCATGTTGGAAAATGCAAGGTCTTCCCTGAAAGAGACGACGTCTGGATGGGAGCATATGTTGTTCTAGAACTAGGATATAAAAATAAAACCCATTTCATATATCCATAAATTTTTTTTTTTTTTTTTGTATTTTTTTTTTTTTAATTTTTTTTTTTTTATTCTTATTTTTAAATTATTATTTTTTTTTTTTTTATACCTTTCAGCATTGATGGTGCCTTTCCAGATGTGTAAGCTGCCCATGCCACACGCACTCATGCAACCCCATACCATCAGAGATGCAGGCTTCTGAACTGAGCGCTGATAACAACTTGGGCTGTCCTTGTCCTCTTTAGTCCGGATGACATGGTGTCCCAGTTTTCCAAAAAGAACTTCAAATTTTGATTCGTCTGACCACAGAACAGTTTTCCACTTTGCCACAGTCCATTTTAAATGAGCCTTGGCCCAAAGAAAACGCCTGTGCTTCTGGATCATGTTTCTTTTTTGAACTATAGAGTTTTAGCCGGCAACAGCGAATGGCACGGTGGATTGTGTTCACCGACAATGTTTTCTGGAAGTATTCCTGAGCCCATATTGTGATATCCATTACAGTAGCATTCCTGTATGTGATGCAGTGCCGTCTAAGGGCCCGAAGATCACGGGCATCCAGTATGGTTTTCTAGCCTTGACCCTTACGCACAGAGATTGTTCCAGATTCTCTGAATCTTTGGATGATATTATGCACTGTAGATGATGATAACTTCAAACTCTTTGCAATTTTTCTCTGAGAAACTCCTTTCTGATATTGCTCCACTATTTTTCGCCGCATAATTGGGGGAATTGGTGATCCTCTGCCCATCTTGACTTCTGAGAGACACTGCCACTCTGAGAGGCTCTTTTTATACCCAATCATGTTGCCAATTGACCTAATAAGTTGCAAATTGGTCCTCCAGCTGTTCCGTACATGTACATTTAACTTTTCCGGCCTCTTATTGCTACCTGTCCCAACTTTTTTGGAATGTGCAGCTCTCATGAAATCCAAAATGAGCCAATATTTGGCATGACATTTCAAAATGTCTCACTTTCAACATTTGATATGTTATCTATATTCTATTGTGAATAAAATATACGTTTATGAGATTTGTAAATTATTCCATTCTATTTTTACTCACAATTTGTACAGTGTCCCAACTTTTTTGGAATCGGGTTTGTATAAATCAGCCTTAAGTGTTGAAGCAGCCATTTCAGGCAGGTGCTGTGTGTATCTAGGCGAAAGCAAAAGCACTTTATTTGGTCTTCTGAAAGTAGATGCATTTAGGAATCTTTAAGATTACTTACAACAGGACAGCAACACATTTTATGGACGACCGTTTCCTGAACCTAGGAGAGGAGGTAATTCTGTCTTTCCTACCACAATCTGGTGCTTCTGAATCAGCTACTGTGAGTATGTTTTGTTATTAGTTTAAGTATTTGCTATTGACTGTTCAAATGAGGAGTTTTGCGCGTGTGTGTGTGTGTGTGTGTGTGTGAGTGAGTGAGTGAGTGAGTGAGTGAGTGAGAGAGAGGGTCACACAGTGGAGTCAGCTGTCTTAACCGTCTGTGGCTTGTGTACTGCAAACACACAGGAGCTTCATCACTGTGTCTGTCACGGTACTATCTGTTTGCCTTTTGGGCTTGAACTGATGGTTAAACTAATTACATCATTAACTGTCTTTACATTTATTTTGAAAGATGAAGCTTGCGATTATAGAAAAGGGCCTAACATTTCTGACCAGTGCTTGTGGTGTTCGGCCAATCACAATGCACTGGGTCAGTTGGCCAATCAGAGCAGACTGTGCTTGTCAACATATTCTGTTACACCAAATACACCAAATAATTATCTTTAAAAAAGCATCATATGACCCATTTAAAATACAAAATAGTATTAGTACTAGTTTAGTACTAGATTAGTACATAGTTTGAGAAGTGTGGATAGATTAAACATAAAAATAAAAATGAAGACTGAATCAATTTCTCACCCCATCATCTCATGTTTTCCACAGTAGGTCAAATACAGGCATGTATAGATTACCAGAACAATTAGAAGTCCAAAGATCCATTTAAAGAGATCCATCTGAAGGCTTCTGGCTTGTGAGAGGGCAGACAAATGTTAACAGGTTATTTAATTCTGAAATCATGATAGAATGAGTCAGAAACAGTGGCAACATGAGTTGTATGTTATGATATTTTTAGCCCTTTGACTTAATATAAGACATTCAGAAAAATAAATGCCGAACATTAAACTCTGAGATAATCTTCATAATAAACTGCTGCTAAGTAGCCTTACAAGGGTCAAATGCTTGAAAAAATTCTTCATAAATAGTATATACTAAAAATAGATGTCTAGCCCAAAGTATTTATTTGCAAAATTGGGAGGCTAATAACACATAGTATGTTTTGTTGTTGTTGTTGTTGTTGTTTTGTGTGTGTGTGTGTGTGTGTGTGTGTGTGTGCCAACGCAATATACCTTGTTTCACACACACACACACACACACACACACACACACACACACACACACACAAATTACACTATGTTGTACGCTAATTATTTAGTTTTTTTTTTTTTTTTTTTTACAGTAGCTTACTTTCAGCATCAAAATACTCTACAAATAAACATTTTAAAAATGACTTTCACAGGATTCACAGTTACATGTAAAAGTTACAGTATATTACAGTAGTGTTCGCATACTTTCCATTTTATACGGTTAACCTGTAAAATAATTCCTATTTGCAAAGGTTTTGTAGAAGTTTTGCTTTGATGGTATAAAGCGTATGCTTTTTTAGTGAAGAGTTTTGTTTGTTTTGTCCTTTCATAGATATTTGATCTTTTGGTTTATAGAATACCGATTTGTTCAGAAGTTCATAGAGATATGTTTGAAAGTGCTCTTTGCGGAGAAAAAATGACAACGTTTATGCTTTTAGATACCTTCATACAGTTATTTTTATTTTTTTCTATGTTAAAAATAAGGAGAGTTAACTTACCCGTGGTGCACATCCTGGTGCCTGTGTTCCTCTTTCTGACAAGATGCCTCGACCTCAAAATTTACATAGTAGGCTATGTAAATATTGCAACTTAGAGCTATTGGAGAATTCATTAACAAGTGATGAAAAAGCAAAAGGCTTTATAGGTCAAAAGTTCAAACAAAAAACATAATGAGACATGAGTGTTTCGATCAGAGGATGAACTGCTGCTTCTGAATAGGCTAAATATATCTGTCTGTATATTCCTAAATGAACCTCACAAACCCTTTTACTGTACACCCTCAATAAATGCAGTACTTTATTACTGATGTTATTCAGACTATATAGAAGTGGCTCCTGGTGGAGACTGGTTTTCTCTTAGGTTTGTTTTTGATGTTTTTGTTCCTTGCCACAGTCACTTTGGCTTGCATGTTAGGTGAATAAAGATTAAGTATTAGTATGTCTTTTGTTTAAAAATTGTGGCATGACTTTCATTTAACTTTTCAGTTAAACTGCTCATATAAAATAAAAATAAAAAAAAAATCTTAAAACCAGTCATTTAAATGCATCATTTACCCATGACAGTGATCACCAAACTGTTATGAATTGACCAAAACCTTAAAGATTTTATACTTTTCAAACCTTCCATGTCACAGATTTCTATATCACATAATGAATTAATAACTTAAATGGGTCATATGATGCGATTTCAAGTTTTCTTTCTCTTTGGAGTGTTACAAGCTCTTGGTGAATAAAGAAGATCTGTGAAGTTGCAAAGACTAAAGTCTCAAATCCAAAGAGATTTTCTTTATAAAAGTTAACACTCGTCTACGCCCCCCTAAACGGCTCGTTCTAACACGCCCCACATCTCTACATCAGTATGTGGGAATATTTGCATAACGCTGCCCAGATGTTCACGGAAAGAAAGAAGGCGTACCTTTTATTCTCGTTGTAGTATTGTTGTTGCCGCCACCGTCAGGTCGTATAGACGCTGTGTGTTTCACTGTGAAAGCGAAACTACTTTGTTTGGCCTTGCAAAAGAGGACGATATCCGCTTCGTCATGCCTGGAGCTGATCCGACACGACTGACATGACTGACTGGAGCTGACACGACTAGAAAACATGTTTATATCATGTTTATAATGGGTTTTCTGTTTATGTCTCGTAGCTCCGGCTGGACAAGGCATCACAATATGTTAAGAGGTGTAACATTTCCATCTTGAGGCATTCGTCCAATCACAACGCACTGGATAGCTGGCCAATCACAGCACACCTCACTTTTCAGAACGATGAACTTTGTAAAAATCTACGTGTTTCAGAAGACGGGGCATAGAGGAGAAACAATAAAGTACAGTATGTCCAAAATAATCTCTTATAAATAACCATCAAAAACACATTTCATTACACCAAATACACAAAATAATGTTCTTTTTAGCAGCATCATATGACCCCTTTAAGCTCTTATAAATATCCAGCAAATATCAGCATGCATAAGTACACAGATTAAGCAATTTAATCTTAGCTGTTTAGTAGTTCATACTGACACCAAACTATCCTATTGCTCAGCTCTAAAATGGCTGAATGTGGACGATTAAGCACTAAGGTATTATCACCAGCTTGCTGCTTTGAAACAATTTGTATTGTGCAAAGTGCTATTCAAATAATAATGGACTTGAGTTAAGTTGTTTAATTAGGGAGACATTTATATAAATGTGCACTGTTGAATGGGCTCAAGGAACAGCATTAAAGCAGATGACAGGAATACGTATGTGTTTCTGAGAAGAATTTAACGTGACATGAACTTTTATACAGTATCTCATGGTTAATGTGTTTGTGTCACACATTTTGTCAGTGGTGACAGTTTTTTTCTTCTTCTTCTTTTTTATCTTTTTTTTGTGTGTGTGTGTGTGTGTGTGTGTGTGTGTGTGTGTTAGTGTGTGTGTGTGTGTGTGTGTTTGTAATGATCTCTGTTTTGTTGTGTTCCCTTACAAATAGTTCTGGACTCTCCCATTATTCGTGTGTTCATATATTTGGTATTTGTCCAGTTTTAAAGCACCCTCTTGTGCTAACATTTGGTTTGTCTCAATAGAAAGCAGAGAAAAATTCTACTACACACATGAACAATTAAATAGCTTATGTGCGTGTAGCAAGAAGTGAAATTACAGACTGTAATCAACCAATTATTTTTTTATTTTTTATTTATTTTTTTAAATGTATGACAAATAGCCTATAAACTCAGACTGTGATGTTTAAAGGCCAATGTGAAAAATAAAAATAAAAATCATAATCATTAAACTGGAAACAATAAAAATTCTCACCAAACTTCCTGTCTATCTGTCAGACTCGTGGTCTTTTGTTGTGTTTTCTTCCCTCGTGTGCTGTGACCTAGTTTCCCTCGTGTCTGATTGTGTCAATCTGTTCACCTGTGTTTTATTAGCCTTATTTGCCTACTTACTTAAAGGTGCTGTATGTACGTTTTTGCCTCTGCTAAAGCATAACAATATCATAATATGTTTACAGATATTTAAGAAACATGCTAAGTTAACATAGCTGTTTATCTGAAAAACAATGCTACAGTCAGTTATTCTCCTTTGAAAATGTGTGTTCTGGCCTGGAATGTCGGTGTTTGTTTTGGTTTGTGAAACCCAATGTATTTCGGCACCCCGGGTTGCCAGTTGGCCGAAAACACAGCGTATTTCATTTCATTTATCGTCAAGTGCACTCGTTCCTGTTGGTGTAGTCAATCTGGCAACCTGCGTGTGCGTCAAGTCTGAGGAGGAGGGGCCGGGTGAAAAAACCCTCTCCAATATTTAGGTTGGCTTGAGAAAGTGTGTCCAGTACTGTGGCCACATTTATTTTCAGTTATGGAAGGTAGACTACAAATATGATGATTAAAAAGGATCATGTACAAGACGTTGTTTTAAGTAAAAGGAGATCAGATACACCTTTACATTATACATTACCTTCGACCTTTATAGATGTGATGTGTGAGGATCCATTTTGGTGGTTTCCTGTTTAGTTTCATTTTCATCCTGGGAAATAAACCTCTCTTACTCGCTTTCCAAAATCTGTGAATTTAATGTGTAATCATACAATATTACTCAATCGTTACCTTCGTTATTAGTACGATCTTTCATTTAACCACACGACACAACACGCTGAATCCTAAATTGGTTTGTAAAGTGAAAGTGTTTCTACCAATCATGATCTGGCACAAGAAGTTCACATTTCATTGGACAATAATGAGAAGTGGAGCGGTCAGTTTTTTCTATTCTTATTCATAAATCAGTTGAAAATGACATGGACAGATGATTTGTGGAGCGATCTGGATCTGCGGTTTGTCTCATTTTATAAATCAAATTACATTGCTGAGAAAACGGATGCTAAATGCCTACAAAAGCACTGCACAAAACCATGCAGCGCCAAAAGGTGCAAGATTGGTAACCAGTATTCAATTCACTTGTATTTATGTATGGTACACCCGTCCATCAGAAGCGTTGGGCAGTTTTCGCCACCCTCTGCAGTGCCTTGCCGATTTCATTATTTTCCGTACTATGCATTTCTTGTAAAGTGGCTGACCGCAAAGCACTGCAGAGGGTGGTGAAAACTGCCCAACGCATCACAGGGACACCACTTCCTGCTATTGAGGACATCCAGAGGAAACGCTGTCTACGTCGAGCTCCCAGCATTCTTAAGGACTTCTCTCACTCTGACCATGGACTGTTTTACCCCCTGCCCTCCGGGAGGTGCTTCAGGAGCCTCCGGACAAGGACCAGCAGATCCAGGAACAGCTTTTTCCCTACAGCTGTCTCCTTGCTGAACTCTGCCCTCTGACACCCCCCACACCATACACACAGACTCCTCACCCCTCCTCATCACTACATCTGATTTACAAACAAGCAAAAAAAAACAGTAAACTTGTTATTACTAGCACCACTGTCTGTTCATCCAGAATACTGAGTAATCCATTTGCACACTGAAATATTTTCTATGCACTTTACTGTCCATTGCACTAGAGTAAATGATGTTCATATGTTCATAGTTTCTGCTTATAGTGCACATACACTTTACATAATCCATCTGTATAGTATGTTCATAGTATAACTATCTGTATATCATGCTGATAGTATTTAAAAATCTGTAAATTATGTCCATAATACTGCCTTATCTGTATAATTATTGTACATTTGTAACAAATTGTACACACTGTAGATCCTGTACTTACTGCTTATTGGACTTCTGGTTAGATGCTAACTGCATTCCGTTGCCTTGTACCTTACATGTGCAGTGACAATAAAGCTGAATCTAATCTAATCTAATCTAATCTAATCTAATCTAATCTAATCTAATCTAATCTAATCTAAATTTACTGTTTCATGAAACTATCATAAATAATGAAACCCAGGTGCCACCTGCAGGCCTATTATGTGAAGTGTAGGCTGGCGAAATGGCGATGTGAAAGGGCTTTATTATATTACCATTTTTGATAATTATGCAGCATTATGAAAGTGTCTTGTGCTTATCAAGCCTTCATTTATTTGAACACAAATACAGAAAAAAAAAATGCATTTAAAAGAGTAATTGTACTCAATTTAAAAAAATGTTTTTCTATTTTAATATAATTTAAAATATAATTTATTTCTGTGATCAAAGCTGAATTTTCAGCATCATTACTCAAGTCTTCAGTGTCGCATGATCTTCAGAAATCAATTTAATATGCTGATTTATTATCAATGTTGGAACGAGTTGTGCTGCTTAATTTTATTTATTTATCTGTAACCTGTAATATTTGTGGGGTTCATTGATAAATGGAAAGTTTAAAAGAACAGCATTTATTCAAAATGTAGATGTTTTCTAATAATATTAATCTTTACTATCACTTTTTCTATCAATTTAATAAATCCTTGCTGAATAAAAACTAATTTCTTTCAAAAAAAAAAAAAAATACTGACCTCAAGCTTTTGAACGGTAGTGAATATTGTTACAAAAGTTATACTTTAAATAAATGCTGTTCTTTTAAAAAACTTTTTATATATCAAAGAATCCTGAAAAAGTATCACAGATTTCCAACACTGATAATCAATTAGCATTGCATAAAATGTATTTTAAAGTATATTAAAATTTTGATCAAATAAATGCAGGCTTGATGACCATAAGTCACTTCTTGCAAAAAAAATAAAAAAATAATGTATCCGAACTTTTGACCTATATATTTTTTTACATTGCCCCTATTTTACATTCGAGCCCCTGCCCCTGAACCTCTCTGCACATCCCTGTGTGAAACTGAAGGCACGGACAAGACCGACAAGTTTGACGATATTCACAAACCAATAAGAACGTTCAGTTTAGCCGCGTGGCGTAGTTTCCAACCAATCGGGTTTTCCGTTTCAGCTCAGGGGGCGGGACATAATAATTATTTTATTTTATTATTATTATTTTTCTCTCTTCTTCTTCCAGTAAGATGTTAGGGAAAATTCTTGGGAAGTTCTTTTTGCATAAGAACAGATTCCTGAAAATTCTTCCAAATTTCTACGTATTTCACAAGGAACTATGTCATTACTTTTTGTCACTGACACAAATGAAGAAAAAGAATGCCTTAAATTTCTGCAATTTAATAGAAAATCTTAAACTTGCTGAAAACCCCTAGTATTTTTTTATTGATTTATTTTATTTTATTATTATTATTTTTCTCTCTTCTTCTTCCTCTTCTCCTTATGTTATGATGCTTGTCTGTTGTCTGAATAAGAAATTTTCCTTTTTGTACAGGCCATTTATGGTTGTAAAGTTTACATTGTTCAATAAAGTAAAAAAAAAAAAAAAAAAAAAAAAAAAAACAATGTTAGGAAAATATAAGTGAGTAAGTTTACATCAACAACAATATTCCAATTTTAACACGATTAATACAATACTCTGATTAAGAATCTACCATGTAAACAGTAAACAGAGATTTTTGATTAGCTTAATCTGGCTAATTAACTGCACTTGAAGCGTCCATAAAATTAAAATTGAAACACCCACAACTGTATATGGCATCATTCTCCACCTGTTTTTTCTGGCTCCGCTGTCCCAGTGAGCATTTCACTGTCCAGAGATCATTCCTTTACTTTGCAATTACTGCATTGCATTAGTTTTTGAACATTTCTCATGTGCATTTAATATTTTTTTTCTGAGTCAAATCTCTTTTTTGGCTCATTTTATCAGTAAAAGAAAACCTGCCTAATAATTCTGCACACCTGGATATAAGAAGTTTAACACTTCCAGTCTTCATGGACAATTATATCACATAAATTATTCAATATAAAATCAATATTAGTTATAAGATTGATGTGGTTTGGAATTGGTAAAATGTGCTTGAAAAAAAAATATGATCAGAATATCACCTTGCATAATAATTATGCATGCAGGGCCATATTTTTGT
This sequence comes from Cyprinus carpio, assembly GCF_018340385.1. NCBI lineage: Eukaryota > Metazoa > Chordata > Actinopteri > Cypriniformes > Cyprinidae > Cyprinus > Cyprinus carpio. The sequence continues at coordinate 3,442,279 of NC_056619.1, forward strand.
TTTATATTTATACCAAATGATAAGCAATAGCCTATCACACAAACAAAAGAGTTATTTTCCCCTGAATATCAGCACGACTGCAAATGTATGGATTTTATAAAACAGTCCAATAAACAGTTACTATTGTCACTTACATTTTAGACACAATATATATAACAATATATATATATATATATATATAACAATGTCTGTTTTGCCTTGTGTAAATGAACATTTCCAAATGAAATCACAGCTGAACTGTTTTGCATCTCCAAGCCATACACAGGAGTTCTTCATTACTGAATGAATCTGTGTTTAAATAAATTAGTTCAGTTCATGGTTCTTGTACAGAATCAAACAGCCATTTGAAAAAAATATCTCTGTTCTTCTTTGAGGATTTGTGGCGGTTGGCAAACCAGCTAAAATAGTGCATTACCACCACCAACTGGACAGGAGTGTGAAGCGCTGGCAGAGAGGAGAAGAAAAACAAAACATTATCCAGTTATAATATTCATTCAATTCCTTCCATCTAAACCAGTTGTCTTATAATGTCCTGTATATTTTGCTTGTCCTGGCTGTCACATTTATCCTTCAGTATCTGTGCAAAAATTTCTGTCTTCTTCACATGTCATGCAATGTAATATCACATGCTCAACTTTCTCTTCTTAATCACCATATGACCAGTTCCCTTTATCCTCCTCCATACACTCTAAAAACCTGTAACAATAGTGCACAATATACTGAATATTTTCAAGGAATTTTTCTGTATTTATTTTTTTACAAGTGTTTTACCAGTTTACACTCATAATTAATTATCCTGTTTAACATGTACCCTTAAAATGCTTGATAAACAGTACTTTTTCTGTTATTTAAAGGATTATTTTTTTTACAGTGTACTCATCATTACTTATCCTGTTTAACATGTACCCTTAAAATGCTTGATAAAGCTGAAGATGAATCAGAATATATGACAACATCATCTGTTTCTCTCTCTCAATCCACCGAAGGGCTAAAATAATGCCTACTGTAGTGAACACTGAAAAACCTGTTCATTTCTTTATGCTTACCTTGGATTTGGGAACATATGTAACTGTAGCTGTTTGAGACGAAATACAATGTCTGTAAAAGTATGTAGTTCTGTCATGTATTCTTGCTCTAAATATTGCTGCACTATAACCTCTTTTGGCACAAATATCTTGTTGTAATGCAGCAGTTTTATTTGCTGTCCTTTCAAAACTACAGACACTTCTATTCTCATGTTGAAATAATCAACTCAGCTCATAAAGACAATGACTTGCTGCCACCTACTGGCAGTTTAAGTTACATGCTTCAATTCCATTTAAATAATTAATTCATCAATAAGCCCCCCACCCTGTGGTATTATTCACACTTGTGTTGATTGTGGTCAAAAGTGACCGAACACCTGAAATGTAACTTTTTTTATTATTATTATTTTCAGTAAAATCAATATTTTTATTCAATAATATATACATTTTTTTTTTATTTTGTATTTTGAGAGAATTTCATGGTACTAATTAATATTTATGCAATAATTAAATTTCTCCCATTGAAAATAATACTACATAGTCTATTTCCACTGTTAACGGAGCAGAGAATCTGGAGTGTGCTTTAGGGACAAAGCGAGATATTCTGACCCTCATTCTCTCCCCTTGAGCCAAAGACGGGGTACGTGCATGCCGCTTAATGTCAGTGTACTGTTTCATCTTGGCTTGTTTCCTTTCCACAGTTTCATGGACAGATGAATTTGACATAGAAGCAATAGGCAAAATGTCCAGTCTGGTTCGCATTTTACGTCCATAGAGCAGTTCATAAGGTGAGGTTGAGGTAGTGGCATGAGGTGTCGCATGAAACTCTTGAAGCCAGTTGGTCACAGCTTTCTTCCAAGGCTGTGACTGCAGGATGGCTGTCTGTATGCAGCCCTTCAGAGAACGGTGGAACCCCTCAATAGCTCCATTTGCTGCATGGTAGTACACAGAAATCTTGTTATGGTGTAAACCCTGGGTCTTAAGAAATTTCAGCAAAAGCAGCTGATGTGAACTGCATACCGTTATCAGTGACAATGCTTTCCGGATTTCCATGACGGCTAAAAATGGTGGTCAGAAAGTCTGACACCGTCAGTTGTGGCGGATGGGCAAAAGGCAAGTTCAGGCCGCTTTGAATAGTAGTCGGTCAATGTCACATCATACCGACAAGTCTCGAATGGCCCAACAATATCGAGGCCTAATTTCTTCCAGGGACCATCAGGGAGTGGAACAGGTTGTAGAGGCACTGGACGAGTGAGAGCTGTTTTGTCATTAGACTGACAAGGGTCACAGACAGATATACAGGTCTGAACCTGAGAGTCCATACAAGGCCACCAGTAAAGGTCACGCAGATGCTGTTTAGTGCGTACAATCCCCTGGTGGCTTTCATGGCCCAGCGTGATCAGTGTATGACACAATGAGACAGGCACCACTAATCTGGAACCACGGAAGATGCAAGGACCCTGCACTGAGAGTTCATCCCTAATTTTGTAGTAGGGCATTAGATTCTGGGCAACAGCCCATATAGATGGAAGCCAGCCACGGCTAATCTGTTCACGAAGAGCCACCATATCTGAGCATGAGGAACAAGCACTGTCAAAGTCAGAGACTGGAAGGGAACTCAGTGTGGAAGAAATCAGAGCTACAAGTTCGGGTTCCAGATCTGTAGAAGGATCCGCTAGCACATGCAGAGGGAGACGTGAAAGGCAGTCTGCTGTATGGTTTTGTGAATCTGGCTTGTAAACGACATCATAGTCAAAACAAAGTAGACGCGCTGACCAGAGGGCAATGCGCAATCCAGCCCTATTCATTCCTTTGGTAGTGAGTAAGGTTGTGAGTGCCTGGTGGTCCGTGCGCAAAGTAAAGCACCTGCCCCACAAATACATGCACCACTTTTCTGTAGCCCACATGCATGCAAGTGCCTCTTTTTCCACAATTGAGTATTTACGCTCTGGCAATTTAAACAAAATCTAAAGCAAAATCTACACCATCCTCCATAACATCAGCAAAAATATCACCAAACACAGCACCCAGTCCATAATCACAGACAAATGACCACATCAATGAGCCAAAGAAGCGCCTGAACAAACCTTCTAAGAGCTGCTTGACCTCATCCAAACTGGTCTGGGCTGCAGACTATGTGAAAGTCTCTTTATATTTGACACATTCACGCATGGAAGCCACCACCATTGCAAAATTCGGAATAAACTTTGAGTACCATGAAGCAAAGCCCAAGAAGGATTGTAAGGCAGCAGCATCAGATGGTGCGGGAGCTTGAAGTATTGCATTAACCTGCTCTTGGTCAGGCAAAATACCATCTGCAGTAATGACACGGCCAAGGAAGCGGTGTATGGTCTTTCTGAAATGGCACTGTTCATCATTCAGAACCAGTCTAGCCTCTTTGAGTTTTAGCAGGACAGTATGGAGAGTCTGATCGTGTTCATCAGCAGTGGCACCGTAAACTATTAAATCGTCCAGATAATTCTGGACACCAGGTACTCCTACCAGAATGGTTGCCATCATCTTTTGAAAAGCTGATGGAGCTGATGCCAGGCCATATGGAACCGGACAAAATCTAAATAGACCCTTGTTTGTAATGAAGGCCGTAATGTCTCTACTGTCCTTGTGAAGTGGCACCTGGTAGTACACATTGGCCAGGTTGATAGTAGAGACAAGAGTAGCACCTCGCAGGCTGAAGAGAAGCTCATCGACGTGTGGCAGAGGGTATTAGTCGGTGACCACAACCTTTGTTTGATTCACTAAGGTCTGTGCACATTCGTATGCCTCCATTCTTTTTTCTTGAGAAACCCAAGCAGATGCATCAATTTCCTTTATAATGCCAGCCTGCAGGAGATGATCGAGTTCAGCCGAGACAGCAGCCCTAACTGTGAACGGTAAACGCCGCAGTTTCTGGCACACAGGTTGGACTATAGGATCAACTTTGATCTTGTGTACGAACTGTTTCACACACCCAATCTCAGGTGGAGGAGTAATTAGTGGTTCAGTAGTGGCTGTGGAAAGAACAGGAGTAGCTGCCGTTGCATCTGAGGTGGTGATCGTATCAGCATTTATACAGAGATATAAGTTGCTAATTAAGTCCATACCTAGCAATGCAATACCTTCCTCTACCACGAAGAATGTGCCTGGAGTGCTCGAATCTGCTATGCACACCTGGGCACTGAGACATCCAAGTACTGGAATGTGTGTCTGTGTGTAGGTCACCAGTCTAGCAGAAGGTGGAGACAAGGGGGTGGAGCCGAAATATTATTTATAGACATGGTGTGGTAGTATAGAGACAGCAGAGCCTGTATCTACAGTAAGTCGTATCTCCTGGGCAGCAGAGGCAGGAGTGTGAATAATGGCATTGCAAAACAGTCTCTTTGGAGCATGTTCATCAGTGTAGCCTGTATACAATATAGTCACGTCAGGTAACTGCACCTCATGTACTTTACTGCCCTTACCAAAAAGTAGTATACTTCAAGTTTATTTTATTAAGTATACTTAAGTAAAGTTCAAGTATATTTTTAAGTATACTTTATGTAGCAAGTATACAAATTTTAGTGTTCTAGTAGTATACTTATAAGTGTAATGTTTCAATACTCCTTGGGACTAAATTGGCCCACTTTCTAGTATATAAACGTATACCTTTAAGTATAACAGTAGCAAACTTTGAGTACACAACTTTACCTCTATTTTTGTAGTGTGTACTGCAATTATACTAAAACTTATATGTATACTGATAGTTTACTAATTAAATACTTTGTACACTTTGAAGTATACTCTCAGTAAACTACTAGTTTAGTAGTTTTATACTGCAAGTATACTCATAAGTTTTCTTTAAGTGAACTTTACATCATACTTTAAGTACACTACTATGTCCCTATTTAGGTTTTAATTTGTGTATATTTTGTTTTATGAACATCTGAACATACAAAACATCCAAAGAAACAACAGGGTATCTGCTTGTAAACAAAAACATTTTATTCTAGCTTCATGCATTCTTTTTTAAACACTTTAATGTGGGTAAGTTTCGTAAAAAATAAAGAAATAACATTTTGAACAAAAAGCTGAAAAAAGAATATGAATTGGATTCAGAATGATAATCAAAACATAGATGGAGTCGATCAACACCTCAAAGCTTGACTGTAATTATTACATCTTCATCGGTCAACATTTTATTCCATAACGTTACAGTTTTGATGCTGTTTCATGTCAGATGATAATGGCTGCATCCAAAAACTTAGGCAGGTGACTTGCTGCCTCGCTGCCGTATCAGGCAATGACTTTGCAGGCAGCGTTTTTGCACGAAGGCATCTCACGAAACTGATTTTGGACAGGCTTCTGAGGCAGTGTAACGGTTAAATGATCTACAGCTAAATATAGAGAGCTTTGGTGATAACTAAGTGGATATTTCATTACTGCAATATCAATTCCTCGCTAGAAATTACATCAAAAGTGGAAAACTTTGATCAAAAACAAACATTTACACACAAACTGACCACCGACCGCAACTTTCAGACGCCATCTTTATTTTTTGGCTTAACTGTCACGGAATGGAACGCACAGGATTGTGGGATATCAAAGGCAGCGAAGGATACATCTATACTGCCTTCAAAAATCGGCCAGATGAAGGCATCTCAGGAGACAGGAACTGAAGCTAACACTGAATTCAGACGTGCCTTGATGCCTTCCTACCTTGGAATGCGTCCTCCGAAGGCAGCATTTTGAAATATTCACGGTACTTTTGAGTGTTACACGTGTAAGTATCTGTTTCTTCTTCACTTGTGTTTTTTTGGAAATTCTGTACAGAAGATGTGTACTAGCGCCCACTACCGTATAACAATGAAAACACGGATTCTAGGAGCACAAGTATAGCTCAAACATATTTAGACTTTTTGTAAGTATAAGTCAAGTATACTTAAATGTCATTTTAAGTATATTTCTGAGGAGTACATAAAAAGTAAACTAAAAGCATACTTTCCTATTTTTAGTTTGAAAGAAGTATACTAATAGCACACCTGAATAATCTTCTTTTTTCGTAAGGGTGGTCGGAACAGAATGAGATACATGAGCAAAATGACCCCTTTTATTACAGGACCTGCACTGGGCATTTGCAGCAGGACCTTGAGTGGAGCTTGCTAAATGCTTGTCAGAGCCACACCTAAAGCAAGATCTACGTGGAGAAGAAGTGGCTGCAGCATGTGGCTTAGATGAGCGGTGGTACTGTTTGTTTGTAGTTTTGTGTGATTTAGAGTGCACAGTCTGTACTGGAATTCCCTTGTCCAAAACACCTCTGTCTGAAATCATTTTTTTTTTTTTTTTGGCTTGATCAGCAGCAGCTTCCATCTGTGCTGCAAGAGTTACGGCTGTGTCCAGTGTTGGGTCTGACTCCAGTAACAGCCTTTCTCTAATACTGTCACTCAAGAAGTGTTCCAATAGTTGATCACAAATCATGTCATCAGATTTGTCCTCAAAACCACAGCTAGCTTGCACATATTGTGCAATAGTCTCATGTGGGAATTGAGCTCGCTTTCTGAATGCATAGCGTTCAACAACAACGTTGACTTTTGGAGTAAAATGTTTCTCTATTGCACTGACAGCAGAAGCATAAGTGTCACCTGTTTGTGGTAGAGTGTAAAATATCCGCTGTCCCTCTGTTCCCAAACAATGGAGTAACGTGGCTCTTTTGTGGATGTCTGGCCAAGCATCCCCCGTTGCATTAATCACTAGCAAGTAGTTGTTAAACACACGCAGCCACATGTCAAAAGGCATTGCTGATTCCCCCGGACAGGGCAAAAACATTGCTTGCGCAGGAACATTAACAGACATTCTGAAAGCAAGAGCAAAACAAAACTGCAGTGCGGGGTATCCTCGTCGCCAATTTGTGATGTTGTAAGATGTAAAAAAAGAATGAAAACAAAAGCTAACTCCAAACGGTTGTCTTTAATGTAGGAAGCATTAGCAAACATTACAAATCAACAACTCTATTTCTTTAGCACCTCTCTAGGTTTCTTACTAGGTTTACTGCCCTCTAGTGACTACTCAGTATCACTATGAATCACAGAACACAACAAGCGTGCTGATATACAGCCATATCTCACACCTACAAGTGTGATATTGTGTTTATACAACAGTTTGACGGCACGAGTGTGTAAATACATAAAAAAACAACAACTGGTTTTCTTTACAAGCCCTCTTTTGTGCAGAACTACTTCTGATACAGATACTAAAAATCTTTTAAACTCAAGTACAGTGATTAATTACATTTAGTCAAATAATTAGATAGATATTCTCAAAGACAGCTTTTGATTTTTTTTTCTTAAACTGTAAAAGGTTAATTTTTGTATTATGTTGGTTTGAGATGTCAATTTTTTTGGAGTGTGTTTTGCACTTTTGATATTTGTAGAGTTTCACCCCGTGCCTTTTTTTCTGCATCGTGAATTATTTGCAGATTGTACACACAATAAATTCTCTGTATTTTCATATTTTTGCATATTTCCCATTCATTTTCAGTGACGGTCATTTTTTACCACGAACACTATTTTTTTAACAACAATTTAGCTTTTTCGAATTAAGTCCACCATTTTTTTGTATTTACTTATTTATTTGTGGCCACATATATAGCAACTGCAATAAAATACATAAAAAAAAATCTACAATTTCGTTGAAGTAGCATTTTTTTAGAAATGTAAAGCATTATTTATATTTTTATATATTATTTATTTATTTAGTCTAAAATGACCACACAAAATCACAGGGTTACGTGATGCAGGGTTTTTGTCAGGGCTGAACGCAGCAGTTGATTATTTATAATGACCCTGCTCTATTTTCTTTGCATTAAAATAAGTGCACACCATCAGAAAAACGAGTGGAACCCTTTCAAAAGGAACTATTATATACTGTTTTCATTATTAAAATATACTTTAAAGGTTCTAATACACGTTCTGTACACAATATCTTAAAGTCCTCAAAGAAACACACTGTTCTGTCACTTTAAATCGTTCACGTTATGAGTATTAGCCTGTTTGTTCTTCAGTAAAGGTCTTTCATAACTTGGAGAGTGAATCTTATTTCAATGCAAACTACCCTGTGACATTAACACACATAATCTGTGATTGTGTAGCATGTCCAAGTGAGTTTCATTTGTAGTAGATATGTGGCTATTATCCAAGTTTGAGAGTTCTAACACAAGCAAACAAACAAATGACTGATGCTCAAATGAGAGCGTGCTATCGCCTTTAAAACGCGTTTCATTACAGAGTGAAAGCTCCTTAAACTCATAGAAACTCGCTAAATTACTGCAAAGAACACACAGACTGCTTCTGCTACTGAACAGGTAAATTACTCGACAACATTTGAACCTCTTTATAAAACAGTTTGATGATTTGTACCTCGGGTAACCCAAAACTTTACCCTTCTGAACAGAGAGAGATGCGTGCGGTATCATGCCGATGATGAATGACAATAAAATGAGGGGCAGCTCCGAGGTGTTTATTTACATCGCTGTTCTTTGATTTGCATCTGTGTACTATGAGTTTGTGTAAACATGTGGCTCATTGGCTCAGCGAGAATCACAGTTTCCTGTGTTCGCCTGACTCAGAGTTGACTCAGTAGTCGTGAATCAGATTTGAAAAATGGCGGGGGATTGTTTCTGTGCTGCTTCCTTCCTTCGCCTTCATTCAGAAAATAAATGTTCCCTCTCTGTCCGCGGGCCAGCCCACCGTGTTCCGAGTGTGTGTGTGTGTGTGTGTGTGTGTGTGTGTGTGTGTGTGTGTGTGTGTGTGTGTGACTCAAACCCCTGAGAGACCCGCACACAGCCGTCTGTCTGCGATCAGAAGAGACTATATATGTGGTGTCGAAGTTTAGGAATAGATTATGGAAAAGCGAAACTGCTAGTAGTTCACCCAAAAATACCTTTTGTTTTACGATTAATGTTTTTTGTGTCTACATCAGGCTACATGGCGACTGTGTCCGTCGAGCTCTGAAAATGTTATATACACGTACTTTAAATGTGGTCTATAAACTTTTGCAATAAAATGAAAGTCTTCTGAAGATGAGACGGGTCTAATAGGAGTTGTGGACAGCGGGAAATTTTTTTTTACAATGTAATGAAATGCATCTAACTATACATTCATGCAAAGCCTATATGAGAGCAGCAACATGTTAGCTTTTGAAAAGAAAACACTGAAAGTCTGTTTAATAGTGCCCAGTGTGCTAGTGTGTTAATAATGAATTTTCTGTAGCCTAGTGAATACATTGCACTGTGTTTTGTAGGTTTAAAATGACTAATACCTTTTCCATTTCATTCATTCATTCATTCATTCATTCATTCAGGAGAAATGCTTCCAGTGTCACCAAACATCATGTCTTCCATCAATCTGTATGGAAAAGTTATCTTTCAGAAACCAATTTTGGTAGATTACAGATGGGACAAGTTACCCTTGAAAACTAAAGAAATACCACTCCAGCTACATTACATTAACAGTTTAACTTGCAATATCATAAACAATGTGTAGGCTACTAAAATGTGTGGTTTTTGATATTTTATAAATACACATTCAAAGTATATATATCTTTGCTAAACCATGGCACCTTCAGAAAGGATACATTATTATATTGGTACAGTTTTTTACAAACAAATATCTGAATTATTTCACAAACATTACACGTCACTTCCTATCCTCTATAAATGAAGGCAAAACACCAAATATATATCGGATATAAAAATGTCTGTAATAAGCTTTAATAGCTTCAGAAGGTATATAGGAGGTGTATAGGAGCAAGCAGACTGTTGTTTTCCCAAACATTTTATCAGATGCTAACCCGTATTTGTATTTAATTTTATTTTCACTGCTTTTATTGTTAATTTAACTTTACCTTCTTTTGTAAAAGTCCAATAATAAAAGTTAAGACATGTATAATTATTACTCTTATACAAGTGTTACCATATGGTGGTTTAAGGCGTAATTATTATTATTCTGTAGTCTGGGGCGTGCATGGGGATGGAAGACACGGCAGGAAAAGCAGGAAGTGCATGCACGGAGAAAAATAAGCGAGTAGTTATAGTGCCAGAGGAGCACATGCTGAGCAGAAAAAACACATTACATCTGTTCATTCATACTTCTTCCTCTGCGTATTGCTGGAGGTATATTTGTGAACATGACACATGCCTCGGTGCCCATAAAAAACAACCTCAAACAAGTTTAATAGTTAGTCAGGAAGCTGATGAATGTTTTGTCTGTTTGTCATCAAAACCCTCCCTCTTTAATTTACAAAATTCTTTCATTTTCAAATTCCAGAACGGCTCCTCTTTATTTTAATACAGGGTGGGGGGGTCATAATTTGATTAGAGGATACTCTCTGACTCACAGTGACTCGTCTATAAACAGCAAGAATGGGGAATTAGTCATGTTATTTGCATGCTATATATGTGCCATGGTTTTGCATTTAAAAGATGTCTCAACAGACCAAATGGCCCATTGTGAAAACACAGGTCAGTGAAATGCGCCAGAGGCTGTGCTAAATGGTGCTTGTGCTTCTACTCCAATTTGCAACACAATATGCATATTGACCAAAGCAGGGTGCCTGTAGCTGCAGTATCACACCTTGCTTTCTTTGTGTTGTAAATGTAAATGATCCTACAGCCTTCAACAGGAAAAGACCAGCCTCTCACAAGTCACAGGACCTTATCTCTTTAAATGCATGCGGTCATGTTTGCTATATCAGACCAGAGTTATATTTAATAGTAAGTGAATTGATAGTAATTTATTTTATTGAAGATAAAACAGTCTCATGGGAAACTTGGAAAAAAAATTTATTTATTTATTTATTTATTTATTTTTTGTTATACAAAACATTTTTTCTGTTTATTGTTTAAGTCTTCAAAATGAAAATGTTTTATACTCTAAAATGAAAAAAAAAAATAAAAAATCTGCCTGCTTGTAAACGTTTAAATTTTGCGTGCGATTCTAAAATAGCTCTAAAATAAAGAGGGTAACAATACAATACCAATCTTAAAAAAAAAAAAAAAAAAAAAAAAAAAAAAAGGGTTCGGTAACAACAAAACCCTGTAACAACATTATAAACAAAAACGGTTGGCTGTGCCTGGCGTCGACGCGATCGTGATTGGCAGGACTTTGCCACCGACGCAGCTGATTGGCTAGTTCCAATTCAAACGCACGTCCTCCTTGCAGTCGCCGCCCCCTGGTGTATTTCCGGTGTGGAAGAGCCAGTGAAATGCCCCTGAACCTCTCGAAGCCGAGTGTTGTTTCATTCATTCGCAGCTCGCAGACCGCGCGGCTTTACACGCTTTGGACGCCGTCCCGACCGCTCCTTTACAAAAGGTACGTTTTAAATCTCTCTCTTTTATTTCAAACCTAGCTCTAGTAATTTTCATTCTCTGCAACAACGAAAGTAAGAAAACATAAATGGGAGTGATTTGTTTGTTTTAATGCAGAGGTGAACAGGATTAAAAAAAACACTAAACATATTGGCGGGCTCGTGTGGCGCGTTTTTCGTTGTAACTTATCACTTATAGTAAGTTATAGTAAGTTAACGCAGTCCACGCCCTTATCTTAGAAACTTTGTTTTTATATACAGCAAACATCGCAATTATTTTAGTAAACTTTTTTGGGGTTTCGAAACAAAGGGTTACAATCATTTGTTTAAAATAGTTCAAACGACGTTTTACACAAAGCAATGTTCTTTCGCTTCGGTTTTATTCGCTATTTCTATATACTTTTTTTAATCTATTAAAGCTCTTCGAAGTGTAAACAACAGAATCGCGTTTTCACGCGCTCGGGGATTTAAAAGGGCGCGAATCGCGCGCTCTGTTCGTGTTCCGGTTCGCACTGGAACCGCGGGGGTATCCGTAGAAACCGTTCGCCTCTTAGCTTTCTCTTTTAAAGCCCCGCCGCAGCACAGCGAACCTCCGACGGATTTCAGGTCTGCGATTTTAAGGTATTAAAATCCAATTGTTCAAACGGACACGCCGCTGCTCAGATATTTTCTGTTAGTAGTCGACATTGTGCGGGGTTTGAGTTCGCGCGAGCTCAGGCCCAGCGCGTGTTGTAAACAAACGGGAAGCCGGTCGTTCCGCGCGCTCGTTCATTACCTTCCCTGTGAAGTTAATTTCTACTTTTTACCAGACGAGCGCGTAGTAATTTATTTAAAGTGTCTGTACTTTCACCAGATATCGTGTTTGTTGATCGATTGTGTTTGTCGCGCGACTCTCTTTGCATGCAGCTTTGCAGTGAGGCAGAATGAGTGATTCTGGCAAGGACACAGTGGCTCCTAAAGAGAAAGACGGAGCAGAGAAGAGAGGACGTGGAAGACCACGAAAACACCCACAGGTAGTGCACTGCTTTACATGGGGCATTCTGGCTTTCAGTGGGCCGGTATATTTCATATTGATGAGATCAAAACACTGCCTTTATTTTGTGATTCAGGCTAAAATGTATGCTTGCGTGCGTTTTTTTTTTTTTGCGGTCTTGCACATGGGCTGAGGAAATCCAAAAGTATTTTTTTTTTTGGAGTGTTACTTAATCTGGTAAAGCTCTTAACCAATAGTCTATATTAAGATCTTTGTTTTGATGCATCTTCAACTCAGTTTGCACATGCTGAACATGTGCAATGGTCATCTGTAGTGGCAGAATGACCAAGGCCTGTAACATGATCTCTTTAAACCAGCAGTAACCCACTTACTGCTTCAGCTGCGCGATGATTGGCCACTGGGAAATGCCAGCATCTGATTGGTTCATCCCGCTGTCAGTCATAGGGCCTCAAGAGTGCATTGGGTTTAAAGTTTCTATTACTCACCCATGTAATCAGAGCCTTTGAGTAGTAATCCATGGCCACCATCATACAAGATGGATTACTTGAGCACCAGTGTCTTAGCAGCTTAAGCCATAGCTCCTTACTACACTACAAAAGAACAAGTATACTAATAATGTGCTACAGAAAAAAAAACATGCATGTATCATTTGTAAATGTGTAGGTATTTCATTCAGATTTTTATCCAAGTGGATCACATCTGTTTCACATGCTTAAAGGCAGCAAGATAATAGCTCTAGCATATTTTCAGTTTGTGCATTTGTAAGTGGTTAGTTTCAGAAATTGGTAGGATGCAACTGCTTTAAGTTTTTATTTTTTTTCCTCATCCAAATCTCCTTTTTTCAGGCTCTGTTTTGTATTGTGTAGTTGTAAAATTGTCAAATGATTGAAAGACTACACACGTTAACAAGTGTGCTGTTCTTTCACACTCTCTTCTCTGTAAATCAAATGACGTAGATGTTAGTCTACATTGACGTAAACCTGGTTTCCTGTCCTTGAAGGCAGAAGCAGACTTGATGTGCATTATTTGCAGTTGGCTTACACTATCCATTTGCATATGTCTGGCAGGAAATATTCTTTACACTGACCCTGAGCGGCGCATTTAACTGGTACAACACTTATAGCTGGCCTGTGGTTGTCTGCAGTGTATCCGGTTCTCTTTTGGCAATTAATGACTGCATGCCACCTGCTGGTCTCAAAGTAGCAACCAGTTGTTATCTATGAACAGCAGATGCTTTATAAGTTATCCACCAGGAGTATGTGGGGAAACCCACAGCTGACTCGAAGTTTGTGTGCAGATTTTTTTCTGATTACATATATTCTCAATATTCTAGCAGCAGGAAGCAAGTGGATCTCCCACACCGAAGAGACCTAGAGGAAGACCAAAGGGCAGCAAGAACAAGCCAAGCTCCACTGCATCTCGGGGCAAAGTGAGTAGAAATGTCTCGGTGGTTTTGTGCATGACTACCTCCTGTACAATATTACCATCAAAGACAAACCAACAAACCTGCATCTGTCTTCCGGCCCTATGGGTTTACACGCTAACAATCAAAAGTTCTTATTGGTGTCTGTGGTTCCATAAAGAACATTTCCACGGAATGGCACAAAGTTCTGTATAAAGGAAGAAGGTTTTTTTAGGTCGTCACGCAAAGAGGAGTGTCCTTGTTACACGTTACATTTACTTACTATTATAATAACTATAAATGATGCATAATTGCATGCAAGTAACCCTAAGCCAAGCCCTTATCCTCACCCTAACCATGTAGTAAGTACATGTAGTAAATTAGTGCTTAAAGTGTAACCAAAGATTCTTCTAAGAACTGGTTAGTGAAAGGTTCTTTGGAACCTGTGGAATCACTGCAAATCCCCACTTTTGAAACCTTTAATTTTAAGTGTAATTCTGCCCAATTAGCTTTTTTGCTTCAATGTAAACATGCTTGTTTACAGTCAGTTTCTTGGCTCCTCATTTATTATTATTGTTATTATATCTTTAAAAGTGTGACCTGAACAGTCTTGTGTTTTTGTTAGAGCGTGCAGATAAGAACAGTTGCTCAATTCCGGTTAAATCTTTTGACTTCCTGCTGGCTTCCTGTGGCATAGCATGCGATGTGCATTGCAGGTGCACAGGCAGCAGTGTAGTCTCCGAGAATGATAACCCCGCCCCTGTCTACCCTTCCTTCCCCTCCATCTGTTGTTATGATGACAGCTGACCCACCAGCCCTTCCCCTGTATGCACACTGCCTCTGTCTTTGTTTGTGTGTACATGTGAGTGTTGCCGTTTCTCTCGCCCAGCTGTCTCTCAGCCCGGACCAGGTGGCCGGCGAACTGAAGTGCACTGCAGGCTGCTCATGTCCGTTTCCAATATAATGGCCAATGAACTTGATGCCCCTGGGCCACTTGCCAGCATGAGCCCAACAGCACCCTCTGGTGCTCAACTGCATGCATAGCACAATGTTTATTCTCTCTCTCTTTCAGAAAACGGCAACGGCTTCGGCACCTGCAGGGACGAAACGCCGAGGACGGCCCAGGAAAGCAGTGAGTTTATTTGTCTTTCGTTTTGCGCATTTCGTTTGCATTTATAGCGAATACCACAAGGTTGAAAGGGTGTTTGTGTGGTGGGAAGTTGCCACAGGCAACAAAAATTTGGCTGGTTCTCACGAGGGGTTTCTTGCAGTTCTTTCTCCCCCTTCAATTCTCCTGTAGGTCTTGTTTATAAGAACAGATCAAATATCTTGAAGCCTTTTATTTTGCTGTTAAGTCTGTTTGGCATGTAATCAGGCAGAGGCCAGTGCCGCCCCCTGTTTCCTCGACAGCTCACTGTGTAGTCATCAGCCCCGTGTCTTTGTGCTGCATTCCTCTCACATGAGGCACGGTTCTGGAGCTGGAGTTTAGTTTTCCCTCATTCAGAGAGTTGAGTCACACAAACCTCTGGCTTTGAGTCACACTACTAGTTATCGTGGCTATGCTGGGACGTTTCCTCCACTTTAGTCATCCAAACATTGAAAACAGGAGGCTCTGATTTGATTTAGTAGAGTGGATGCTACATGCGAAATGTGGATTGTTTAGTGATAATCTCTATCTGAAAAATTTAAGCAAGCAAACAGCTTTGAAAGTTGTTCTAGGACCTTTATACATTGTGTGCCATTGTAAAAACTGTACGTCTGTTAAATTCAATATGACATCTAACCCAGTTTAAAGGTCCGTTGCATTCTGTTTTATTTTGCATGCCATAATGCAAATGTCACTTCCTGGTCTGACTGTTTGTGGCCATCTGTCTCTTCAGGAGAAGGAGGAGCAGCCATCTAAGTCCTCTGAGGAAGAAGAGGAGGAGGAAGAGGAACAGTAACTAGCAACTCGTGCTACCTCACAATCCAACGTTATTTCTTCCTGTTGACCAGAGCTGGACTGACCCTCCCCACCCCCCCATTCCCCCTTTTACCCTTACACTAGTGCCACCCTCACCCTCCAATTCACCTTTACGCTCTAGCGCCCCCTAGCGTCAGGGAGGCTTGCACACTTCATGCGCCTTCTCTGTGTAACACCACTGGAAAATGACTCAAAATACTGTATGTCCATTCATGGATGCATGCACACGTGAAAGCGTGTACGTATGTCTCGCACTCAATGGGTAATTGGTCGAAAGTGTCTGTCATTATACTGGACAAAGATATGCTCTGATGGCGGCTTGACACAAAGCGATTTGCAAAATACTGAAGTTTCCTTTTTTCGCAAACAACAGTTTCAGGCTTTGAGAATTCAAGTTTATTTTTACATGTCTAAATCTAAAATATGGTAGGTTGTGTGAAATTCATGTCGTTGTGTTCTGGACAAAGGTGAATTGACCTACTCGTTGTTTTTACTTGGGTTGTGTGTGCGTGTGTGGTAACTCGATGTCTCCAGTTAAACTCTTTTAGCTACTCCGTGATTCGAGCTAGAAATAAAATGAACGTATTTTTTTGAATGAGCATAATCTAGAGAACTTTTAACTTGTAATCAACATATCATTGAATGCTCTGTCGTGAAAACTTTGACTTCCTTTCTTTTTTTTTCTTTTTTTTATAACGCCCTCTGCCAACTTGCCACCATCATGATTTCGCTGATTCCCGCGATACATTTACTGGCTTAAGTGGTCAGTTTAAGTCTGTTCTCCATCTAGTTCAGTTTCCTGGATGTGCTAAGGAACAGTTTGCTCGTCTGGCCTGTTCGAAATGTTGTTTATGGAGGATGATTGGTATTAATTGCGGAAATGACTAAATGTTTTGCCACCAACTGATCCTTGCTCCAAAAAAGGCACTGCAAATGATTAGACACCAGCAGTGCTTTTAATTGCATCAGCCCCAAATCCGTTAATTACACAAGCAAACATTTAATCAGTTTTATTTTTTGGCTAGAAAATGCTAATCATTCCATTTGCTCGCAAATTCTTTGAACTTCCCAGTCGTGTCACTTCTTCTGTCCCATTACAGTCCACTCAGACAACTTTCGCTTGTTGTGTTTTGTGTAGGGTTATTTTTATTTTTTTTTTTTGACGTGTTAAATTCCATGTCAGGGAACGCTGATCGGTCCAGTGACTGGGTCTCCTCTCAGAACTTAATGATGCTACAAACATGGTTAATTAAACCCGGAATACTGCAACCAGGTCAGTTCTACTCTGGACTTGACCGTCACGTTCATACCTCACTTTACAACAGCCTATGATGGATTACTCTTCTCTTTCCTGACGATGTTCAACTGGTCTCAGTGCAGCCTTTGGCAAGCGTGTTTGTTTCTGATCCATTTACAGTTGTCTCCGCTGTGGGTTTTTGTTGCATTTTAGTTTCATTTTAATCTGATTTCGCTTACAGCAGTGTGCATCAATGAACAGAAACTGTTTTTTTCTTCATATATAAACATCTGGACACACCACAGGAATGACTGCATTGAGTCAGAGAGATGCATAACATGTTCACAGACTGTGGTAGAGATATAGGTTTGTGTGTTTTAAGTTTATTTTTCTATACATACTCGTTTGGTGCACTGAATTGACTTTGATTTGTTGTATCATGGACAAAATGATTTAGTGTGGCACCCGAAGGTTAGGGCTCTTTTTTTTCCTATTTTTCTTTATAATAAACTACATCCTGCTAGTTGCTTAGCTCTGAGCCCCCATTAAGTAGATCATGATGGTACTATGGCTGTTTGACGCAGTGGTTTTTAACATGCCCCTCGATATACTGATGTCTTGTTTTTATGTGCCCGTGCACACAACTGGTTTGGGATCAGTCTTTGCAATGTATACACTCTGCATTTTCTATTGTGGACTGCAGGAATTTATATTCAAAATGGTAATAAACTTTAGAATTCGTACATATCTTTGTGTGGCTGTGTTTTTTCTATGAAGTATTACTTCATTATTATCCAAAATCTCCATCTGTATGGTTGTATGGACTCTTCAGAGTTTGCATTTCATCTAGAAAACTTGATTTTTAAATTACATCTTTAAGTGTTGTTTTAAACTTTAATTTGTTAATTCTGTTATCTGAGATTTTTTTTTAATGGGCAATATACTGCTAGAATGGGATGATTTGTAAACTTAAACTTTTCCTCTTGGTACTTGCTGCAAAGCTGGTGGGCGGAGCTTGAGTTGAACACTAAACATAATTAGGTCATGCTCCTCCCATTTCAGACTGTCAGTTCATACAGCATTTCAGACTTGCCAATTAAAGCAGATTTCATTTTAATAAACCGTAAAAAAAAAAAAAATAAAATTGAAATAAAATGAATGTGCAGCTTGAGAGATTAAAACGGTGCAGCCTAAAATGAAAACTTTCATTTCAGGGAGTTGTGTACAGTAACTTAATAGTAATTTTAATAGAATGATTTATCAAGGACTAGATGGAAATTAAGGCTTGTGAACCCTTTTAAGAGAGAGGTCTGTAATGGTTGCATGTATTAATTTATTGGGCGGCTGGCATATTGGAGTAGCTGCTGATTATGAGTATCTGCGATTATGAAAATGTGAATGTTATAGCTGCTGAAGTTTGTCAAACAGATCTGATAAAATGCGGTAAACCTGATTCTATACTGCATTCGACAAACAAGAAATCATTTCACACCTATCTTCCTTCACTTTTCCCTGACTTCAACTCCGCTTTCCATACAGTCAACCAGCTTGATTTCTGATCATCCGTTCTTCCACGTGTTGGATTTCTAGACAAAACAGAACAGATTCTACATCATAATGAGAATAATTAAAGAACCACAACCCTTCTAATTAATTAAACATCCAAACACCAGACTGTAAACTCTTCAGTAATATCTGTTCATTTCAGTGGGGCTTACTCAAAAGCACCAGCCAGGGCTGAACTAACTTTGCTAAGCGTTATACTTGGATATGCTAGGCTAACTGGAGGCTATTGTCTATTTAAAGTGATAGTGCACCTAAAAATGAAAAGACTTATCATTTGCATTACATGGTGAAAATATGTTTATGACTACAATAATTACTTAAAGGATATAATGCACAAAATGCTAATCGCTGGACTGGAGTGTTGTGGATGTTTGTGATATTTTTATCAGCTGTTTGGTCTCTTGTTCTGATGGCACCCATTCACTGTGTGGTTCATTTTCAGCAAATTGTCATTTTTGGGTGAACTACTGCTTTAATATGATATGATGATACCAAATGCCAGTTTGCGGTTTCAAGCAGCATAACAGTTGTTGCACAGCTGAAATAACTACAAGCGGCACAGATTTGTTACAAATGGTTGCAGCTGATATTATGCTAAAAATACAGTGAATAGTTGAACACATTTACTGACAGTTACTTGACAGTGTTTGATTGTTTGATTGAAATGTCTGTGTTATTGGCAAAACAATACATATACTCAGGATGCACAGCTACTTTTGGCTATTAATAAACCCTGTGATAAAAAGTCAAAAGATAAAAAGCAGTTGAAGGTGATCTTACAGGGACGAGTTCAATGGGACTAAATAACTGCAGAGGTCCTACAGAGAGAAGTCTGCTGCTTTCACTGGAAGATCCAATTAGGACGATTTGATACTGAAATTATATCCAAAAAACAAAACACCGATTTCATGGGTCTAGCTTCCAGTTTCATCTGCGTCCAGCTATTTTTAGCTCATTTTTGCTGCTTGATATTTCATACATATTATTTTCATGCATAATCTTAATTATGAACGCACTATTTTGTAGTGCAAAGCGTTTTAGAATTTACTGCATGTTGTTACTCTTCTCGTTATTTATTTCCACATTCACAGAAAATGGCTTATTACTTGGAAAATAAGGTGGATACATTTTTCACAATAACATCTGTAACATACATTTAGGAAACGTAAGGGGTGAATTTTCATTTCACGCCAACTTTAAAGGGATAGTTCACCCAGAAATGAAAATTCTGTCATCATTTACTCACCGTCATCTATAAACGTATAACTGTTTTCTTCTTATGTGGAACAGAAAATAAGAGATTTAAAAAAAAAAAACAGTCCCGTTTTTTGCTGTACCATTAAATTCACTTGCTTCCAGTGTTTCTTAGATACAGATTTTGAACAACATGAGAGTAAATGATGTGGTATCTCTTTAACCCTTTAGTTTCCCAGTGCTTTCAGGAAACGACAAGGTGAGTCACCTGACAGACTAGTTTACATGGAGAATGAAAAATAAAACAGATTCTTGAGCGCTTCAGATCACATTCATGCACACTCAGGAAAACAGCTCTCCTGAGCATTTAATAGCACAGAACATCAGCGGAATACACACAGCTAAAATAAATAAAAAACTGTAACACAGTGGCGTATTAACATCCTTCTTGAGTCTTGTTGTTCAGACTGCTTCAGCTGGACCATATTTGTGAGAAGAGACCTGAGGTGAACAATATGATCCCATGGCTTCATGTCACTAAAGCTCTTCCAGACTCAGTGCTTCAAACAGTGGAAAAACCAGTAGCTTATTGCTCAAAAATGTCCATCTTGGGAATCTGCAATACAGGACGACGAGACAGTGTTGAGTTATTGACCAGGTTCACAGATGATGTGCAGAATCGCCAAAAGTTAAAGCTGATTTTCATGCATCAGGATCCTTCGAGAGCAGGGGTCTGCGCTGCTGATACATCCTCATCCAACCCTGGACCACCTGGAAATGAAAAAAAGAGAAACGTTTCTCATATTTTGACGTGGTTTATTACAATGCTAACAGGTTTTCCACACAGGCTGGTTACTGGTTGTAATTATGTGGAGATGTGTGTAAATCCACTCGTAGCTTGTTGTTGTCATAGGTCTGAAACATTTGAAATTCCCATTTCTTATCCCTAAAAAGGGCAAAACAACTCTTATTTTTGATTTTAGTGTTTGTTTCACTAGGATACGTGGCCTCTTTCAAGGTATAAATTCACTGGAAGCACTTATTAATGCTTGTATAAAAGTATAAAAAAAGTTTGCAGTAAAGATAATGTAGTATACTAATTAATATAATAAAACGTTGCACTCTAAAATTGCTATAAAATCAAAGCCATATGTCTGACCAAGTTATGATGCAAATTTGAAGTTGATATCACAAAAATTGTGGTTCCTGTGAGATTTTGTTTGGGCGCTATACCAAAAACAACCACTGGGTTACACCCAAAATCTACTGAATTCTTTTGATGCAGTTTTGTCACAATATCACTTCTATTACAAAACAGTCACCAGATATGGAAACTTAACTTTCCAACGATATCTGTTTTGTCAAGAGTATGAAAAGATTTGATTTTCTAAAACACAAGCCACCAAATCAGAGTCTATACATTCATTATTATATCTTGATTTTAATGCTGGTTGTCACCTGATTTAATCGTGATTAATCTCATACAAAATAAAAGCTTTTGTTTACATAATATATGTGTGTGTACTGTGTATATTTATTATGTCTATATAAATACATACACATGCATGTATATATTTAAGAAAAATATATGTTTATATATTAAATATATTTATCTGTAATATAATATATATAAATATTTTCAAAATATATGCTGTATGTCTGTGTATTCATATATACATAATAAATATACACAGCACACACATATATTACTGTATGTAAACGAAAACTTTTGGATGCGATTAATCGTTTGACAGCACTATTTGATTTATACCCCGGAAAGGGCGACGTATCCCCCGAGATACCAACATTTAGAGACAGATTAAACCTAACCTAACAAGCTAATGCTGAACAACAGCTTTTTAAACAGGCATGTGTAAATCTGTGAACTAGACCAACTTTTATCGGAGGGTGAACAGATTTCCCACTAAACAAAGTCACCTCATCTAAATATTCACAACAGACACTCTTTCAAAATTAAACCAAGAAGTAAGACCTACACTTTCACGGCTTCTCAAATGTTTGTATCCCCCGTTTAGTGTTAAAAAGTATAATTTTCACACCAAAATTAAACATAATACGGTCTCGCCTTCATGCCACGTATCACGTTTAAAGCACGTTTAATGTTAAACTTTTTTTACAGTTTCTCTCAGGCACTAAAACAAAGGACATGAATATTTAATGATGCAAGTTGGGTTCAGTTTACCATTGGTTTGCTGTTGCTAAGCAACTTGCTGTAAAACACTGCACTGTCATTTGCAATGCAGATAGGGAAAGACTTTCCACAGCTGCAACATTTACTAAATAAATCCTGAAATGGATATAATATTAATCACTATTCCTCTTTAAGAATTCTCATGCATTCTGAGACTTCACTTGAGGATATGTAAAGTGACAAAGATCAGTCATATGACCAGATATCAGATGCATATATTTACAACTGTATTTTGAACTGACCCAGATAAGAGTAAAAATATGTCCCATGGTTAATGAGTGCTTGCTGTTAACATGAAGGGAAAGAACAGACGTGGTTTTCCTTTCTTCAGGGGACAGTATCACTGTTGTTCAAAGATTTTACTTCAGCATTTTTCATTTCATAACAGGATGGATTACCTTTGTGTCTTCCTCTTTCCAAAGGATTTCCTGTTCTGCCTCGTTCAGCTCTTCGGTGGGGTCATACGTGTAAACTGGAAGCAGCTGATGCCGCAGTCTATCAATCCTAAAAGTGCAGAAAAAAAGAATAATTAATTCCCTTCATCATCCATCACACTGTATGACAAACAGAGGGACAGACATTCTGCCAAACATCTACTTCAGTGTTTCAAAGAAGAAAAAAAAGGCTCTCTAGGCTGTATTTATTAAACACAGTAATATTCTCAAGTGTTTTCTACTGTCATTTATTCCTGAGAATATTCAGCATCATTACTTCAGTCTTCAGTGTCACATGATCCTGCAGAAATCATAAAAATATGCTGATTTGCTGCACAAGAAACATTTCAAATTATAATCAACATTAACGCCAACAACAATAATTATTA
Source organism: Cyprinus carpio (assembly GCF_018340385.1). Taxonomy (NCBI): domain Eukaryota; kingdom Metazoa; phylum Chordata; class Actinopteri; order Cypriniformes; family Cyprinidae; genus Cyprinus; species Cyprinus carpio. The sequence goes on from NC_056619.1 coordinate 3,465,030, forward strand.
TTATTATTTTGTGGAAATCATGATACACTACCATTCAATAGTTTGAGGTAAGTATAAGATTTAAAGGAAGAAAGAGAGAAAAAATACGCTATTTTATTCGTTTACTAATTTTTAATGAAAATAAATTAATACTTTTATTCTGCAAGGATGCATTTAATTGATCAAAAGTGACAGTGACATTCATAATATTACAAAAGGTAACTTTCAGTTCATCAAAGTATGCATCTCAGTTTCCACAAAGATATTAAGCAGCAAAAACATTGATAATAATAAGCATAAATAAAAAAATTTGATCATGAAAAAGATTTCTGAAGAATCACGTGACACTGAAGAAGACGCTGAATATTCAGCTTTGATCACAGCAATCATTTACAATTTACAATATATTCAAATTAGAAAACTTTTAAATTGCAATATTATTACAAGTTTTACTACATTTCTGATCAAATAAATCCAGTCTCGGTATGCAAAAGAGATTTATTTCCAATAAAACCTGTAATTATTCCAAACGTTTGATATCTTTCAAAGAGAACAGGAGTATGATTAATTACCTCCGTTTCCTCCTTATGTACATCACCTATAACACAAGAAGACACATTAGAAACCAGTTCCACCGAGTCATAACATCTGCTGTGGAAGTAAGGAGAAATGCAGCTGAGCAGCGTTTTGTGCACGCAGTCAAGACACATTCATAAAACAATAAAGGCTGTTTGTCTTTCTGGATGTCCTGCTCAATCAAATTACTCCATCATGTGACTTCACATTCTTCCCCCACGCTTGCACACAGTCAGACACTGTTAGAAACACCCTGAAGAGACATGCATGCTACCTAGTACACACTGCTGCTGCATGCTACCTGTTATATATGCACCTACCACTGCTGCAACGATCCCGAGAGCAGTGATGAGGAAGAAGGGGACCAGCACGTAGCTGACGGCCGTGTCTCCGCTGATGGTGTGAGGGGGCTGTGTGGTGATGTTCATGATGTAACACACTCAGACCGGGGCTGTACTAGCATCTGTTTACTGCTCATCTTCTGCACACATGTGACTCCCACATGGTCTCTCTGTCTTCACTAAGGACTGTTAGATCCAACAGAACACACTTATTTATGGAAAAGGAATGCTGGAAAACATCATTTTACATCATAATCATTTTATTTCAGACTTGTGTGCACTTTATCTATTAGATCTCTCATATTTACCTTTTCTCGGATAGATAAAATACTGTAGATTATTAACTTGGGCATATAATTTCTCCTTTGCAACACATTTTAACTGCGCCAGGTGAATCTCACAAAACAGGGTCAGGTCACAGTGCACTTCGAAAATAAAAGATTTTTTTTATTTTGTTTTTTTTGTCCCTGTTTCTTTAAAATAATTCCATAATGTTTGGATTTTTTTTTTTTTTATTTATTTATTTGTAATTTAGTTTACTCTCATTACTGTAATGCATCAATTTTGTAAAACAGTACACAGATTTATTATTATTATTTAAATCTGCATTTAAATCAAAGCAGTACAAAAAACTACCATAATATAGTTTTGCAATTGTAAGTAATATATAATCATAATAATAAGAGTTTTAGCATTTAATGGGAGTTGTGCAGGCCTATTATGGTTCTAGTATGTGTTTGATCATATACTGCGGTACTGTTTAACGTACCGTGTGAATACCACGGTTAGAAATATTATATTCACGATCATTTTGTGTCGTCGTACAGCAAAACAGCGAGACACAACAAGACTGTCGTGTCATTTAATTTACAAACTTATATTTATATTAAGGAAAGATAACGTTTTGATTTAATACAATACAAAACGTCCAGCCAAGAGCTAATATAACGACAAAGCGTCTATGTTGCACATGACTTTGCGAGAAAAAACCGCATTCAGTGAGATTATCTGCTACCAGTTGTTTACGTTGGTTGCATTACTATGGTGAGCAGTAATGATGGCATTGATGTCATCATGATAATTATGAGCGCTAATAACACTGCTGTGTCTGCTGACTCACGTGAAAGCATCATGACCAGCCAAACTTCACCATCGAGCTGTTAAAGCAAACCCACCTGATCCAGTCAGAAGAGCCACTTCACTTCGAGGAGACTCCACATCCAGGTATTATAACACAAGTCATGAGGGGTGTCTGACATTAAAGCTCCGCCGGCAGTGTTTACGGAAAGCAAGTCCTGCAGTGAAAAAGAAACGATGATGGTGGAGCTGGAGGGAGGAGGAGCTACACTGTTCCCATAAACGCTACGAACAGCAGATGTCGCCACTGCACATCATATCATATCATATCATATCATATCATATCATATCATATCATATCATATCATAATATATAATAATATATAATATCATATCATATCATATCATATCAATCTTATAATATATCATAATATATCATATAATACCATATCATAATATCATATAATAATATATCATATCAGTCATATCATAATTAATATATCATATCAATCATATGATACCATATCATATAATATCATATAAAATATATCATATCATAATATATCATATCAGTCATATCATATCACATCATATCAATCATATGATACCATATATATCATATAATATCATATAAATCATATAATACCATATCATATCATATTAATCTTGTCATATCATATTAATCATATCATAATATATTATATCAATATATCCGTCTATCTATCTGTCCATCCGTCTATCTATCTATCTATCTATCTATCTATCTATCTATCTATCTATCTATCTATCTATCTATCTATCTATCTATCTATCTATCTATCTATCTATCTATCTATCTATCTATCTATCTATCGTACTTTTAAACCTCGGAGTACTCGTCTAAAAATAGTTTAAAAACCACGCCTTCTAAAAGGCATGGCAGCCAATCCTATGTCCATAATTCCAAGCGTCCAAAGTGATTGACAGGCAGAGTGCGTTCTCTGATTGGCTAAAAAGCGCGGGCCACCCCCGGAGTCCTCACTCGTTTGAATCTGCAGATTTCACAGAGGAGGGTTTCTGTGACATCTGTTAAGTTATAAAGACGTATACTCATGCCACAACGACTGTTGCTTTTGTAAATGATAGTAATATTTATTTTTATATACATTTTTTATAACATTACAAAAAAAATCAATAATCTTAATAATAATTTTTATTGCAAAATGTTATATATACACGAGCGAATTACATCACTATGTAAACGTTAGTGCGCGTTGAACCCACAGACTGTATAAAAACGTTCAACCGGTTCCACCTCTACTGCGCAGCGTCATATTCACGAAAGGAAACGCGCCTCGGGTTTGTCCGTAATGCAACGCAATTTGCGCAGAGCTCAGAGTAATGGCGGCTGCGCGAGACAAGCTCACAAGACTCACGAAATGAAGCGACGGAGGGAACACTGATGCTAGTGGAGTGCCTTTAGAAGGGTTTGTGGGCGCGGGATCGCAGCGAGAGGCGCAGACTTGGCAGCAGTTGAGGACTTTGATCGGTTGAGCGCGATGATAAAGCTCAAGTCCGACCAGACGCGCACTTACGACGGAGACGGCTATAAGAAGCGCGCGGCCTGCCTGTGCTTCAGGAGCGAGCGCGAGGAGGAGGTGACTCCTTTATTCACTTCAAACTAACAAACTTATCGCCAAATAAACACACTCAGTCATGTGTGCAGGTACAGCTACAGTTGAGCGTGTCTCTGTGAGGGTATGGGTACTGTAAGGCCACCAAACGACCTCTGCGCACATCTCTTTGTTTGTTTCGATAGAGTAAGTCACCGATCTAGTCAAATTTAGCCCTCTGTGGTAATTCACGCCAGTATTACTCTGTTATTGCCACTACTTTAAAAACAAACTGAATGTTCACCAACTCATGAAGTGGTCCTAACTTGAATTTGTTGGAGATTTTACACGTGTAACGTTAAATGCCATGTTTTTATATTGCAGCATGCTATTATAATTGCAGTATAATCATGTAAGTTAAATATCAAATACATGATAACTGGCTATCATCATCAGGAACGTGGAATTTAATTCATTATCTAAATCTCATACCCTCACTGTATCATGATATTTATCTTTTTTTTTTTTTTTAAACCGTGCTGGCTAATATCATGCTACAGTAACAATCATTAAAGTTGTTACAGTATTATCATTGAGTGTAAGTTATTTAAGTGTTGCTGTTTTTCGCAGTGTTTTGAATGTTATAGAACTCAGGCACACTGGTTGTTTCACTCTATTTAACTGCATTTAATTCATTCTGTCGCCTTTAATCTTCTCACTCATTATACAGGTTTGTTACTTATTCTGTCATATTAGTCATCTGCTCTACTAATAAACTGAAATGGACACTGAATTAAGTCAGAAAGTGATGGATAGTTGTGTGGATGTTCCCAGACCATGTAGGCAGGTTATGACCCGTGTATATCCACAAACTAAAGGTTATTACTAACAGTAGCACAGTTATTTAAAATCATTTGTATTTGTGTTTACACTTGACAATTATAAGGTTAAAAAAAAAAAAAAGAGTAAACAAGTGTTTAATATGCTCTCTGATGAAGTATTTTGATGCCTTGTCAGATTGCCGCATGTAACATCTGTGTCTTGAAAACCATTGCTGTAAATGAGCAGGAGGTACACACACCTGAAGCTAACCACAGTCTCCAAGCTCAACTGCTGGAGACAAACTCTGCAGGACGTTAGGATTTGACTCCTATCTACTCCACCTTTTTCCTAACGAGGCTGCGGTGTTTTAAATTAAGGGAGGCACTTCTGGTTTGGGGAAGTTTCACTCAAAAGACTGCAACAGATCGTTTCAGATCAAAAGATTGTGCTACAAATAATTCTGGTCCGTCATTTTGACTGAATGGGCTGTAAATTTCCATTAATTGTCTATTTTCTGGATACAGGAGAATAATGTTACGTGTATATTAATGTGACGTGATACAACAACGAGATCTATAGAATAGCATTATTTTCCTCCTGATTATTTTTATTGTTCTTTTGTATTCCGCTTTAAGTAAATGGAAAAAAAGACAACATATAGGCTACTTTGCATTTATGTGTGCGCTCCTGATTTAATTTACAATATAAACCGTGAATAATGCACTCAGGATCTTTAATTTTTTTCTCCCCAATACCTCACATCTCTTTCCAGGTTTGTTTTCACACGGATGCTGTACAAATCTAATTGTTTAGTAATATAGACATATTACTATAATGACATTTAACACATCCGTAATATTGCTGCAGATAGAAGGAGGACCTTGAGTTATTCATGGTGTGCTGAACGTAATTTGTTTAATGCTTTTACATTTTTAAATGTCCTTTTAATGCTTGATGGTTGAAGGGAGAGTGAAATAATGTCCCCTCATTGTACCTAGTGTTTGAAAATGCATATTATTGCATTTGTAGAGTGAACCTTTGAGTTACTGCGGTGTATAGAGGTTCCCCTGATGGTGACGTGTGCTGTGTCTGCGTCAGGTGCTGCTGGTGAGCAGCAGGAGTCATCCGGAGAGATGGATCGTTCCCGGAGGAGGGATGGAGCCGGAGGAGGAGCCCAGTGTTGCTGCTGTCAGGGAGGTGTGGGAGGAGGTAAGCCGTCCTCAGAAACTCTGATGATCTGATATTTCATCTCTGTAAATAACATTCCTCAGAGAGCATCCAGTGGAGGATTCCTGATTTGCATTCTGTTGCTCTGGAGAATTCAGAACTCCCGAGCATTACAATGAGGTTTAATTCATTAACATTCATTCCATTAACTAGTAGATTTACAGCATTTATGTTTGTTTACTGTAATTAGTAAGTATAATATTTATCACTGTTCATGCACCCTTTTCACAAAACTGTGATGACTCGCTTAACGCTCATCTGCATCGTAAATCCTCGAAAGTTTCTTTATATTTAGATTTTTTTTATTTTTTTTGTGTATGTACATTTATAACACTATACCACCTTTGCATCAATTTACAAAAATAAACTCGTTAACGCTAATGCGAGGGTGTTTCTAATGCAGCGTCTGTGGGAGGGACTCTCTTCTCACTGCCGTGATCAGTCTCTGCTTTTTTTCTTTTTATTGAAAGTCATGAAAACACTATCATGGGGTTTTTCTTTTGCTATTTGAGAAAATGTGAATGCAAAACATATATTTGTGGTACTCTCCCATTCACTGCTTTCGACGTTAACCCAACTATGACGACCTCCGCTGCTGAGAAACTCGGAAATGTGGAATTTGTGTTTATTCATAATGAATGAACTAATGTGTATTTTAACAACTGAAAAAAAAAAATGTTTGTTAGTAAGTATTTCGTGTATAAGAAACTAACATTTACCAAGATCAGATGATGCTGTAAAAGTATTGCTTCCTGTTAGCTTATGATGCCCGGTGCATTAACAGTTGTTTGACAAATTGAACCTTACTAAGTGAGTGTGTCGCGGCGATTGCGCAATAACAACAACGGTATGAGACACAAGTCTTTTGAATATTTATTTTCCTGCAGGAAAAGGTCTACATTCATACAGTCATTCAGAGTTGGCTGCAGATTGCGCAATGAGGAAACATCCAAACCTTCATCAAATGAACACCTTCATTTCATCCAATCATAATGCATATTCAACATATATGTCCATTTAAGGTGCTGAACTATGTCCTCCAGATGCGTCTTTGCAAAGAAGCTGGGATGTCTAAAAAGCTAAAATAATAAATTTTACACACACATTAAATAGATTTCCTGTTATCTCTCAGCTCATGGAAAACTCAAGCATACTGAAACACTCACATGATGTTCTCACGTTTCCAAGCTTATTCAAATAATAGGAATTGATCCAAATGTGCGGATTTGGATGTTACGGCATGAAAAACAAATGAGCTGATAACCGTGGGTTGATCAGTTCTGTTGTTGGGATGGTTTGTTTGCTGCAGTATGTGCAGAACCTGTTGGACGGGGCTCTTCAGCTGGTCTCCTGGGCCCAAATCCATCCTGTCGATAAAATCAAACATATCGACAATTTCATAAATAAGCCCAACAAAACAGCACACAGACACAACAAACAACACAGAGACCAGGGATACATGTGGAGGAAAGGAAGATGACAAAGAAGCTTCACTCACTGAATATTTTCTCTATGTGTGTTATTGTTTCTTGGGTTGGAGGTTATTCCAGCCTTTTAGAGTGAATTCAGACTGTGCTTGATCAGACAGTTGTTCCTCCACTCCACTGATTCCTGTGCCAGCTTATGCCATATTTATCTGCACAGAACTGATTATGCTGAAATAAGAGGTTTCAAGATGCTGTCAAACGTTCCAGGATGTTATAAATGTTCCACACTTTTGTTTTATTCCCGCAGGCAGGAGTAAAAGGTACATTAGGACGATTGGTGGGCGTTTTTGAGGTGAGTGTTTTCTGATGGTATAATCAACAAAGTCCAAAAGAAATGGACTCCACAACAATGTTTTAGTGGTGCAGTGGCAAGCTGCAAAAAAATAGAGTTCTTTTATAGTAGGTCTCTTACATGAACAGTTTTTCCAAGTTTTGATTTTGAGAATAAAGTGAGAGAGTAAAGTTGCAGCATTATAGATTGTTTAGAATGTAATGTTTACATTTAACCTCCTTTTGCACATTATGTATCACATAGCTTACATATGCAAACACTGCCTTTATTTGTCATTGCCTTTAAATTGCACATTGTTTGGGAATCAACATTGAGCAGAATGTGAAATAACATTTTTAAAAAAAAGATTTGTCTTTTAATTGCAATTTGTAATAATTAGATTTTTACATCCAATTAATCAAAGAAATAATAGATTGAGTTATTCTCAAAATAATCGTTAGTTGCAGCCATATTTTTAATGTGTCACTAAAACACTTGCAGTTATTGCTTGTGATTTAGTATTTCCCATGACGCTGCTGAAAACAAGTTGTTGTTCTTTACAGAACAGAGACCGGAAGCATCGAACGTATGTCTATGTTCTCATCGTCACTGAAGTTCTGGAGGACTGGGAGGATTCAGTAAATATTGGTAAGAAGATGACAAAATCTACTGTTTTACTACCTTTACTTTGTCAAGCCCATAATTAGGTAATTTATTTAGAAAGAAGCAGTAACCGCATCAGTTAAATTTAGATATGCATGTTTTTGCAATTTTGTTTTATCCAATTATGCGTGCTTGAGTTTTTTGGTTTGCTCTAATCAACGTCATAGATGCACACGGATCTCTCTTTGCAGTTGCAATCATTGCCATAGAAACAAATAATCTCACAATGCACTGCTGATTGACATTGTGTTGTCTGGTGTCTCTTGTTGTTCTCAGGGAGGAAGAGGGAGTGGTTTAAGACGGAAGATGCCCAGCGTGTGCTGCAGTGTCACAAACCTGTGCAGGCGTCTTACTTCGAAGCCCTTCAGCAGGACTGTATGACCAGCAACGGCACTTACAACATGAATCCAAACTCTCTCTCCAGCATCAGATAACTAGCACAACAAGCACAGAAGCCTTCTCCAGCTTTTCCTTCCCGACTGAACTCCTACTGCAACTACTATCACGTCTTTTTTATTTCATCGCATTAATGGCTACATCACATGAAAGCTGATTGCCTTACTGGCCTTTTTTAGTGTTCAGATGAAGAGCACGGTCTGGGGACATTTTAAGGAATACTTGCATGAGATTCTCTTTGCCTAATGCCAGGATTACTGAATGCAATTACACTTTACTCTTGTGTCTTGAAATAAGTAGTGTTTAAAGAGAAAGCTGTGTTTGTAATGATGTTTGCTCCTTTCATTCTGCGCTGTTTGCCTTTAGCCTCTGTGGATATGCTGTTATATAGAGTTGGTTGAGTTTCTGCATGAGTCGCGTAATTGTAGTCTTAGTTCTTTAAACTGCTACACAACAGAGCTCACGTCTTAAATTGATCAAAGTCGTTGAAATCGCAGTCTTATTGCCAATATTACACAATCAAGTTGGGAGTTTCTCTCAAGCGCAGCTACGGTCACGTTAGCTTTCACGAGGACATTTTCAAAAACTAGTGCTGTCAAACGATTAATCGCATACAAAATAAAAGTTTTTGTTTACACAATATACGTGTGTGTACTGTGTATATTTCTTATGGATATATAAATACACATGCACAGTATATATATTTTTAAGATATTTACATGTGTTTAAATATATATAAATATATTTAATACAAATATATACGTGCATGTGTGTGTATTTAGATAGACATAATAAATATACACAGCACACACACGTCAACAAAAACTTATTTTGGATGTGATTAATCCCGATTAAACGTTTGACAGTGGTAGTCCTAATGTCGAGGGGCTTTACTGGTTTGGTAGTGCACTGCTTTTTTGATCGAGATTGTAGGAATGTCTTTGGCGTCTATTTTGGTGTTTTTTCTGGGTCTGCAATCCCAGCAATCACAAATCATATAAATAATTTAAATAATTCGATTCATGCCATTCTTGCCGTTTTACATATTTAAAGAAATTAATGTAAGACATGAGGACATCAGTATCATAAATCTCTCGCTCGGCGGTCAAACACAGGACCGTCTCAGCAGCTGTTGATGTCAGACTCTTCTTCACTCTTACTCTTCTTATCTGAGGGTTTTGCAGCAGTATTCATATCACAATGACAACCAATTTCTCTGATGATCTCAGTTTATTGTCTGTCCGCTCATAAACTATAACCAGTGTGTATGCCTGTGGATCTGTGTACAGTGCGTGTGAAGTTATGTGAATAATCAAAGGACTTGATGCCAAGGTTAGCTGTCTGGCTAATAAACTGCCTCTCAAGCAAGAGGATGGATTTAGTTTGAAATGTTTACAGCTTGATTGTAGTTTGTGTTCAGACACTGGATATTCACAATGGTGCCATTTCTTTTTTGAAATGCACTTTTCTAGGTCTTAAACAATTTAGTCTGTCCTAATTATAAATGCTTCTTTTTTTTTATTTTGTTTATGATTTATAAAATTGTCCCTTCAAATAAGAAACGTTTGGATCTCAAATAAACTTGTCTTAGCAGTATTTCAATGTTTTTTTTCTCTTAAATCAGAAAGCACAAAGGTTAGTTTATTGCGGATCACTTCTAAAACGTTCTCTATGGGCTAAAACAGGACATATGTCCCGTGTTATTGTAATAAGATTAGTTAGCTAAACCCGATCCAAAGCTGGTCCTCCAGTGTTTGTATAAAATGCTACTTGTTTTTCAGTAGTGAACTCAAAACCTGTGGAAGAGGATGGTGATGCATATGATCAGTCTCTGCACATTTATTGCAATCATTAGTGGAATGTGAATAAGCAATGATCTGCGAATCACGTCTAATAACAGACTTGTCCTTGAATTGTAAATGCTATGTTATTTGAAAGAAAAAATCTGGGAGTTTTTACACTTTCTAAATTGTTGGTGTTGTAGTAACATTTCAAGAATCTCAAAGTCGTTGTCCTTTTCTAACATTTCAAGCACACTGTTTTTACTCTGTATCACTCTGCTGTATCTGATATTGGGAAATACATTTTGACCCAAGACTGTATAACAGTTGTGTCAACAATCTTTAAATAAAAACAGAAAACGCTTCGTGCATCTCATGAATTGCAGGTGCAGTGGCAGGCCACAGAAACCCACACTGACAGTGACTTACAAATTGTTTCTGTTACTGATTCCATATTACATGACAAAAACTGTAGTTAGTAATGTAATCCATTACATTATACGTTTTAGCTAATATAATCAGGCTACTTTTAGATCACTTAACTCATTTATCACATTGATTTAAACAGGAGAATCTTGTATCCAAATTGATATAAAAATACAAAGAGTAAGAAAATCTATTCAATATGTTGTGATTAACAACATGAAGTGGATTAAACATTATTTGAGAAGGAACTGCAGGGGCTTCCTGAGTTTAATGGAAAGCTAATAATTAAAATGATTTTAAAATAGCATCAATCAAAATAAAACACTTACTACAAAAGCTAAATATTTTATTTGTTTGCTGCATGTCATTTGACCATAACCCAATGTCAGAGCACTGTAACATGCAAATGTGATACTTTGTTATTAAAATATCTATTTTAAAATCTGGGGGTATTTCAAGTAAATATATTAGGTGAAAGAGGTCCAGATGACGACAAAGTTGGGAATCCCTGCATTACATGTAAAAAAGAAATAACATTTTATAAGATAAATCTTATCTTAACCCGCGGCGTTAAACTTGTATAAATCTGTTGTTGTTTACAAAGAAGTTTCAGTGTCACATAATCCTTCAGAAATCACTCTAATATGCTAATTTGCTGCTCAAGAAACATTTCTCGTTTTGCTGCTTAATATTTTTGTGGAAACAGTGATACCACTCAAACATTTGTATAAAGTTTAAAAAAGAGAGAGAAATTAATAATTTTATTCATCATGCATGAAAGTGACCAAAAGTGAGTGAAAACATTTAAAATGATTTCTATTTAATAAATGCATTAACAAATTAAATTAATATATTTGATAAATGCAAATAAATGCTGTTCATTAAACTTTATTTATCAAAAAAAATCCTGAAAAATAAAGTTCAGCATCATTTCTACACAAAATATGAAGCAGCAAAATTGTTTTCAACATTTATAATAATCAGAAATGTTTCTTGAGAGTCAAATTAATTGTAATGATTTCTAAAAGATCATGTGACACTGAAAACTGGATTAATAATGAAGAAAAATCTGCTTTGTATCTTCATGGAATATCCTAATGATTTTTTGGCATAAAAGAAAAATGGGTCATTTTGACCCATGCTACTTAGGGTTTTGTGCTCCAGGGTCACATATATAGATTGAAGGGTGTATATTTAAAATGAAAAGAAAGATATGTCTAATTTTTTATGCATGTTGGCTTGATTTTTGTGCCCAGAAACATTATTTAAACAAGTCAACATGTCATACTTAAAGGACACAAGTTTGTGATGATGTTGTTGTAACTGTGGTTTTGGGAGACACTGAGTCATTGAACTTTGTTAGTAACAATGAACTTGTGATCATAGATGGTTAAAAATGCTTTTGGGAAACACACCTCAGGTTTGTTGATTAGAGGCAAGAATGAGCACAACTGGTCAGGGACAACCTTAATCAGTATTTTATAGACTAACTGAAGTTTGAAGAATGGATGACACTTGGTTTAATGTCCTTATCAACACTTCAGAACCAAAGACAGGAGCTACACAACAACAGTGAGGTAAAAAGAATCACTAATTGGTCAATGTTTGGTTGGTTACACAATGCTATATCTTATGCTTGGGGACATCAGCCAATCAGTATTCGGCGTGAACTACTTATTTTCCTTATGTTAGAAAAAGTTTACCAAAATCTGCTAAAACTGTCCTCAGTCTCAGGCCATCCAAGACATAGATGAGTTTGTTTCTTCATTGTAATAGATTGGGACAAATGTAGCTTTCCATCACTTGTTCAGCAATGGAGGCTCTGCAGTGAATAGGTGCCGTCAGAATGAGAGTCCAAACAGCTGATAAAAACATCACAATAATCCACAAGTAATCCACAACACTCCAGTCCATCAGTTAATGACTTGTGAAGTGAAAAGCTGCTTTCTCCAGTAAAAAAAAAGTTCTCATCTGAATCAGGAGAGGAATATTCATAGATCACAACAGCTCTAAACAAATATGTGAGAGACAACAGACTTTTTCACCAGAGGAAGCATTATTATGGATTATGGATGTCTATTTTAGTTGGAAGCATAGTTTGAAGTTAAAAACATCTTGATGGTTTTCTTTTCAGCTTTTGGCTTCTAAAGATGTGAACTGATGGACTGGAGAGGTGTGAATTATTGTGATGTTTTTATCAGCTGTTTGGACTCTCATTCTGACGGCACTCATCCATTGATGAGCAAGTGATGTTAATGCTACATTTCTACAAACCTGATGAAGAAACAAACTCATCCACATCTTGGATGGCCTGAGGGTGAAGGGTTATTTATTTTGTTCTTTTAAATATCCCTTGGTCAGTCTATAGCGAAAAGTGATCAACATGAATTGTAACAGCTTCAGTTTCTGAGAAATATTCGATGCATCACCTGGCTGTACTCCCACACAGGTATTTGTGTAAGGGATATTGAATTTGAATCAGATTCATATAATGCTTTATAAGTAAGATGCAATAAGGTGAAAGAGTACTTGTCAGTCTTATTGACATCACATTTGATGTGTTTTACATAATATTTATATCCTCAGAGCAAAGATTACATAACTGTTGAATTTTTGGCAAACCTGAAGGGCAGGCATGGGTGTATGATTATGCATAAATATGCATATAGCCATCCACACAAAAATATCTATGCTCTTGAATTCACACTGTCAGTGTTAGACTGAAACCTAAAGACTCCAGAAGAATAAGATGGATAAATGACATGCAGTTTTCTGGAGGTGAAAACATAGTCTATTATTATCGAAAAATGCATACTGTATATATATATAAGCTTATAATATATGTATGGGCCATTCTACAGAATTGGTGCAAACTTCTGTCCCACAAAGAAAAAAAACATTTATATAGCATTTACGTATTCAAATAAGATCCTTTAATTATCTATTGAGACCCAAAATAATATTTAAAACATTAGTAAGCTTAATATACAGGTGCTGGTCATATAATTAGAATATCATCAAAAAGTTAATTTATTTCACTAATTCCATTCAAAAAGTGAAACTTGTATATTATATTCATTCATTACACACAGACTGATATATTTCAAATGTTTATTTCTTTTCAATTTTGATGTTTAGAACTGACAACTAAGGCAAATCCCAAATTCAGTATCTCAGAAAATTTGAATATTGTGAAAAGGTTCAATATTGAAGACACCTGGTGCCACACTCTAATCAGTTAATTAACTCAAAACACCTGCAAAGCCTTTAAATGGTCTCTCAGCCTAGTCCTGTAGGCTACACAATCATGGGAAGACTGCTGACTTGACAGTTGTCCAAAGATGACCATTGACACCCTTGCACAAGGAGGGCAAGACACAAAAGTTCATTGCAAAAGAGGCTGGCTCTTCACAGAGCTCTGTGTCCAAGCACATTAATAGAGAGGTGAAGGGAAGGAAAAGATGTTGTAGAAAAAAGTGTACAAGCAATAGGGATAACCGCACCCTGGAGAGGATTGTGAAACAAAACCACACTCAAAAATGTGGGGGAGATTCACAAAAAAATGGACTGCAGCTGGACTCAGTGCTTCAAGAACCACTACACAAAGACATATGCAAGACATGGGTTTCAGCTGTCGCATTCCTTGTGTCAAGCCACTCTTGAACAACAGACAGCGTCAGAAGCGTCTCACTTCAAAAAGGACTGGACTGCTGCTGAGTGGCCCAAAGTTATGTGCTCTGATCAAAGTAAATTTTGCATTTCCTTTGGATATCAGGGTCCCAGAGTCTGGAGGAAGAGAGGAGAGGCACACAATCCATGTTGCTTGAGGTTCAGTGTAAAGTTTCCACAGTCAGTGATGGTTTGGGGTGTCATGTCATACGCTGGTGTTGGTCCACTGTGTTTTCTGAGGTCCAAGGTCAACACAGCCGTATACCAGGAAGTTTTAGAGCTCTTCATGCTTCCTGCTGCTGACCAACTTTATGGAGATGCAGATTTCATTTTCCAACAGGACTTGGCACCTGCACACACAGTGCCAAAGCTACCAGTACCTGGCTTAAGGACCATGGTATCCCTGTTCTTAATTGGCTAGCAAACTCGCCTGACCTTAACCCCATAGAAAATCCATGGGGTATTGTGAAGAGGAAGATGCGATATGCCAGACCCAAGAAATGCAGAAAGAGCTGAAGGCCACTATCAGAGCAACCTGGGCTCTCATAACACCTGAGCAGTGCCACAGACTGATCGACTTCATGCCACGCCGCATTGCTGCAGTAATTCAGGCAAAAGGAGCCCCAACTAAGTATTGAGTGCTGTACATGGTCATACTTTTCATGTTCATACTTTTCAGTTGGCCAAGATTTCTAAAAATCCTTTCTTCTTTGTATTGGTCTTAAGTTATATTCAAATTTTCTGAGATACTGATTTTTGGGATTTTCCTTAGTTGTCAGTTATAATCATCAAAATTGAAATAAACATTTGAAATATATCAGTCTGTGTGTAATGAAGGAATATAATATACAAGTTTCACTTTTTGAATGGAATTACGGAAATAAATCAACTTTTTGATGATATTCTAATTATAAGACCAGCACCTGTATATGAAATTGTTATTTATTTGGTACTTTCAATTGAGAGGTGGCTGTCCCGAACCCTAACCCCTAAATTTCAACTTATGAAAATGATATTGAAATTTTTTTTTTCTTTTTTTTCCATTGTTGTTTTTAAAAGTATCTTTTGATTCTTTTAAAAACCAAAATAAAAAATGGATGTAAACACCCAGAAGCAAAAAAAAACGTATATATTTATTTTAGATTTTCTTTGTAAATTATGAAACTTTATGTAATAAAAAAACAAAACAAAACAATGTCTTGCATTTTTCATGTCACTACCATAACAGTGTATGTTTTGTCCATTGGCCGATACTAAACCCATAGATTTATGATCAGGAAATATTCCTGTGTCGTAGCTACAAGGTGAGAGTAGATAGGTCTCATCATTTTGAGGTAAATGTGTCTAAAAGTCTGAAAAATCTGTGTAACTTTAAAGGGATAGTTCACCCCAAAATGAATCTTTAATTACTCACCCTCATGTCGTTCTGGACCTGGGAACATTACAGTTGAGTTTCTGTCTATGGGAGGTTCAGAGAGCTCTCGGATATCGTCAAAAATATCTTAATTTGTGTTCTGAAGATGAAAGGAGGTCTTACGGGTTTGGAACGACATGAGAGTGAGTGATTAGTGACCGAATTTTCATTTTGGGGTGAACTATCCCTTTAAGTAACGTCACTGACGAACAAATATTTTTTCTGCAATTAAGCACACTTTTTTGGCGAGTTATTCCATAAAATTTAGTTTTTATATGTATACCACTGTGACAAAAGGGGACACATAATCCTCATATTTGGGGGAAATAAACAAAATATTAGTACAGTTATGCATTTTTTTCTATTTATTTTTTTATTTTAGTATGCTTTAGTAGTGTTTTAGTATAGTGAGTTAAAATTCTCTAATGTGATGTGGTTGCTACCAAAGCATAAATGTTACTATACCGAAAATGTGCTGTCACTACTGAAACATGGGATGTTTTGTCCAAAATAAAGTATACTGAATTATCAACTACGATGTTATGATAGTTTTTAGTTAAATGTATATTCAAACTAATGAATCCTTAACTTTGAAACCAGTATGATCAATTTGCCTTTTAAAATGAAAAATTGGATTCAAAATACAACAAATCTCATGAATTACACTTGAAATATTTGTAAAAAAAATTAATTGTTTAATAAAATATATATATATATATTTAGATAGAAAGATGAATTTTTAAAAAAATAAATATATATACAAAATCATCATCCAAATGAATATTTTCACAACAATATACACTGTGTGCAGAATTATTAGGCAAATGAGTATTTTGACCACATCATCCTCTTTATGCATGTTGTCTTACTCCAAGTTGTATAGGCTCGAAAGCCTACTACCAATTAAGCATATTAGGTGATGTGCTGTGCATAATTATTAGGCAACTTCCTTTCCTTTGGCAAAATGGGTCAAAAGAAGGACTTGACAGGCTCTGAAAAGTCAAAAATAGTGAGATATCTTGCAGAGGGATGCAGCACTCTTAAAATGCCAAGCTTCTGAAGCGTGATCATCGAACAATCAAGCGTTTCATTCAAATTAGCCAACAGGGTCGCAAGAAGCGTGTGGAAAAAACCAAAGGCGCAAAATAACTGCCCGTGAACTGAGAAAAGTCAAGCGTACAGCTGCCAAGATGCCACTTGCCACCAGTTTTGGCCATATTTCAGATAAACATCACTGGAGTGCCCAAAAGCACAAGGTGTGCGAATCCTGACTTGAATAAATGTATGAACCATAATAAAGCAAAACCGACCACTGAACAAGACACACATGCTGAAACGTCAAGACTGGGCAAAGAAATATCTCAAGACTGATTTTTCTAATAGTTTTTATGGACTGATGAAAAGTGAGTCTTGATGGGCCAGATGGATGGGCCCGTGGCTGGATCGGTAAAAGGGCAGAGAGCTCCAGTCCGACTCAGACGCCAGCAAGGTGGAGGTGGAGTACTGGTTTGGGGCTGCTATCATCAAAGATGAGCTTGTGGGGCCTTTTCGGGTTGAGGATGGAGTCAAGCTCAACTCCCAGTCCTACTGCCAGTTTCTGGAAGACACCTTCTTCAAGCAGTGGTACAGGAAGAAGTCTGCATCCTTCAAGAAAAAACATGATTTTCATGCAGGACAATGCTCCATCACACGCGTCCAAGTACTCCACAGCGTGGCTGGCAAGAAAGGGTCTAAAAGAAGAAAAACTAATGACTTGGCCTCCTTGCTCACCTGATCTGAACCCCATAGAGAACCTGTGGTCCATCATGAAATGTGAGATTTACAAGAAGGGAAAACAGTACACCTCTCTGAACAGTGTCTGGGAGGCTGTGGTTGCTGCTGCACGCAATGTTGATGGTGAACAGATCAAAACACTGACAGAATCCATGGATGGCAGGCTTTTTGAGTGTCCTTGCAAAGAAAAGGTGGCTATATTGGTCACTGATTTGTTTTTGTTTTGTTTTTGAAATGTCAGAAATTTATATTTGTGAATGTTGAGATGTTATATTGGGTTTCACTGCTGAAAATAAATAATTGAAATGGGTATATATTTGTTTTTTGTTAAGTTGCCTAATAATTATGCACAGTAATAGTCATCTGCACACACAGATATCCTCCTAAAATAGCTACAACTAAAAACAAACTAAAAAACTACTTTCAAAAATATTCAGCTTTGATATTAATGAGTTTTTGGAATCATTGAGAACATGGTTGTTGTTCAATAATAAAATTATTCCTCAAAAATACAACTTGCCTAATAATTCTGCACTCCCTGTATATACACACACACACACACACACACACACACACACACACACACACACACACACACACACAGGTGCATCTCAATAAATTAGAATGTTGTGGAAAAGTTCATTTATTTCAGTAATTCAACTCAAATTGTGAAACTTGTATTAAATAAATTCAGTGCACACAGACTGAAGTAGTTTAAGTCTTTGGTTCTTTTAATTGTGATGATTTTTGGCTCACATTTAACAAAAAACCCACCAATTCACTATCTCAACAAATTAGAATATGGTAACATGCCAATCAGCTAATCAACTTAAAACACCTGCAAAGGTTTCCTGAGCCTTCAAAATGGTCTTTCAGTTTGGTTCACTAGGGCTACACAATCATGGGGAAGACTGCTGATCTGACAGTTGTCCAGAAGACAATCATTGACACCCTTCACAAGGAGGGTAAGCCACAGACATTCATTGCCAAAGAAGCTGGCTGTTCACAGAGTGCTGTATCCAAGCATGTTAACAGAAAGTTGAGTGGAAGGAAAAAGTGTGGAAGAAAAAGATACACAACCAACCGAGAGAACCGCAGCCTTATGAGGATTGTCAATCAAAATCAATTCAAGAATTTGAGTGAACTTCACAAGGAATGGACTGAGGCTGGGGTCAAGGCATCAAGAGCCACCACACACAGACGTGTCGAGGAATTTGGCTACAGTTGTCGAATTCCTCTTGTTAAGCCACTCCTGAACCACAGACGATGTCAGAGGCGTCTTACCTGGGCTAAGGAGAAGAAGAACTGGACTAATGCCCAGTGGTCCAAAGTCCTCTTTTCAGATGAGAGCAAATTTTGTATTTCATTTGGAAACCAAGGTCCTAGAGTCTGGAGGAAGGGTGGATAAGCTCATAGCCCAAGTTGCATGAAGTCCAGTGTTAAGTTTCCACAGTCTGTGATGATTTGGGGTACAATGTCATCTGCTGGTGTTGGTCCATTGTGTGTTTTGAAAACCAAAGTCACTGCACCTGTATACCAAGATTTGTGGAGCACTTCATGCTTCCTTCTGCTGACCAGCTTTTTGAAGATTTGGCACCTGCCCACACTGCCAAAAGCACCAAAAGTTGGTTAAATGACCATGGTGTCTGTGTGCTTGACTGGCCAGCAAACTCACCAGACCTGAACCCCAGAGAGAATCTATGGGGTATTGTCAAGAGGAAAATGAGAAACAAGAGACCCAAAAACCTGGGCTTCCATACCACCTCAGCAGTGCCACAAACTGATCACCTCCATGCCACGCTGAATTGAGACAGTAATTAAAGCAAAAGGAGCCCCTACCAAGTATTGAGTACATGTACAGTAAATGAACATACTTTCCAGAAGGCCAACAAATCACTAAAAATGTTTTTTATTTATTTATTTATTTATTTATTTTGGTCTTATGAAGTATTCTATTTTGCTGAGATCGTGAATTGGTGGGGTTTTGTTAAATGTGAGCCAAAATCATCACAATTAAAAGAACCAAAGACTTAAACTACTTCAGTTTGTGTGCACTGAATTTATTTTATACACAAGTTTCACAATTTGAGTTGAATTACTGAAATAAATTAACTTTTCCATGACATTCTAATTTATTGAGATGCACCTGTATATATAAACAATCTAGATGTAAGCGAAATCTTAATAGGTCAATATAACCCTTCTAATTAAATTAGTATTACTGTTTCGGTACTGACAAATTTGGGGAAGAGGACAAATATTCCAAAACTTTCTAAAAATACAATATGGAAATTAACTGCACAGATACTAGAATTCTGTAGAATGGTACGATTGTTTTATCTCTTGATGTGTGTGTGTGTGTATATATATATATATATATATATCAAGAGATAAAACATATTTGTACCCCCATGATACAGTGGAAATAACATTTATCAATCCATAAATAATACATTTCTTCTAAATTACGGACTGGATTGTAGAAATCCCCAAGCGTAAAATATGAGTCGTGTGTTTTTCTCTCATCCTTGAGAAAGGCTTCATGGTTGGCGGTGGTTCCCTGTCGTTAGGCATCACGCATGAGAACCATCCCCCACCAGCGGAGAGTGAACACATCGTGATCTGGCGCGGGGTCACCTTCTATCACTGCGAACGAGAAAACCGCACCGCGCTCATACATCATTCTCGGTAGGAAACAATCATATTTTCATCTTACGGCTTATGCGGAATATTATTGTATGGTGCATATTTGACCTGGGCATTGCTTTGTGTAAAAGTGTTTCTGTTCAAACCTTCTGTGCTATCCTAAATAGTCGCTTTTGGTGCTTGTTTGCGGTGTATTTCATGCACATTATGGCATCATGTTAGCACCGACGTGTCCATACGAAGAAAATAAAATACATTTATAGCTAGCTACAAATTCATCTTCATCGCTATTCCTACCCCAACCCCTGGTATTATATCTATAAATATTAAATCCAGGCATCCAGCGAGTAAATAGACCCGTTTTACATGAAAAAAAAAGAAAGAAAAAAAAAAACTCACTGTCGTTTATAAAGTGTCGGGAATTTCGCGCAAAGCAATGTCACGTTGAATATCCAGCAGCGCAAATGAATCATTTTAGCCAAAGAAAAATCTGAGCAAGGCCATGTTGATAATCAGGCTCGCCTGACTGTTATTTCTAAGCTTATGAACATCAAACATGACATATCAGCTATGCTTTCATTGATATAGATGGCTTTTCTTCAAGAGCACTACTGGTTGCCGTTGCTTTTAGGCAGATGGCGAGGAGTGATAAACAAAACAAGACAATATCACTGAAGGAATCACATCTGAGCTGTAGAAATATCAATCTGCCTGGGGCTATTTTATCAAATGCATGATTAAAATGAAAAGGCATCGGGCATGTTAGCAATAAAACCTGTCGGAAGATATGAGTGCGATTCAGTGACTGGTCGTTATGTAACAGCTAGCAACAACAACACTTGACAGTCATCGATGAAGAAATTCACCACAGCTCGAGATACCATCGCATTCGTGTTTTCATTTTGTGAAACTGTATAATATGATGATAATTAATGCTTTAGATCAGTATGTCTCCTTCCTTAACCATGCTATAATACACGTCTGTACGTGGCAAACGGTTGTGGTGCGTAACGTTCAGAAGCTCCTCAAGACACTGCGAAGCTACAGAAGACTTTGATGGACTTCAGGATTTGAGTGCGTCATCCAATGAATGCTTATACAGATCGTGTTTTTGTAGCCAATCAAACTGCTACATTCATTCAGCCCACATCTATCAGCCATCTCCTTCGTGGTTGCAAATATTATACTCTTATTATTCACATATAGGCTATCATTTTGATATACACACAATTATTATTATTTATTTACTTAAAGAAATCAGTTCTTTAGAATATGGAAATGTTTAATTAAACAGTAGTCTCTAAATTTCATTCCTAGTGTATTTTGTATTTTTGCTGATAGAGGGAGCTCTGGATTTTCAAAATTAAATAAAAGACTTCTATTTCCTTTTAATGTTTTGATTATTTAGCTCAATAGGATAAATATCTCTTTGTTTAGTTGTGTATTGGATTGGCTGGTGTGTTGGAGCTGTCCGTGGTGCTGAAACCAAATGTGCCTTCTTTTTCTCTAAAAGTGATGCATCCACGTCTAATATTTGACATTAAGAGTTTAGAAAATCTCTATAGCATTTCCATTCATATGTACATGAATATTGTTGCAGCTAAAATGACAGCATTGTCAGCACTGTCATAAGCTGTCAGAAATGCGTGAAACAAAGTTTCGTTACATTTTCTCAGACATTGCACACGTTCTGTGTGGCAGTTTGAGACACGTCACTATATCATTATCAGGCTTTATTATCCTGTTTTCCTGCATTTGCAACAAAGAGGAAACACACTTTACCCATTTAGAGTTTAATTATGTTTTGTGTTCTGTTGGAAGATAATTGTTTTATGTCATTAAAAGGATCTGTTTTCATGGGTAGATGCATTGAGATCTCACAGACTTAAACACTAATGAATGATCGTATGTAGAACCTTCAAGCTAATGAAGGGTGTAAAGCTGTTGGTACATTAATCTGAGACAATAACAAGATTTTATGGCTCATCTTTCATTTCAAAAGCCTAATTTAAGAAGAGAAGAGAAGAGGCGGGAGAAATATGTGCAATTGTGAAATGTTTATTCATGATGGTGGGTGTTTTTTTTCCATGACTTTCATGAGCTCACAGCCTCAGTCCCCGTGGAGTAACCCGGGGTTATGTGTCTCACTCAAGGGCAAATGGCTCATTCCTTGCAGGGATCTTCCGGTTGCAAGTCTGAAGCTTTACCCATTACACCACAACAGAATGGAGCTTACCTTCATAACTCTTTTCTCTGCTATTAGCAGAACAGAGTATAGTTTGCTTCATTTTAACCTCTTGATCACTCTGTATTTATTTTTATCTACTTATGTCTGCAAAAGTCAACAAAAATCAACATAACACATGTCTTACTGCAGTTCTCTTTCAGATTCTATCATAAACTATTTAACACTCAATAGTACAGTGTTTTTATTTTTTATTTTTGCAACATCCAAAATCATGTTGTTTTTTTTTTTATTAATTTGTTTTATTATATCCGTAATGCGACTATAGAAAAAGATAACTGTCAATTACTAGATTATTATAAGAGTACATTCCAGATAAGATGCATTTTTGCCTTGTGGCATGGATAACTGTCCAGTAAAGTTGTGCTGCACAGCTCTGTTGTATAGTTTGTGTCCTTCTGATTGTATTGCATCATTTCTAATCTAATTATCACCTTGTCTTCTACCACTTACATCTTGTGTGTTGCCTTTAATAAAAGTTTCTGTAAAATGAACACATAGAAATATAATTCAAAAATGTCTAAATGTGTGTAATATGTGACACTGCCGTAAATTTACTGTCATCCCAAATATAATTTTAAATGTCACATCCTTCAGTAATAGCCTCTTTGTAAAGCTGCATTACATGCATAGAAACTGAAATGTTTAGCACAAACTGTAAAGATCAGACTGAAATGATCAGGGATGTTATTAGAAATAAATGTCAGACACTTTGTTTATTAAACACACATTTTCCTAATAAATTCACAGTTTACATGAGGATCACACATTTGTTTGGACTGAAATAATAAAATCCTTTCTACCATTATCTGCTTGGTCACTCATGAATCATTGTTATTGATGTTACATGGTATTTTTGTTGTTTTATAGTATAAATATCTAAACACTCTTAAATCAAGATACATTTACTTGAGAAGCAAAATGACAAGATATTAGGAATTGTTTTCAGAAAAATTTATTAATATTTTGTTAGTTTTTTGCTTAAAACAAGAAAAAAATTTCTGCCAATGGGGCAAGAAAAGTAATCTTGTTTTCTCTTTGAATTAAGATTATTTTTCTTACTCCATTGTCAGCCTTTATTTTTTTCTTTTTTGCAGTGTAGGCATATTTTCTATATTCTTTATATGATAACTTTCTACAGAGTTGAATGTCAAAAAGTTGTCACAGATCTCTCTGTGGGTATATAAAAATCTGATTTGTTCTTGGGTGGAGTGCTTTCACTTTTACACAAACCACATTCATGTGTCTGGAGTGCTGAGCACATCCCTCAGGCAGCTGTCAGTTCTTTTTCTTCAGTGGCAGGATTGTGGTTCCCAGCATGCACTGCAGCATGAATGACTCATGCAAACTACTGTGCTGTGCTACTGTTTACTGTGTGCTGCATCTCTGAGGCACCTGCGCTGTAGTGTAAACTGCACATTTCTGTGTCATTATTGAATGTCACCATTACATTTATCGATTTCTTCACACAAGAGTCTGAAGACCGTGTTAACTGAATCCTGCAATGGATGCTTCTGTTTGTTGTAATGGCATTTATTTACTTTTGTATGAAGGTAAAATGACGTCAAAAAGATTTGCATCTGCAGGGTAATATTTGTGGAAGTGTACATAAGACTGTAAGCATAAAATAAATTTGCATGCACAAGAGAAGCTTTGTAAAGGTGTAAATCACATTTCAAGCGTAAGAAAAAATTATTTGCAGCATTTTACTGTTACTTGTAAGTGTAATTCATGTATTGTGAAACTGCAGCTTCATGCTAATGCAAAATAAATATGATCTGCATGCTTCTGACTGCTTCACTTTTGGCACGTTTTTTTTTTTTTTTGAAAGATTGATTTGCAAGCGAAGCAACCGTTTAAATTGCCCGGATTGACTGCATAGAGAACCAATCGTATGTTACAAAAAAAATTTTTGCAAATGGCACCTGTTTTTCTCGAAATAATCCAATATGTTTTTTTTTTTCTTTTTGCCTACAATTTTGGCACGTTCTCTTCACTAACGGAGATTTGCAAGGGGTAGGGCAACCTTCTTCTGTGTAGAATCAATGAGCAACAGCTTCTTCATTTACTCTAATCTGCAATAAACACACAGTCAAACGCCAAGACATTAACTGCACTAGTTCAAAATAGTTTTTCCAGGAATGGTACTTTTAACATGTGTAAAAAAAAAAAAAAACATGTTTTTATAAGTTGCCATTAGGCTATGTTTTCTTAAATTTGACCTGTGTAGTTTACTTCTCTTCCTCATATATGAAATATTAGTTTAAATAGTATCTCGAAATAAAGTCTAGATCTGCACTAGCCTAATACAGCATAATTTTACGTCTTTTAAACTTTTCAATCTAATTGTACCAACAGCTTAACAATTTTTACAAAATATTACCATTCGATTCTCTCTAACTAATTCACCATTTATAATCTGTAATTTATCGTGTAACCACTAGATGGCTGTTTTAGAGGGCTGTGGTTCCCTACCCTTTGGGTTCCCCACATAATCTTGAATTTGGGATAGCCAATTAAAGACATATATATCAAAGTTTTTGCCTTAGTCAAATCGCATGACTCTCATTTTGCTTCATATAATAGCTTGATCTGTCTCATGAAAGTAATCATGATCCATAAACAGAAACATGGTCTAAAAAAATGAACAAATTCATATTTAAGTAGCTTTATTGGCATGGTAAAAAGGTTTTACAAAGTATAGCTCTCTAATATCATAGTGTTGAGCATTGTCACATAACATCATTTTGATTATAAAGTTTAACATCAAATCAGTGGTGTAAGCAGATTATGAAAGTTCAATGTAAAGCCAAATCAAATTATGTTAACACTAGCTCACAATTCAGTATGAACACAGCTTATGAAAGGAACATGTTTTAATTAAGTTGTTATTTTTATTTATTTATTTATTTATTTATTTTACTGTATGTGTACTTTAAAGGTCCAATTCTGGCAGCGAGAACGATCCTGAACTAAATGAAGATTAATGTCTTGGCATATGATGTGTTTATTGAACCAATCAGATAAGAGTAAATGAAGAGTCAGTGAGAGGCTCATTTGATTGACTACAAGAAGAAGGTGGACCCGCCCTCCCCCTAACGCTTGCAAAACTCAGTTAGTGAGAGAATCGTGCCAAAATTGTAAGCGCAGAGGAAAGAAAGATGGAGCTGTACATATCGTATTATTTCGGGAACTTTTTACCCACATGCACAAGTCATTTTGAAATTTGAGTTTGTTTTTTTACACATGCAGATTGGTTCTCTGCAGTCAATCCATTTTGCAGTTCTTAAAATTGTTTTCACCTGCAAATCACCGTTCATGGGCTTGCAGTGCTTTTGACCATCTTTTGGCGAAAAAAAAAACGTGCCAAAAATGTAATTGCGGAAAAATGGAAGTCAGAAGCATGCAGATCATATGTATTTTGCTTTAGCATGAATCTGCAGTTTCACAATACATGAATTACACTTACAAGTAACAGTAAAATGCTGCAAATAATTTTTTCTTACGGTTGAAGATTTACACCTTTACAAAGCTTCTCTTGCGCATGCAAATTTAATTTACTCTTACAGTCTTATGTACACTTCCACAAATATTACCCTGCGTATGAAAATCTTTTTGACTTCATTTTACCTTCATACTTTTGCTGCTTATTTGCATTGCTGTCAGGTTGTTAGCCACACAAAAACACATTAGCCATTTAGCTACTGAGTTGTTCCAAGATAATATGTCTCCAATATCTGATCATTTTATCCATAAAATGACCAATTAGCTACAATTTGAAAAACCTGTGCATTATTGCTGTTCAACTGGTAATTCAGTAAACCCTTAAATTTGCACAAGAGTTACTGAGAGCTAACAAGCCTGAACAAAAGTTTGGTGAATTGTCGAACACAGTTCACTCAGAGCTGTAATGATTTGCTTTGCTAGAGACAATAAGATTGATGATTTGAATAGGAATAGCTTTAACTGCAGCAACACAAATTAATGACTGCTAAATGTCTATTTAATGACCGAATTAATTAGTTACAGACTTTACTAGTCAACTAATCTGATTAATCATTAAAGAACCTTTTTTTTTTTTATGTTTTAATTAAAAGAAAGTTTAATGTAGAGAAGTCACTGATGCAGCATTTAGAAATGCAAAACTGGTAAGGAAAGGCTCACATTCTTCTACTTGTGCAGCAAAGTTAGACTTGATGATGGATCGGACAGCTCTATAGTAAGAGGTTCAGATGCTACTTTTCTTGTGCTCATATTATCCATCCAGGGTCCTCCCCTAATCCAGATCACACAGTCTATATAGGGCACCTACCCTCCAAAGGGACACCATCTTATACTATGCTCTTCTGCTCTCCCTCCAGCCTGTTCAGGAAGCTCAGATATATACTGTATAATGGCAATCGTGTTTCTTGCTAAACATTGATCCTTGCCAATTTCAGCTTTAAATTCAACTATGTACATCTTATCCCCAACTTGAAACTCATGATTCAATAGTTGGCCATAACAGTAATGAATTTGAGGTAGTGAACATTACAAGTCATGAGAATTTTAAGAGAGTATTTCTGCTAATCACATGGTGAGGACTGATTGAAGGACTCCAGACAAGTTTGTATAACCTGCCAAACCAGGACAGGAGCATCCTTCACAGCGATGCCATAGAAGAACCATTTTTGGTTCTACAAAAAAACATTCAGTCAAAGGTTCTTTAAAGAACCTTTTCTTTAAAGGCCATGCTTGGACAGAGTGGGGAGAGCAGCAAGACAAACCCCCCTGGGTATGCATACATAATCGAATGTTATAGAGACTGCTTCAATGAAGAGACTGTGAAGAAAGAACAAAGTTAGATTGGATTACAGGTTCAGTTGGTGGAGTTGGGGTTGGAGGAGGGAGTTAATTGCAATTGGAAATTAAATAGACCGCATGTGATAGGTGTCAAGACTGGATTGGTACACGTCAGGAACAGCTGACTGTCGGCTGATTCAAGCGTGACTAACGTGGCCTGACTGAACTAACACGATGCTGAATTTCTTACCTTTTCATAATCTGAAGAACTTTCTTTTGCCACAGAAAACCTTTTGTGAAACAGAACGGTTCTTCAGATTCTTTATGAAACCATTTAGACAAAAAAAAAAAAATAAGTGTCTTCTATGGCATCGTGAAGCACCTTTGTTTTTAAGAGTGTCAGGTCTGGAGATAATGATGATAGGGGATCACTGGAGGGCCAACTGATCAACACAATGGAGATACAGACTGGAACTAGGCCTATTATGAATTTGTTTTTCAGCAGATCTGACTCCTAGTCTTTGGTCTTCTTAGCCATGTCCCTGCCCTCACATTCCCCTCCTTCCCATGTCTTCAGCTAGTGAGGCTACTCCTGAGGGTAACTCTACTCATACTGCATTTTTTTTTTTAACTTCTAAACTCAATACCTGGGAGAGCTTGGGATACTGGAGGAAACAGTTTGTTGATGAATAGCATTACCATTTTTAGAAGCATTGAAGTGACTATTGAAAAAGGTTTCTTGGGTAACTGAGTGACTTTACAAATCTTTTCTTGAGGATCAGTTTAGCTTGTATGACTTCTATGAGTTCTTGTGAAAAGATTTAGATTCGATGTATTGTCAAGTAGGTCTCATAGCTCTTGTTGAGTACCTTTGGAATATGTTGAGGTATTTCATGTAAAATATTATCCAAGAAATATGCAATCCAATGTCCTCTTTACCATATGTTGTCTGATAGAAAATGTGGTCTGTATTGTTCATAAAGGTCAGGTGGGATTTGTTGAGGGAGTCACACCAAGAAAGAAGTGCACTTATGAACATAAAAACCAGAGAGTTCCCAAACCTATCCTGTTTCTAACATAAGAATCTGAACTGATGCTTGGAAACAATGTTCAACAGAGCAAGCTCATTAAAAAGCAGCACGATCTGCTGAAAAAAATCAGTTTTAAAAGGGAAACTGCTGCTTCAGTACAGATGCTGTAAGTGCTCCACAGAGAGCAAACGAAACAAACTGACAAAGACTCAATAGAGTGTGTCTCTCAGCAAAACAGCTAGAGCAGCGACTTCTCAGAGTCTTCTGATGGGGGTATTTGTAATGAAGAGGATGGGGTGCAATTCACAACCCACAGGTGGAGCTGACAGTCAGTCACACATACACAACACAAACTGTGTATGCACTGACAAGACAGTGAACCATAATGATGAGTTTCCATGCTACACAAGCTCTTGGATTAGTGGTTAGGATAAGAGCAATGAACTTACATTCTGTACAAATGGTAAAGCAGAGATTTCCCAAATTACACATGCATTATTGTGCAGAAATGGATGTCATTGTTCTTGTTCATAGCCAGTTTTCTTTGGCAGCTAATGTATTACAGTATATGAAACTTTAGTATTTCTCTTTGTTGAGTCTTAAAAAGTTGAGTCTTAGAAAAAACATTGAATGAATTCAGAAACACTTTGGGCCAAACAATTAAATCTTAACTAATCTTTTGTGAAAAGCTGTATTTAAGAATTTGCCAGTTTCCTTTGTTTAAAGCGACTTACAGTGCATTGACATGGTTTTATCAGTATGCAGCTTTAATATTGTTGCAGATTGCGATGAGGAAATGAAATTAATCCATCTTGCACAACCAATTGTTTTGGGTTAAAATAATAGATTATGAGTTTTCTCTAAATTACAGAGAGACATGCATTGACAGTAGTTGCCACAGTGAAGTGAATGGACATTTAATATCAGAATGAATGTGATTTCATTATGAAGTTGAAGATCACACCATTATATCATAAGCAACCACCACTCTTTCTCTTTATTTGTCAAGAACGCCCATTCTAGCATGAATTAAGCTTCACCTGGTCTCCAGTGTGCAGTCTGGAAGCATTGCTTATTCATGGAACTGTACGTTTTTCTCTGCCTCATTCAGTTTGGGTTCTACTTGCAAACTGCTTTTATACTAAACAGCTCTTTCAGATGCTGATATAGAAATATAAGCAAGTGGAAATGAAACTTTTTTTTTTATGTTAATAGAGAAATGAACATTTTTGTTTCTCACCTGCATAGACTTTCTCCATTAACATAGCACTGGATAGTGAAGACCGTCGATTATGTTTCTGAGCTGAGTAGTCTTTTCTGCTAAATACATCCTTGCAGCATAAGTATACAGTAAAAATGTGTGTTTTTCCATTATTGCTGAAAACATTAGTCTAACTTGGGCTTAGTCCAGGAACATAACCTTTCAATATTGAGCACGTAGCATCTAACTTCATCCAGGGTGACTGTATATCTATATTAAATTAACTGTAAATCTCATTGGATAAAAAAGGACTGGTAAATGATAGGCAACCAATAAGTTATTATTCAATCAAATCAAACTGTAAGTTATATTCCAGATCGAACCCTCACTTTGTGACATGAATTGTTTTTTCTGTCCCAAATCTCCTCCTCAGCATCTCATCAGAATCAATGTCAGTTGAGCTGAGAAAAGCATAGGTTTCTAACATCTTTCGATCACAGGATTGAGTACTCTGAGAACATCTTTTGGTCGAAAGTCATTTGTTTTCAAATCAGCACACTCTCTACACAAAGCCTATCTCAAATTAGAAGTAGAAATGTTTCATTGTGCTCAACATTTGAGACAATATTGTATATTACAATCATGTGATCCCTTAATGAATTATGATGAGCTCACTGAAAAAGAAAATAAAAATAGAAAAAAAAATAGATAGTAAAAATAAGTTACTAAGTGGTGTTACTGTAAGAGTTTAACAAATAAAAATTGTATGTGCGTATGCTCCATATTCTTGTTTTTGGGTCAAATTGTAAGTGGAAATATACATAGAATCAGATGTGTTTATGTCACTTGGAAAGAGCTAGTTAGCATTCCCATTTATCTTAATAGCAGTTTGTCAGCTTGTACATGGCCGTCCTGATAGTAGTGTGAATGTTTTCATCTTTGCTAACGGGGTCTTTTGCTCAGAAATCATGATAACACTGATTGGAAGATGAAACCTCAATGTACACAGATCCAAAGTATCATAAGCTGTCCGATATCAAAGTTAGCAGACAGGTTGTGAAAGTCTATTTTATGGTTTTAAGATCTTTCAAAAATCATTTACAAGATTTGTAACTTACAGTATATGTTTTTTTGCAGAATTTTCCAAATAATTTCTTTAATCACAGTCAAAGAAATAATAATATAAAAAGCGCAAAATTTTTTGAATGGCCGTCAATGAAGGAAGATGAGAATAGTGTAGTTACCAAATCTACCAGCAGGTGCTAACTGGACCATGCTAACCAGAAAAACTTTCAAATCAAATCAAATCACTTTTATTGCCACATCACCAACAGCACGTGTGCCGTGGTGAGTGAAAAGCTTGGGAGCATGCTTCAGACAGTGCAGAATAAAATTGACGTGATTTAACAAATAACAGTATACACATTAAGACACTTTACAAATAACCATATAATTTTATGTACAGTATATACACTATATAAAAAAATTATATATAAAATATACAAACATAATACAGGTATACATAATCCACAAGTGTACACAGAGTGGTTTTAGATGTAACTTTGACCACTTATTTAAAATAACTCATATTCTCTTGAATGGCTTTTCCTGTCCACTCTTTCACAAATGCTGTACATCAGCATAGTGATGGTATCAAATGGTAATATTATAGACTGTTTGGTCACAATTTATTTTAAAGTCCAATTCTCGCTATTAACAAACCATTAACTGTGACTTTTGCCTCAGTAAACTCCTAATTTGCTGCTTATTAATAGTTAGTGCAGTAGTTGTTAAGTTTAGGGATTGGGTAGAGTTAAGGATGTAGAATATGCTCATACACAATATGTGCTTTATAAGCACTAATAAACAGCCAATATGTTAATATTCGGCATGCTAATAAGCAACTAGTTAATAGTGAGAATTTCATACAGACCCTATACTGAAGTGTTACCGACCATTTATATACAAACGAAAAAAAAGAAGGACCCCCCCCTCCCATAAAACAGGGTCTATTACCATAATACCATAAATTTCTGATATTTGGAAGTTCTACTAATGCTACTTATGCTATAAATAAAGAAAGATCTCGTCAAATAAGATTTGCACGAAAAGTTTGTCCATTATGAACAGTAGGTTGACGTCACATGGGTAGATCATATTTTATTATATGTGTAGTTACTCTCTCTTTAAATGTTTCTGAAGCATGCCCAATCAGAAGTGATGAGTCGGCTGGATTTAATAGCAGCACCTGCTTCAGGGAATAGTTTCTCCATTTGCACACTGAACATCTGTTCAGCAAACTAGCTTGTTGTTTTTATGCATTGTTGTGTGGCAGATTATTCCTATAGTAACATGTGCCCAGTGTCTTTCTCTTTTAAATGAAAGCTAATGTGTGTATATTGTCTCAATTTCAATGGCAGACAGGTTAGTAGTGTTTGGGAAATTAAAGTCTGGGCCTCATTCATTTCTTCATTTTACTGCGTTCTTCTGCTTGTGTTAATAAGTAAATAAAGAATGCAGCAAATATGAATGTATTTTGTGGGCCTCATCATGGGATGATAATTTGATAAAAGCAATATTTTCTTACAAAGTATTTATAGCCACAAGTCCAAAGTTATTATGGAAAACTAAAACCATAACACACACACACACACACACACACACACACACACACACACACACACACACACACACACATATATATATATATACACATTCACTGGCCACTTTATAAGGTATACCTATTCAATTGCTTGGTAACACAAATTGCTAATCAGCCAATCACATGGCAGCAACTCAATGCATTTAGGCATCTAGATGTGGTGAAGACGACTTGCTGAAGTTCAAACCGAGCATCAGAATGGGGAAGAAATGGGATTTAAGTGACTTTGCACGTGGAATGGTTGTTGGTGCCAGATGGGCTGGTCAGTATTTCAAAAACTGAAGCAGATGGGCTACAGCAGCAGAAGACCACAACGGGTGCCGCTCCTGTCAGCAGGAAACAAAGGAACAGGAAACAGAGGCTACAATTTCGCACAGGCTCACAAAAATTGGACAATGGAAGATTGGAAAAAACTTTGCCATGTCTGATGAGTCTCGATTAATGCTAATAAAATAATATGGTAGGGACAGATTTGGTGTAAAGAACATGAAAGCATAGATCCATCCTGCCTTGTCTCAATGGTTCAGGCTGGTGGTGGTGGTGTAATGTGAAGGGGATAATTTCTTGGCACACGTTGGGCCCCTTAGTACCAACTGAGCATAGTTTAAATGCCACAGTCTACCTGAGTATTGTTTCTGACCATGTCCATCCCTTTATGACTACAGTGTACTCATCTTCTGATGGCTACTTCCGATGGTTTTTCCAATCTTCTATCATGATATGTTTGTCAACTAGTGTGTAATGCATTTAAAAAAAATATGGCGTGTAACATGGAGCAGCCCAGTACAAACCCCAAGCTGCCACGCCCACACCACACTTACCCTATGTGTTTTTTGTTTTTTTTTTTTTGGCTTGTTTTATGGTCCAAAATGACTGTGTGTACACTTCATCTAACATGTGATGTATTAAAACAGCGAGGCAAGTGCTGATCCAGCCGGATACGAGAAATCCCAGGTTAAAAAATACAAGCTGGAGGGCGAAAGCCCAAGGACCCCGGCCCCACATCACACCCACCCACAGCTAATCAAAACCATACATGGTAGGGACCAGTATGCTACAGCCAGCCCGGGTCCAGAAGCCAGAAAGAGAGAGAGAGCGAGAGAGAGAGAGAGAGAGAGAGAGACAGAAAGAGAAATTTCAATATAATCTTATGAGTATTTTTTATATATTTGATATATATATATATATATATTTAATACTCGGCGTAGCTACCTCTACCTGATCTAACCACAACCCAAACATGAGGGAGTATTGTTGCCTCACAACTCCTACGCTGCTTCTGCTGAAAGCACTATCTGAGGGAGCGCTGTCTCCTGGCAACTCCCAGCATGCTTTTCTTATATGCTGTAAACTCCTCAGATATTAGCTGTGGCGTCTGCTCTGAGCTGCTTAGATAATGGACTGTAGCCAGACCTCACCTGCGGGATCATCCTCTCTCCCTCTTACACTCCTCCCTCTCCATATCACTTCACCACACCGGCTCCACCACACATACTGTACAACTACACTTTCATCTCTCGCTTTTTTGTTCTCAGCTCTTTCACACTGTAAGAAAAAAAAAAAAAAAAAAAAAAAAAAACTGTAGAAAAACGAAAAGCACAATTTTCATTTTTTGCCATGGACATTTCCTTTAACCCTAAAACACCACAAAATGTGTAATTCAAGCAACAGGGAAAACACTTTTTTTAGATAGTTTTACATCTTCTTATACAGCTTCATATCTTTTTGAATGGAGAAAGACAGAAATCTTAAAGACTCTTTTATATTATGTTTTAATATTAGATTTTCTAAATGCAACTGTTTAAAATGAATAAATAAAATAGGTTTTATCTGCACTGCATTGTGCCATTTAATTAAGTTAATATCTTCAGCACAAACATGCCTCCTTTGTATGTAAATTGGGCTTATTATAGATTGTGCTTTATTTGTGTGCCACAATTAGGATTGCACTATTAATGCCTGTGAAAAGCAAACAGATTTTTATTTAAAAGAGACAAATGATGGAGTGGAGCATTATATGCACTTTTTGATGATAGAGAAGAGCGAGGATGTTTTCAGTCAAGCATACTTTCAGCATTTTATTACCATCAAAAGTGAGATTTAAATGCCATCTCAGCTGTTTTAAATACCTTGTGCATTTCTGAAATGACTGTTTTGAATGCAATGAGTCGGGTAGGTGTTGCAGATCATAATGCAATTTTGTGAGTGATTGTGCACAAAAGTAATCTAATTAACTTCCACAAATGACCTGTTTCAATTGTTTCACATTCTTTGTGCATTTCTGTAAGAAATTATAGAAAAGGCATTTTGCATGTAACAAACATGTAATGCAAGGAGTGTACGCACGCATACAAAAACAAGCATTATGGATGCACTTACTTAACTCCACTTAAATTGTTCAATATCTAATAGTATCTTGTGTATCAGACAGTTTATCTGGGTAAATTCATAAGACTTGTCTGTAGCAAACCCTCCAAACCCAGTTGCTGCAGGAAGATGTGTGTTGTATATTTAGCAGCAGTCTCTGTAATCTGATTAGTATAATAGGTTTACATGTATGTGCAGTAGTTTTCATTCACTAGGCATCTGTTAACCCTTCACTGTTTTTTTCTTTTCTTTTTTAAAGAAACCCATCCTAATAAGCTCACTCCAAGAAACAGTGACAATATGTACTAGTTTTTGTAACAAAAGCGGTGAGGTATTAAGTGAATGAGCTGCAGAAATGAATTATGGCTCTCATGTGGGCAGCACAAGTCAAAGTCCCAATTATTATGTGTCCTGATCCCATTTCCCCACTCTGTCTCCAAAGAACGTCCTTTAGTGTTTAATGCTAATTTCTTCAGTGTTCCTTTACCTCATCTGGTAGATCACAATGCTAAAGACTTTAGACTGAAGGCTGCCTTTGTCACATGTATCTCATGTATTCTTGTGTATTCAGTGTGATGATGTGGTGTTAATAATGACATGGATGTGTCTCCCTGCACCCGCTCAAGACACTGTCTCTCTCTCTCCTCCTGTCTGTGTCAAGTCATGTCAAGCAGACCATTGTCCCTTCAGTTCATCTGACTATTCCCTCATTTCATTAGTAGATTGATTTGGGTTGTCACCTCTGTTAGACTCCAAACCTGTGGAGGCCTCTCTTCAGGAAGCTGGTGTTATTTCTTTGGCTGCTTGCAGGTTTAATTAAGCAGTGAGAGACATTAGATGCATTAGACAAGCTGTGAATGAAGCATCGTGACGATTGGTAAACCATCATGTGTACTTGAGCAGATTTTTCAGGCATCTGAACATTGTTTAGGAAATACAATGATTTTCACAACATGGTGTATTTAAAGCTATGTGATGTATTGTAAAACCTGTTTTGGATTGAGATTTGTGTCTTGGAATGACGTGAAGGTTATTAAATCCTGACCGTATCTAATAAATAAATAATATAATTTTCTAATTTGGGGGCACAAAAGGCGTAGACCTAGACTTTGGCATAGAACTTATTATTTAAGAGTGTAAGAATTATATTATTAAAAAAAAATATCTAAGAAAATACAGTATTGATTTCAGACAATTCACTGTGTTATTTGCAGTTAAATGAAAATGTATTATAGTTTTACTTTATTTTAAAAAGCAAATTACCTGTACATTGTGTTTGTTTGAGACACTAAAGTAGAAAATATGTGCTCACAATTGCTTCTGTTGTCTTAAAAATATGGTTAAAGTGTACTTCTAAATGTCCTGACAATCATTTATAGTAAACTAAACTATATCTACTTTAATGCCATTTCTATTAAAAATGTTTTTGTCATATATTCGTAAGTATATTTGTAATTAAATATTTGGTAACACTTTAGTTTAGGGACCAATTCTCCCTATTAACTAGTTGCTTATTATCATGCATATTACTAGCATATTGGCTATGTATTAGTAATTATAAAGCCCATATTAATGCCTTATTCTGTATGATCATATTTTAGATGCCGTAATTCACTCCATACCTAAACCTAACAGCTTCCTTATCAGCTATTAATAAGCAGCAAAATAGGTTTTTATTGAGACAGAATACATAGTTAATAGTGAGAATTGGTCCCTAAACTAAAGTGTGACCAAATATTTGTAATAAGTTATAATTTTGTACATTTAAAATATATTAAGCAATGTAATATCAAATAACAGTGTAGTTAAAATTATAATGAATTACTTTGCATGTGTTTAGCATGTTAGTCAACACATCAAAATAAGACAAAAGATTATTCAAGCTAAATAATTTCAAATGCAGTTTAAAGTAAAAACTTTTGATATTTTACGAAGTGCACTTAAGTGTGTTTAAAAGTGTTTTAGAAAGTGTACACTCTTTTAATGGTTTAAGTACTTAAGTGGCCTTTATTTCATTAACACTATATATTTTTTGCATGTACAGTTAATATTTTTTTATATTCTGAAGTAAATTACAAGAGCATATTCTTTTTCACAAGGCTAGATACTAATTTCCTAATGCATACATGATGACTGCAGTTCTGCTTTAAAGCAGCGATGTTATTATTGTCTATTCAGCTCTGAATACTGCTGAAGGTCGCCTGCTTGAGACTTATTTGCATCCTTTCTGTCATGTTTCATCTTGACTGGTTTGACTGGTATGATTGTTTGTGGTTGTTGAGTTTCATTTTACAAAATGACGGGTTCCACAGCTTCATCTTAAAAACACAAAGCAAGTGCACAAATGTTTCCTCACCAGAGCAACCCAGCAGCTTTCCATCACAATGTTCCCCAGTGTGCTGGTGTGATCACACCCTCTCTCTCTCTCTCTCTCTCTCTCTCTCTCTCTCTCTCTCTCTCTCTCTCACT
The DNA here is from genome assembly GCF_018340385.1 of Cyprinus carpio. Taxonomy (NCBI): domain Eukaryota; kingdom Metazoa; phylum Chordata; class Actinopteri; order Cypriniformes; family Cyprinidae; genus Cyprinus; species Cyprinus carpio. The sequence goes on from NC_056619.1 coordinate 3,501,927, forward strand.
CCTCCCCGTAACCCCTCGCCTCATGCCATCTAAGCCATTCAAGTGGAACACTGCAGGATTATCCTCTGCATGAGCTCCAGACGCACTCCACAACCAAGACCGTGTTAAAAACAAGTGCTGAACTAAAACCTTAGAGGCCAGTAATATCACAGGCCAGACCTGTGTAATGATATCTGGATTATTTTACTCTTAGAAGGTCCTACCATTGTTTGTGAATGGGTTCACCGGTGGTAAGTTCATAGTTTTTTATCAAAACAAAGAGCTGGATAGTTTGTGCATGGAATGGATTTTTCCCTTGTGGTTGGTTCTGATGAGAGCTTTTGGTAACACTTTATTATAGGGTCCAATTCTCACTATAAACAAATAAAAAAATTAAAATACTACACTGTAAAATCCAACAGTTTACCTTACTTAGATTTAATTAGTTATCTTTACTTAGTTGTTATACTTACTAGGTTTTATTAAGTTTCAGCTACTTTCAAGGCAAATAAAAAAATTTACTTACTGTTTTTGAGTGACACTTACTTAAAATATTCAAGTAGTCACAAAGGAACCAATGACATTAATAAACCAGTGAGAGGCAGCAGTGCACTAATATGTTGCTAATTGCCGTTTTTCTTTTTTTTTAGCTCACCATTATAGTGATTAGCATTCCCTCTGGTTGGGCACTTGAAAAACTTTATTTATGTTACTATAATTTCTCTCTCTATTAATGGAGAAATGCATCATGAAATCAGAGTTATTTGATTTCAATGAAAAGTAATAAAATAGGTTGCTTTTATAAAATGACCTATTTTTTAATTAAAGCATTTTTTTGTGTGTGTTTAATAATGACCTTTTTGAGATTTTATTTTTCATAAATATCTTGAAATGCTTTTTATATAATCCATAAATAGTGTGTGGTACTATGCTGAAGTCACACACAGACTTAAACATTCATCACATGAATCACAACGATGGTAACAATTAAATTTAATTTATTTTCATTAATTGTAACAATAGCCATTTTATTTGCTCTTTTTGTTGTGCTACTACTGACACAAGACAGCAAATAAAATTGGCAAATAAAAACAACAACTTTAAAACAGGCAAAGTAACTACATAATTTATTCTGCGCAATGCATTCTGGGAGTCAGTGAGTAGCTATACGAAGTCATGAGTAAACCTAAATGAAAGGTTCAAGTACCCCCTACAGTTCTTTTTTAGTTACTAGAACTCTTGTGTAAGTTAACTATACTAACTAAGCATTTGTCAGTACAATATACTATTCCTATTTCACTTTACTTAGTATTTTCAAGGCAATCGGTTTGCATGCTTTTTTTAAGTAAGCCCAACTTATTAGATTTTACAGTGTATTATTAAAATATTGGCTGTTTATTAGTACTTATAAAGCACATATTCTGCATGAGCATATTCTACATCCTAATCCTACCCAATATATAAACTTAACAACTACTGCACTAACTATTAATAAGCAGCAAATTAGGAGTTTAATGAAGCAAAAGACATAGTTAATAGTGAGAATTTGTCCTCAAATTAAAAGTGTGACTGGAAAAATAGTTTACTGTGCAGGATATGTGAGTCCGTGGGTGCCTCTGGAAATAACATCCCGTGCATCTCATGAAGGTTGTTGAGAGCTGTAATCTACACAGTTTATATCTTAGTTTATATCCTACACTTTGAAATATCTCAACATCAATATACAACTATAAACAACCTTGTTTGGTACCCTTAGCTAAATGGATAATCTAAAACTCATAATCATAAAACAATACAGCAGTAGATTCAGCATGATTTGCAGTAAATAGTTCAGGTTACAACATAATCTTGTTTTACGGTAATATATAATTATTGCAATAGTTATTCACATGCTGGCAACAATTTATGTCACTGTTTTCCTGAGCCCCTGACAGGTTACACTGGGTCTAATCACTGTAATTAGTCGGTTTGGAAAATGTTCTAATAAAATGTGGAAGTGCAGAGGCAGACATTATTTTTCAGGCAAAACAGCTGTGCCACTCTTGCACACAATATCACTGCACAGACCTTTGTCTTTATTACCAGCTACTCACAATTAAGTGCCACCCCCTTGTGAAAAAGACATGTGCTTTAAAAAGAAGTGTGTTGAATGTTACCTGTAGTGTACTTAAAAAAAGTATATATTTTTAAAGCTGTATTTGCAGATAATAAAATATTACTGAAATAAAAGGCCACTTAAGTGTCCTCAAAGAGAGTTCTTAGCACACTAAAATGCACTTTGTAGTAATAATAATAATAATAATAATAATAAAACATTTAACCTTTAAGTGCATTATGTTTTAATTATCGTTGGTCATTCTTTAAAGAAGTAAGCTTATTCTGGTGTGTTGTTTTTTTTTTAATTATAAATTACATGAAAAGTATTTAAGTTTACCATAAATCAGTATATTCAGTATATTAACTGTATATAGTCAGTATATTCGGACATAATTCACCTTAATTCAAAGATAGAAGTAATTATTTTATTACGTATAAAGATTAAATCCTACGTATATGGGTCAAAACACTCTTAAGTTTATCTAATTGCATTTAATGTAAATTTAAATTATAATATATTTTCATTTAATTGCAAATAACATGCAATTAAGGGTCCAGAAACATTGAGTATGTTTTTTAAAGTATATTATTACTGTAAAAAAAAAAAATGTTCTCTTTTTTAAAAAGGTATAATAAAGGGTGTTTCTTTGTCACAGGGGTTTGTTCTGGTATGAAATTATGACATTCATATGTAAATAAAGAAACTGTTTGTCTTTTTAGCACAAACACCCCTCTTTATCTATGTATATTTGTCACTTTAGATGTTGACTTCTTCATGAGTAATAAAGCTTTATCTGATCATAGTGCTGAAGCGATTCTATCCAATACCTACAAAGAACATCAGACAGACTTTAGATTATTTTGCAAAATAGATGTGTAAGCATAAATGAGATATGCAATGAAATGAGTCAGTCATCATCATGCCTCAAGTGTAAGATGGGGGTTCATCCAAATTTCCTTGGCAGGAGTTTTGAATGTGCTGAAGCATGTACAGTTGAAGTCAAAAGCTTACATACACCTTGCAGAATCTGCTAAATGTTATTTTACAGAAATAAGAGGGATCGTACAAAATGCATGTTATTGTTTCTTTAGTACTGATCTGAATAAGATATTTCACATAAAAGATGTTTACATATAGTCCACAAGACAAAATAATATTTGAACTTTTTCAAAAAATTACCCCGTTCAAAAGTTTACATCCCCTTGATTCTTAAGTGAAAGTGAAAGTGACGTGACATTCAGCCAAGTATGGTGACCCATACTCAGAATTCGTGCTCTGCATTTAACCCATCCGAAGTGCACACACACAGAGCAGTGAACACACACACACACAGCAGTGAACACACACCCGGAGCAGTGGGCAGCCATTTTTATGCTGCGGCGCTCGGGGAGCAGTTGGGGGTTCGATGCCTTGCTCAAGGGCACCTCAGTCGTGGTATTGAAGGTGGAGAGAGAACTGGTACATTCACTCCCCCCACCCACAATTCCTGCCAGCCCCGAGACTCGAACTCACAACCCTTCGATTGGGAGTCCGACTCTCTAACCATTAGGCCACGACTTCCCTTAATACTGTGTTGTTAACTGAATGATCCACAGCTGTATTTTTTGTTTAGTGATAGTTACGAATATTTGCATAACGCGGCCCAAATGTTCACGCAAAGAAAGAAGGCATAACTTTAATTCTCGCTGTTGCCGCCGCCACCATGTCGTGGAGACGCTTTGTGTTTCATTGTGAAAGCGAAAATACTTTGTTTGGCCTTCCAAAAGAGGGCACGACTTGAAATCAGTGGTTAAGTTGTATTTACAAAATGGTTCCAGAACAGTTCAAACCAAATATTCAGATGTGTGCAGCACATTTAATAGAGGACTGTTTCCTGATCCTGGGAGAGTAGACTACAATGCCGGCTGTTCTGACTCACAGCCTGTAAGTACGTTTACATTTGTAAAGGATTTGCCACTGACGATTCAAACACGAGTTTTAAGCAGTGTAGAGTAGCACTTGTTGTTTGTTGTTTCTCCGATCACAAATGCAGACATGGTTTTATGTTTACGCAGCGTGATACGCAACTCAATGCATAAAAAGTCAGCGGTTCTCAATTCCAGTCCCCTGCTTTGCACATTTTGTATGTTTCTCTTATGGCTTCAGACGTTTGCTCTATTCGAACGTCAGTGCCCTTTGAAGTGGACATCACAGGATATTCTGCCATGATTCCAGTTCGAAGCGAATGTATATGTTCCATTCAAAGTGCATTGTTGCTTGAAGCGAATTTAAATTGTATTTATTTACAGGGGTATATGATGTCACACTTGTCTGTGTGTGAAGACGTTGTGCAGCGCAGATCCCAGAACCAATAATCAAAATTCAAAAAAAAATCAAAATACAACACATCTCACCTTATCAGAGCATATCAAGCATGTAAATGTTAAAACAGTTCATGCACGGAGCTCACTTCTAACGAGCTGATTATCTGAATCAGGTATGTTCACAAGGAGAGACATGCAAAATATGCAGAGCTGGGGAGCACGAGGACTGCAATTGAGAACCGCTGGTATTTTCATTATAATCCGTTATTATGTCCCCACTGGATGCAACAAATGCCTCGTTCATAATGGGTTTTAAAGGTTTTTGCCTCTGTGCTCCTGGACACATCACAGTATGATGAGGGGCGTAACATTTCCGTCACACGCTTTTGGCATTCGGCCAATCACTACACACTGGATAGCTGGCCAATCAGAGCACACCTCGCTTTTCAGAACGATGAGGTTTGTAAAAAATCAATACGTTTCAGAAGGCAGGACATAGAGGAGAAACATTAATGTACAGTATGTGGTAAATAATATATTGTTTGAAACTTAAACCGCACAAACCCATTTCATTACACCAAATACACAAAATATTGTTCTTTTTAGCAGCATCATATGACCCTTTAAACTGCCTGCTGTTCTTCCGAAAAATCCTTCAGCTCCCACATATTCTATAGTTTTTCAGCATATTTGTGTATTTGAACCCTTTTATGATGACTGACTGTATGATTTTGAGATCCATCTTTTCACACCGAGGACAACTGAGGGACTCATATGCAAGTATTACAACTATTACACTTGGGGGGGGGGGTGCCTTGCCTAAATATCTTTTTTATTTTTTCCTTTAGTACTGCCCTTCAGAACCTATAGAAGATACTTACATGTTTCTCAGAAGACAAATTAAGTTACATTTACCCTGATATTCAAATTCAAAAGGTTTTCACCCCTTTTCATTCAGGCAAGACCACAGTATTAAAGTCAAGGGGGTCATCTGGGTCATTTTTATAAATTCAACTATTATTTTCTCTTGTGGACTATATGTAAACATCTTTTATGTCAAATAGCTTATTCAGGTCAGTTCTAAATAGCCTAAACAATAACATGCATTTTGTATGATCCTTATCTTTGTAAAATAATGAACATTTAGCATATTCTGCAAGGTGTATGTAAACTTTTGACTGTACTACACATAATATTTAAGAAATGGATATTGTTGCATGACATGAGTCATGGACAATTCTAAATCAAATCTTTGTTTGAAGAATGACTGAATGTTGATTGTCATGCTTGCCAAAAGAGCAATAACATGCATAAAAGTAAAATAACGAGATCATTTGGCAGTGAGTTGAGCAGAATAAAGTTAAAGACTTTATTCAGTGTAAACACCTTTTAATACAGTTTGTTTAGTGTACAGTTGCCTCAGAAAGAAAAGAAAACATTCTGAGAAATTAATATAGAAAATCCCATTAAACCATCCATACAGTATGTTCACGGATGTATGTGTGGCATTTTTTCTTAACCTTTCTGTTAATGAGACATTCTTCAGTGATTTCAGCACAGTTTGTAGGGCAGTTATCATTAATATGCAAACAACAATAATGTGTTTTATGTTAAATGGCTACATATTACTTGGCCATTATAAAGCCATGAGGTGCAAATAGCTAATAAACTAAGAATCTTTAAGACTCTGTCCTCTGTTATCAGACATTGGGCTTAAGGAATCTGGGTTTTAGAAACTGGGTTAACGACGCATTAAACCATGTTCACGTTTCCATTGCTCAGGGGTCCAGGTTTACTGTCCTATGAATCTGTGTATATTTGTTTCTAGGTTCGTGAAACCCATGTTGTGGTAGAGTGGGTCACAAAGGTTCTGCTTTATTTTTCTTGTAATTACTTTTTGACAGCATACACAACAGTTTGTTTTCCTTTGATAAGTATTTTGCAGTAAATGTGTTAATTATTAAAGTGTCAGCATGCAGCATTTCTAGGCTTTGTTGCATATAGTCAGCAAACTTAGTCAAATGAGTGTTCCTGCAGCTAATACAGCAGCATATCAGATCATGGGTTTGATTTCCAGGGAAATCGTGGATTTAAAATGTCATGGATTTAAATACATTTTGTAATAAATATTTGTCTAAATGTAATACATTTAAAATATATGAATTGCCAGTGTAATACCAAATAACACCCTACAGTTAAATTATAAACAAGTACCTGTGCTTAAGTATGTTAATCAAAGCATCAGATAACTCTATTATTTTAAAGTATGACAGAATACTATTAAAACATACAGTACAGACCAAAAGTTTGGAAACATTACTATTTTTAATGTTTTTGAAAGAAGTTTCTTCTTCTCATCAAGCCTGCATTTATTTGATCAAAAATACAGAAAAAAACAGTAATATTGTGATATATTATTACAACTTAAAATAATAGTTTTCTATTTGTAATATACTTTTAAAAAAATAATTTATTCCTGTGATGCAAAGCTGAATTTTCAGCATCATTACTCCAGCCTTCAGTGTCACATGTAACATCCAGTCTATCACATGATCATTTAGAAATCATTCTAATATTCTGATTTATTATGAGTGTTGGAAACAGTTCTGCTGTCTAATATATTTGATGAATAAAAGGTTTAAAAAGAACTGCATTTATTCAAAATAAAAAATAAAAAATTATAATAATATATATTCTAATAATATATTTTCTTTACTATCACTTTTTTATCAATTTAACACATCCTTGCTGAATAAAGTATTGATTTTTTTTTTAAAAAAAAAAAAGAAAAAAATTACTGACCCCAAATTACTGACCAGTAGTGTATATTGTTATTACAAAATATTTATATTTTAAAAACATAGCTTCTTTTTTTTTTTTTTTTTTTACTTTTTATTCATCAAAGTATCCTAAAAAATGAAGTATCACATGTTCTGAAAAAATATTAAGCAGCAGAACTGTTTCCAACTTTGATAATGAATCATCATATTAGAATGATTTCTAAAGGATCATGTGATAATGATCCTAAAAATTCAGCTTTGCATCACAGAAATAAATGATAATTTAAAGTATATTAAATTTAAAAACAACATTATTTTAAATTGTAATAATATATCACAATATTACATTTTTTTCTGTATTTTTGATCAAATAAATGCAGGCTTGATGAGCAGAAGAAACTTCTTTCAAAAACATTAAAAATAGTAATGTTTCCAAACTTTTGGTCTGTACTGTAATTATACTTTAAAGTAAAACATCATTACAAAGCGCTTTATTTTATTAATGTTACATATGCAAGCTTGTTTTTCTTTTAAGATTTGAAGAACACAAAGTGCATTACAATGAAGCACACTTGTTTCTTTTTTTTAAAGGATTGCAAAAATTTTTTAAAAGAATCATCTCTAAAAATCTAGATTTCGAAAAGTCGATAAACTCAAAATATGCACTGTCGAGGCTCATGAGCATCATCACATGCTAATATAATTATGTAGTTATCACTGCATTGTTCATTTTTGCTAACCAGAGTATTGCTGTATAGACAAAAAAAAAAAGTATAAAAACCAGGGTTACAAATACAAGCATGATTCTTTGCATAGCTCTGCTACCCTGTCAATGCTTTTTAATCCAGTGGAAACATCCTAACAGAGGTGGAACCTTCTAACTGGCAGATTTGCAGTGCAGCAACTATGAATAGAGCTCAACACGCTAGACTTAACACACAATGACAAAAATAGATTGCTTTAATTTGACTGAACTATTTTTTATTTTTATTTTTTTCGTTATAGAGTTTGTATACTGTCTTTAAACTTGGTACAGTTTTGGAACATTTTTGTTTTGCTTTATGCATGCATTCGTATCATTTCCTCAAAATGCTTCACTAGCTTTCACTAGCTTTTCAACTAACTCGTTTTACCAACTGCTTTGATATTTTGTTCTTTAATGCAATACCATTCATACATTTTTGAAGATGTCTCTGTCTCTCTCTCTTTAGTGCTTGAGGAAGTCCACTTTTCTGCAGACGTCTTCAGTCTTGCTTCGCATCACCCAGCACCATGTCTGGCTCCTATGATGAATCCGCTGTCTCTGATGAGGCCATGGACAGCTTTTGGGAGGTACAAAGAACACCATTTCCTTCCTCTAAATGCTACACTGCTAAGTTATTCAGCCAGTCATCAATAGTTGTGTTGTGTTTTAGCCAGCTCTGGTTGGAAAACAGGAGGATGCTGTGTTCACAGTATCAGAATCTGCCAGAATGCTCACAATGAACTCTATTTAGATGACACTGTCGGCCCCTGTGATGTTGCCAGGGCCCTTCACATCACCCTTTGTGAGGCTCTGGCAGCCAATACCGTCTTAACATCACGTCAGTATTATGTCAGAGTAATTACATATTCAATCAGTGCTCAGACAGCGATGCAGACCTAGTTTTTTGAGCAGTTTTTAAGTAGATACTCCAGCACAAGGTCTATTGAGTTCCAGAGCAGCACCTGCATGCTGACTGCAGTCTTTGCCAGTTTTTTTATTGACGGTGAATAAAAAGCCCCGTCAGTGTGTGCTCGAATGGGTTTTTATTTACGGGCTGATATGACTCATCAGAGCTTGTGTGAAGGTCAGTGTAGCTGAATATGAGTTAAAACCTGCCTAGAAGGAGAACTGTACTATAAAGGTTGTTCAGAATGGAATACTGCACTATGAAATGTAACAAATTGACTTGAATAAGAAAAAAAGAAAAGAAGAAAAGAAGAAAAAAAAGAAACCAACTGCCTTAAAGGGGACATGAACTGTTAAACCAAAATTCCTTTGATCTTTTGAAATATAAGAGGCTGTTGTACTATATAAACATCCTGTTAGTTTCAGAACGTGAAACCAAATGATAAAGATGCTCGGAAGTCAACAAGACGCTGTGCAGTGCCAAGCTGTGGAAAAACAGTCCTTGCATTGCCTTCTTTTGGATCTTTATTCTGAACTTTATTTTTAATGAAGATCCAGACCGTGTCAGTAAGAACTCGGTCCTTTGTTCACTTCATTTTACCGTGGATTCGTTCACAAACAAGGCACAATTCGACACAGGATTTTCAGAAACAATTGAAACTAATAGATGATGCTGTACTGACTATCTTGGATCAGACAGTAATGTCGCAACACACAAGTGTGAGTAACTGTTTTCATTACGTGATCACTATTGCTCTGTCTGTTATTACAGATCGTTTGATATGTATTGAGTATTTATTCGTTTTTAACCTACATCACAGCAGCGTCCATCGGTGAAGGATGAAGGATGTAGAGTCTACCAAGGCCTATTCATACAGAGCTTCTGATAAGGGGGTTAAAAACAGGACAGAAAATAGCTTATTATGGTGTTTTTTGTTGTTGTTGTTGTTGTAAAAATCGTGGTAACATTATTAGGGGACCTCAGAGAACAGTACAAAATAAAAAAAGGCAGTTCATGACCCCTTTAAAATGTAGTTCTTTATTTTTGAGTTGATACAGCTTAATACAAATTTATAAAGGTGGGTAACCAGAATACAGTATGTCTTAATTCGACACATTTGTTCAAATGAATGCAAGTTAATTTTAAATTAATTCAAATTAATGTGTTAATTTGACGAAGTTCAAATTAATGCAGCCATCATAGAGATATATTAAATTAAATAGAACTATTAGTTATTAAAACTGAAGTCCTTATTCAGCCACAAGTATGCTAACTCCCAGAGTGCAGCAGATATAAATAAAGCAGTTGCTTTACTGTTTTCTGACTTGGTTTGTCATTTTTGTTGTCAGTATTAGTCATGTAGAATTGTTCAAAGTCATATTGTTGAAATGTACCATAGCTGTGTTTTGGATGCTGAATGTTGACACAATTAAGGTCACTTGCAAGATATTGTCACACTTTTGGGGGATTATATCAATGCTAATAATAGTGTGATGTACAGTTAAAGCAATAGTATGATTTTTTTTTATGCTATAAATTTATATTACTATGGATTAGCTAATAATCTCATTTGAATACATATTATTTTAAAAAAGCAACTTATTAATATTAGAATACTTAATGCTCATCCTTTGAAAGCACATTAAACTGTGATTTATTATAATATAAGAGAACTGGAAGGAAGAGATGTATTATACATTAATATATAAAAAGTACAAATGGAACATTAATCACCATAATGGTGGATTAATGCATAAAACAAAACCATTTAGCCAAACATCAGTTTACTAAGCTACTTTCTTTGATGATAATTAAGTTGTATTGACGATTTAACAACATTCTGACTTTTAAAAAGGAACGAGTGGAACTAAAGAGGAAGATAACTGACAGAAGTAGGGGGAAATTACAAGACTGTTCTGCCTCATAAACTCTTTTTATTTACTCATACGAAAAAGTTTATCTTAAGATTGAATAACAAAAGCAAAGTACACAAATAGTACTGATGCCCATTTTACAATCAAGTTCAATGAATTGTTGAACATTAAATAAAGTTAACACAAAATTAACAGTTAAATTTCATAGTGAGCTAACGTAACTGTAGCTAACTCTGCACCGTAAGCAATATATGCCAATATTTTTCAGCATTTTGACAATATTCAATCAGTTAAAAGGCATTCAAATAACTGGTGTTGTTTATAAAATCCAGTTGACGTAACTGCAGTGTGGCTGCAATGACACATTGTGTTTTTCATCCCTTTAAACCCATCTCTTTAAAACTCAAAGCTTCACTGAGCTTTCCTGGACGTGTGTGTGTGTGTGTGTGTGTGTGTGTGTGGTTATGATGTCATTGTTAGTGCTGTGAAGCGCAGGAATAGAGCTCCAGGAGCACATGGACACAGAGCTGTGGCAGTCATTGCGTAACTTCACATGCACAAGAATGAGTCCCTTCCCCCTCTTATCACCCGCACTCGTTCCTCTCCACTTTCTTATGCCACCTGCAGGCAACAGAGAGAAAGGAACACTATATGGTCTTCCTAAATGAATAACCACAAGTATTTTGGGGACAAATTATATTATATTATATTATATTATATTATATTATATTATATTATATGTCTTGTGAAATATATGTATATACTGCTGTTGAAGTTTGCGGTCAGTTTTTTTTTTTTCTTCAGAAAGGGCACACTGATCAAAACTCATAGTAAAAACATTTATAATGTTACAGAAGGTTTCTATTTCAAATAAATGCTGTTCTTCTGAACTTTCTAAGAATACTGAAAATATCTATCACAGTTTCCACAAAAATATTAAGCAACACATCTTCAACATTGATAATAATAATAATAGCCTACAATTTTCTTGTGTGGAAAATCAGCATATTAGAATGATTTCTGAAGATCATGTGACACTGAAGACTGGAGTAATGATGCTGAGAATTCAGCTTTACATTACAGGAATAAATTACATTTGAAAGTATAGACAACTGTTAAATCAGATTTCACTGCTTACTGTTTACTGTAATTTTCATCAAGTGAGTGTATGTACGTATCTGTTCTGTCAAATAGCTTCAACACAGTAGTGCTAAATGCAATTTACATCGTATCGTATTGCAGATTCTACATGGATTATGTACACCTTTGAGCAGAATTGCATATCAAGTTATACACGTGTAATACGATGTGATGTGTAATATGATTTCTTCCACTTCGCTTAGGTGGGAAATTATAAGCGTGCTGTCAAGAGAATTGACGACGGCCATCGACTCTGCAATGATCTAATGAGCTGCCTTCAGGAACGTGCCAAGCTCGAGAAGTCCTACAGCCAGCAGCTCACTGAATGGTCCAAGAGGTGGAGGCAGCTGATCGAGAAAGGTCAGAACTCTAAAGCTTCTTTCTTCATCCTCTCAAAAGTTTTGAAGCATAAACTGTTATTGGAAAAAGCAAACTGTGACATAAATCGTGCCAATAAAGTAGTCGTCTCAGTATATTCTGTGCATGTGTTTGTGTGACCAGGGCCTCAGTACGGCTCTGTGGAGCGGGCCTGGTTAGCCATGATGACTGAGGCCGATAAGGTGAGTGAACTTCATCAGGAGGTAAAGAACGGTCTGATGAACGAGGACATCGAGAAGGTGAAGAACTGGCAGAAAGACTCGTACCACAGACAGATAATTGGTGGCTTCAAGGAAACCAAAGAGGCAGAGGAGGGCTTCAAGAAAGCCCAGAAACCCTGGGCGAAGAAACTCAAAGAGGTACGAATAAAAAGATTTGAATGATGCAGATTCTGTGTTAACATACCTTAATGGCATTATTTCATTAATATGCATATACAATATGCATATAAATAATTGAAATGCATGTTAAATATGCATGCATTCTGAAATACTGTTGATGTTTTAAGCTTACAAGAGGTTTATAGCAATAGTACTCAAACATGATCTTTCATTATTTACTCACTCTTTCCAACCCCATATGACATTCTCTCTTCTGTGGAAAAAAGGAGAAATAATAATGCTCAAAAGTTTAAAGAAAAAGGCCCAAATCAGCACGATACTATACCACATTCACTATATTCCATGTCATATGTGATAGCTGTATATGAGAAAGACTCAAATTTAATTATTCATTAACACAAATTTCAAATTTAATAAATCATTGAGCTGTTAACATCTGCAGTTGGACTATTGAATCAGTTAACTTATCTAGTTAGTTTAGTTATGACATTTAGATAATTTGTGAACAAATCATCCAGACCAGTTTTGTGAACTGAATCAACTGATTAATTGAAAAGATTAGATTCAAAAGAACTCTTTTTTTTGTTGTTGTTTGGACATAAACATGTAATGGAGAGCTATGTCCTCACACAAAACTGTTTTAGAAGACTTGGTATATAGTGCATAGATTCAGATGGTCTACTTTTATGATACATTTATACATAATTTTTGCATTTAAAGCCTGGAAGAGCATTGTAGTCTCCTCAGTTGTAACAACTTCTCTCAATTTCAGTCATTTAACTAACCATTCTCTAAGCTTCATCCATTCAGGTTATAGTTCATGTGTGGCATTTCTGGTTGCAGATGGAAACGGCAAAGAAGACCTATCACATGGCATGTAAAGAGGAGAAACTGGCTGCAGCCCGTGAGGCAGATGCATCCGCGACTCCTGACCAGCAGAAGAAACTCCACGAGAAGACAGAGAAATGCAAACAGGATGTGCAGAAGGTGCGAAAAATATTTAAAGTACTATTCACTCAAAGTATACTTGACTTTTCCATGTTCCTCATCAGTGTTGAATGTGATTCATATTAGGTTACAGCCATAATATATTTTGTTTTTGGCCAAAAATATTTCCAAATGAGAGCTCATGTTTTCGAAACAAAGTAAAGCACAGACTGGATGCATGTGAGTGGAGTGGAACGGCAGCAATTTCACCATCCGCTCCAGATCCACTCCTGGTTTTTTTATTTCCTACTCGATCCTGAATTTCTGACACAATCACACACATTTGGCCTAATGCATGCCACATGAGCATGCATTTTCAAAACCTGCACTTTTTTGTTGTAACACTGAATTAAATTTAGTAAATTAGTTTTCTTTTTTTGAATGATTTACTTAGATTTGTTCTCCTTGTGTACATATAACAATTCTATTAAATAAAGACATAATATTCATATTGGAAAAAAGTGCTGGATCTGGAGCCCATCTCCACTGAGAGACATTTGCCTTCTGTATCTTATATCACTCTTACAACTATGAGCCATTAAAATGAGTGAGAACTTTTATGTGACGTGTTATTACATTTAAAGATATAACAATCACTCTTTCCCTCTACTGAACACATTACTCTGTTGAATAATTACATTACAGTCCTGGAAGATGTAAGTCGGATATATAATGGTCTTGAATTATTAATGTGTGGATACATGAAGACTTTTTTAAATAGATTTTGAAGAGGCTTGTAAGCACAGAAATTGCATATTCAGAGCTACTTACATGTAACTTAGCTTTCTAGTTTTTGTATATGTAATATATGTGTTATATATGTGTGTTTGTGCTGCAGGCGAAGGAGAAGTACGAGAAGTCTCTGGACGAGTTGTCGAAGTGCACACCGCAGTACATGGAGTCCATGGACCTGGTGTTTGACCAGTGCCAGCAGCACGAGGTCAAACGACTGACCTTCCTCAAAGAGGTTCTCCTGGACATCAAACGACACCTAAACCTCACAGAGAACCAAAAGTCAGTGTAAACCCCAAAACCAGTGTGTCTGCGCTGATTCACATAGATATTAGTTTGTGCTTGAGATATGCATAAGACGTGAGCATATCATTCTTTTGAGGTTTCAACTAACTGATTGATTTTTGAGTCGTGATCCGATTCACT